>NC_088791.1:202473120-202792370 GCF_011386835.1 Chrysemys picta bellii | reverse complement strand
TTCTAGTAGAACTCCAAGCCCGGGGGCGGGGCGCACGCGCCTCTCAAGGGGGGGGCGTGAGAGGAGGCCGGGCTCGTGCTTGGGCCCAGTGATGCTGAGGGAAGGGGCGGGTCTGTGAGTGCAGCCCTCCCTGTCGCCCTGTGTCCCATTCGCTCCCGGGAGCGGGGCACTGCAGCGTGGCGCGACTGCGCAAATCAGCAACCGCCGCAGTGACGCTCTAGAGTGTAACCATCGCGCCCACATTCCTAGGCTCGACTCCAGTCTCGCGCCCCCTCCAGAGCCCCAGGGCGCTTGTCTACACGCGGGGTTGCGCCGGTTTAACTTCTTTTTGAAACCTGTTAGTTGAATGGCCGCAGAAGGCCAGAGGCATACCCCGGAATGTTTCACATGGGGCCCACATCGGACCCGCTCTTCACTGGTTAACTCGCAGCAAAACCCCTTGTTGTTTGGCTCCCTGGGGCTGCGCTCCCTGCAGCTCCCCACGCTTCTAGCGGGGCTTGAGGCTGTCGCTGAGCGAGTCCTGTCAGCTGCTGTAGGGGGCCCCATGGTGGCCACCCCACTGTGCACTCAAGTATGGACCCCTGGTCCCTCTGTCCTGATGGGGGAGGTCAAAATAGAGTGAGTGGCCTTGAGACCCGCAGCATGGGTGTCACAATGCAGCTCAGATTTGGCCCTGTGACCCCTTCATCGTGCCGGGGGTGGTTGGGTCAAAATAGGGTGAGTGGCCTTGTGAGATGGTTCACAGAATTCGCAGCACTGCTCAAGTTTTGAAGCAGCTGGGGGCTGGGCCAATCAGAGGGGGGCCCAGGAGGGCCATTTGGCCTGGGCCTCAAGCTCAAAGGGGGCCTCAAATTTAGACACTTGTTAATTTTTTGGCATTTGATAAGTTTCGCAACTTGTTTTTATGCGCATCCCTATCAGACCAGAATGTGACACGCTCTCTCAGCTTAGAGCTGCAACTTTAAGCAAATAGGAGAGGTTATTTGGTAAAATACTTTTTTTTTTTTTTTTGGTTCACTGATATAGATTTTGTCATATTAAAGGGTTTAAAATGTCCATAAATATTAATAAAAATATTTCGGTTCTGATGGCACAAGATTAGACCGTGATGAACATGTCCTCTCAGATCAGCTGATTATATAAACAAACCACTACTAGTGGCTGGTGCTGGATCAAGTGCGTGTTGAAAGGTAGAGAATTGTTACATTTTAGTGTTTTTATAGTTTTACGTCTAGTTGACTAAGGAATTATTTATGTGTGAGGATTCCTCATTATTATCTTCATATAGTAGCTAAAAGAGGTGACTGGTTGGTTGGTTGGTTGAGCCCTAGCTTGGTAGCTTGACCATCATCATAGGCTTTTGTAGTCTATAGGCCCAGATTCATGGTGAAAATTTGTGAGGACAATCTTGTACAGTGATTTTCGTGAGGACACACGTTTGAAATGTTTGGACATTATCCCTCTGTCTGTATCCGTGACTCTGTTTACTATATATATGTCATCCCTTTGTCTTCAGCTCAGCCTGTTATGTTATACCTTGCATGCTTGAGTTTTGATTCAGTGATAAGGATAATAACCTGACTGTTTCATTTTGTGTTCTTAATTAGTATTCCTTCGTTTTAAGTCTTTTCAGCATTTGCGTACCATTCAGCATTTGTGTACATGTTTACAGCATAATATTTCAAGTGTGGATAGGCTACATATTGACCAGATAGATCACTATGAAGAGGAGATTTAAAAGTGGTGGAAGCAAGAGACGGCAAAAACAACTGAGTGAACCAGCAGCTAAGAGCTCAAAGCCAATAACTTCATTTCTCAAACCACTGGAAAACACCCCTTACCCAACAAACAATGCTACAGATAATGAAAACTCCGCAACTGCAACAGGTGATATTTCAATGCCAATACCTGAAAATTAGGACAGTAGTCAAGAAGGAGATGTGCCAACAGTAACAGATGCACTAGAAGATCCTGTGTATGATCAAGAAACTCAACAGCAACAGGAAGATGTAGATCTTACGCAGCAGGAGCAATTCATGAGTACTAGTTGTTTTGAAATTCCAAGTAACATTCCACGAGATGCTGACAAAAGCGCTTTCAAATGGTGAGACCTACATAAGAGACTGGTTATGCTGGAGTACGGAAAAACAATCTCTGTACTGTGCACACTGCTTCATTTTGAACAAAAGTGCTGCAAATGCATCAGTTCTCTCTGCTCAATCAGGATGGAGCATCAACAGAGGTTGGAGGAAGTTGAAAGACCAAATACCATCACATGAGAGTTCAACATCACACAAAGAAAACTATGTTTGCATGGAAATCAGCCAGTAGGGCAGCATCAGCTGAAAGTTCAGTTGAGAATTTACTCTCAACTGAAATCTCTACAGAAATTAATAACTGGAAAAAACTTCTTGAGCGCATCCTGAATGTCATCCTTTTTCTTTCTGAGTGGGGATTGGCTCTCTTTGGTTCCAGTCAACGTATTGGTGATTGTGCAGATGAAAACTTTCTAGGCATAGTTGAGCTCCTCAGGAAATATGACCCACTTTTATCAGAGCATGTTAAACGTGTTCAAGAATCGCAAGAGTGTCAAAAGTGCATGCAAGTCGATTATTGCTCCACACGCATACAAAATGAGTTTATTGAGCTATGTGGGTCATTTGTACAAACAACAATTCTTGATGAGATTCTAAATGCCAAGTATTTTTCAATCATTGTTGATGCCACTCCAGATTGTTCTCACAAGGAACAGAATACTATGATTATTCGATATGTTAAGATTGTAGATGGCTCAAAATTTTCAATTGAAAAAAGGTTTATTTTTGTTTGATAATTTCACAAGAAAAACTGGAAAAGAAATTGCTGCTCGAGTACTAGCAATTCTAGAAGGTTTTAAGTTAAATTTTCAAGTCTGCATTGGTCAAGCCTGTGACAATGGATCTAATGTGGCTGGGAAGTACACAGATGTACAAGCAGTTCTGTTTGAGCATAATTCAACTGTATTTTCTCCAGCTGTGGAAACCACAAACTAAACCTTGTAGGTGTTGCTTGTGCTTCATCATGCAAGAAGGCAATTATTTACCGTACATACTCGTTCATAAGCTGAATTTTTTTAGTAAAAAAGAGAAGCACCAGAGAAGGGGGTCGGCTTATGAACGGGTATAGAGATGGAGAGGTGGGACACAGCCCCTCCCCCCAACAAAGGGAGCAAGGAGAGGCAGCACAGCCAGAAGGGAAGAGGCGGAGCCAAAGTCTCTCCGCTTCTGGCCACGCTGCTCTCCCCCCAGCCTCCAAAGCAGCTGCAGCTCTGGGGCTGGCATGCTGCAGCCGTGCCGCTCGGCCCCGCCCCCCAGAGCAGGCTGAAGCCACGCTGCCCGGCCCGCCAGATCACGCTGCGGCCGTGCCGCCCGGCCCAGCCCGCTGGAACGGGCTGCGGCCACGCCGCCCGGTCTGGCCTGCCAGAGCAGGCTGTGGCCGCGCTGCCCAGCCTGCCAGAGCAGCTCCAGCCAGGCCAGAGACATCCTCCCCTGGCCCTACCCAGATAAGGTTGGATGGGATGGGGAGAGTGTGGGGGTCCCGGGCTAGGGGTGGGGTCATTTGGGGGGTGGTCACAGGCGTTACTCCCCTGACCCCTAGCTTCTCCCCCCAAAAAAATTTCCCCACCAGTTGCTGTCCCGGCCCATCAGGGTAAGCAGCTGGCATGCTGGGACACTTTGTTTACTTAGGTTTACCTCTGTGCCTGCGGACGCTCAAGGTAAACAAATCATTTCGCCCACCAGCGGCTTATCCTCATGGCCCAGGAGCCAAAGTTTGCTGACCCCTGAATTATAGGGTCAGCTTATGAATGAGTCATAAAAATGTTCCATTTTTACTTATCCATCTTGGGGGGGGTCGGCTTATAAACAAACCGGCTTATGATTGAGTATATACGGTTCTTTGGATCTGTTCAGCAAATGTACAATCTCTTCAGTAGCAGTCCACAAAGGTGGGAAATTCTGAAGCAATATCTTCCTGTTTCACTGCATGGGATATCCAAAACTAGATGGTCTGCACGGATTGATGGTGTTCAACCACTTGCACAGCATTTGAATTTAGTGAGAAAGGCTTTAAATGAGCTTGAATCTCTCAATCTCACTGCACAAGCTCGAACTGAACTTCAGTTTATTCAGAAGCACATGTCCAAATTTGAATGCATTCTGATGTCATCTTTGTGGATGATGCTACTTACAATGATCCACCAAATTAATCTGGTAATTGAAGAACACAGTGCTACATTTGATGTTGAGAGGGATAACATTGAAAGTCTTATCAATGACAGTCAACAGATTCGTGAACAATGGGATGCGATCCTGACTCGGTCCAAATTAGTAGCACAGAATATTGGGGTTACATCTGAGTTCTCCACCAATCCCAATTTACCTACTGAATCCAATGCTGAGCAGCATTGTAGGGTCAATGTCTTCCTTGTCATCATTGACTCTATTCAGTCAGATCTTACATGTTGATTTGAGTCACTGTGACTAATTTGTACCCTTTTTGGGTTTCTTTGGCAGTTCTACAGACTGAGTAATGAAGATCTACTTTCTGCAGCTTAACAATTTCAGCAACAGTACAACAAGATCTCAGTGATGAGGTCATCTTCCTCAAATGAATATATTCCACAAACTTTAAATTGGATTGCAAGCCAAAGGAATTGCTTCAAGAAATACTTGAACTTGGATTCTCTGGGGTGTTTCCTAATATCACAATTGCATTGCATATTTTTGTCGGTTTGCCTGCATCAGTGGCTTGAGGTGACTGCACCTTCAATGTGTTGAAGCAGGTGAAGAACTATCAATGTTCAACTATGGGACGAGCATTTTTTTTTTTTAATTAATGGAGATATCCCATCTCCTAGAACTGGAAGGGACCTTGAAAGGTCATCGAGTCCAGCCCCCTGCCCTCACCAGCAGGACCAAGCACTGACTTTGCCCCAGATCCCTAAGTAGCCCCCTCAAGGATTGAACTCACAACCCTGGGCTTAGCAGGCCAATGCGCAAACCACTGAGCTATCCCTCCCCCCTTTTGAATAGGCTCGCCATGCTTAATATCAACTGTGACATTTCACAAAAGCTAGATTTTTTCCTCAACAATTAGTGCATTTGCACAAAAAAAGACTAGAAAAGTATTTGTTAAATAAAAAGATATTCAAATTATGTCTTACTCTTTTTTTGGTGCCTTATTTTTGTTCTCATGTGTCGTTATTTTTATTATGGCTAGGGGCCTCAAAAGCTGGAAGTGGCCCGGGCTGCTCTGGACCTCTGAGAGGGCCTGGCTGGAGGGCAAACCAGAATGGACAGTGAAGTGGCCAATGGTATGCTATGTATGTGTGTAGGGCTGTAGGTGCCACTGCAAAAGTCTGTGTGGAGGCTCTTATGGTGGGGTAAGCCAGTGTTATTTCATAGGTCAGTTAGGAACAGAAACAAACCAAAATAAACCACTTGTCAACTGAAATGAGAGTGTCTGCACAAGGGCTAGTTCAAATTTGCTAAGGTTCCCCCTCTCTGTATATAGCACTGTTTCAGAACACTATTCTAAAGGTTTAGGTTTGTTTGTCTTTTAAAAACTTTGTACACGTTGATCAAAGAAATAATGATTTATACCTCTATATCTCATTTTTTGAGCCAACTACCTTTTTAAATATCATGGGGTTAATGTAATTTCTAACCTTGGAGGCCCTGTATAAAACCACTTTCCCTGAGCTAGCAGACTCATTCCAAAGGTAGGCTGCCACTTGGCAACCCCAGTTACTGGCCTGATAGACAATGCTGTTTGTAGGAAGTGGCTGCCTAGGCTGACTTTTAAAAAAAGACTTCTATATCATTTAGTTTAGGACTTTAGGTTCAATAGTCTTTGTTTGGGCTGAGAAGTGAATCTGGATCTTGATGAAGACTCTTCATCAGCCATTTTTAGGTGCCTTTGTCAGATTTTAATCTATATTAATTAGGAGCTAAACTGCAATTATTGCAAACTGGAGATAATCCCCTCAGTGGTTGTAATCAGCTGCTGCCCCTCTATGAAAAGGGGAAGTGAAGAGTGTCTAAACTGCTGTTACAGCATGTGCTTTCAGCATGGAAGAGGTCCCGCTCCCTCCTTATGGGATCACCAGTACTATCACAACTTACCTTCTTTCGGCACAGTGAGCCTATTGTTATTTTCAGTTTGGGTCACTGGGAAATTAGAATGAACACAGCAGGTGTAGGCTCACATGTACAGTTTGTAGGCGAGAGTTTTCCTCTCATTGAACTGAGCTAATGTAAACGTCCAGAATTTCCTTTGTGCTAAACTTTCTGCTTCATGGTTTCCCTAGGACAAAAGGGGGTTAAAAACCTTCCCTCATTCCGGGCAAACCATCCTGACACTAACTTAAGGCACTGTATGAATCTCCAGATGTTAGCTGTATAAACAGCACATTATACTGGTCACTCCTATTCTGTGTCCTCTACAGCAAATTAGCAATTAGGTAAGGATAAATATAGTTGTATAATGTTGTAGTATAATTTGTCACACTTTATTATTATTTATTTGTATTTCCATAGCAAAAATACGGACAGTCATTTTGGGCGCAAGTGGCAATACAAATTACAATGTAATAAATAACTGGGTAGCTCTTCCACCTGTTCTACGCGACATGGACAGGTGGTTATATTTCTCTATGCCAGTATATCGGCCTTCTAAGTAAGCTAGCTGTATGAACTGAAGATGGAGTGCTGTAAAGGCCATTCGTAGTGTGTTATTACACAAACTGTCTAAATATCTAGCATACCCATGAGACTTTTTAACAAGGGGGGAACCAAGGTGACATATTTGAAATAGAAATAACTGCCATATCCAGTTGCTTATTAATATTCTCTATTCTTGACTTGATTTAGGATTTCACATTTTTAAACTTAAATCTACTCATTTCTAATTCTGAGAAGCCTAGAGAATGCAAAGAATTTTGAATATGCTCTAACCGGGGGAATTTCTGTGAGAAAGGCCTGCTGAGTTGTTCCTCTAAGCATAACCTTGGCAAATGCTGTGGGTGAATACTATGAATATGAATCCAAAAATTAATACTATGTTGTTGCACTTTGAACAGAAGAGAATTGATACCTCAGCAGCTCTTAGAGCCAAAACAGATATTTTTTGGGAGACCAAGAATGTTCCTAAGAAATTTATTTTGAATCATTTCCAGTCGCTTGAGATCATTCCATCCCCACATTTCTGCATCATATAAAATTTGAGCGTATACCTTAGCCTCAAATACACTAAGGACTGGTACAATTAAATTGCCCCCATATGTCCAGGTAAAAGGTAACAGAACTTGCATTGAATTTGAGCCCTTCTCTTTTGTTACCTGAATATGTTTATCCCACAAACCATTTTGTGAGAATGAATTACCTCTGGGAGTGATGGTTTCTGTATCTCATGCATGGCGAAGATTAAGACCCAGTCCCACAAACCAATCCCAGTGGGTGCACTCTTACTGTTGTGCTGAGCATTGGTTTCAGTAGGGCTTTGAATGGGATTAAGGGTCCAGACAGAAGGATCAGATTGCAGGATCAAAGCCTGAGTATGTTTAAAAACAAAAACCATTCACACTAATCTCCTATAAAAATGTCAAATGAGAGATACATGGGGCAAACACATTAATGCGTGTTGCAGTTCACATAGGCAAGATACAAAAGATGGACGCAACCTCCTATCGCCAGAGGAAGGGGGAGAAAAGCAAAAAGGCACATGAATTACAATTTCAGAGTAACAGCCGTGTTAGTCTGTATCCGCAAAAAGAAGAACAGGAATACTTGTGGCACCTTAGAGACTAACAAATTTATTAGAGCATAAGCTTTCGTGGACTACAGCCCACATCCGAAGAAGTGGGCTGTAGTCCACGAAAGCTTATGCTCTAATAAATTTGTTAGTCTCTAAGGTGCCACAAGTATTCCTGTTCTTCTTTTTATGAATTACAATGTTTCATGTAAAAGGAAAAATTAAATTGCTGAACAGACTGTAGAAGTGACATCTGTTCACTTACTGTAGAGTGTCCAAAAGAACCCTCAAGCCATTGCCAAAGCTCAGAAAATATCGGGGGCGGACAGATTATCCCCTTCCACACAAGAGCACTACAGGGAAGGAAATTGCTCAGGATTCTCTCACAGAGTTTCTCCTGTTCTTCTACTGGGGTAGGGTTTGACCTGGGTTCGTCATTCAGATTCCATGGATCTCCAAGAATTCACAGAAGGCCATTGCTTCCTCCAGCCATGGACCCCAACACACACATCTTTGCTCACAGGAAGCCACTACCTGGGATTTCCCTTAAAGGAGTTTCCTCACTATGAAGAGAGAATATCTTGTTTAATCCTTTGTGCAGGCAGCGATGATGCACATCCCTGCTGTAGCTATGCCCTACTCACTCCTCACCCAGCCTGCTTACTCCCCAAACCATGAAGAGCCCTCCATGAGGCCTGGGGGAGCCTCTTTTGCTTCTACATGGGGCAGGGAAGGTCTTGGGCAGATCTTGTGGGCAGGGCTGGCTTTAGGCCAATTCAACCAATTCCCCTGAATCGGGCCCCGCCCCTAAGAGAGCCCAAGCCCTGGTACGGCGTACCAACAAGAGCTGGTGCGCTGTACCGGGGTGGCCCCGCTTCCCCAGGGGGCAATTTAAAGGGCCTGGGGCTCCCAGCAGGGGTTGGAGCCCCAGGCCCTTTAAATTGCCACCAGAGCCCTGCTGCTGGAGCCCTGGGGTAGGGCTGCAGGGCTCTGGGGGCTATTTAAAAAGTCCGGGGCTCCCGTTGCTTCTACCGGCCCGGGCCTTTAAATAGCCGCTGGAGCCCCGCCATTTCCCCAGGGCTCCCGCTGCTATTTAAAGGGCCGGGGCAGTGGAAGCAGGGGAGCCCCGGGCCCTTTAAATAGACCCTGAGCCCCGGGCTGCTGCTACCCCGGTGGAGGAGGGAGCACTTACCGTACAGGGTGGGCTGTGCCTGCGCCCTCTGCCTGCACCAGCCCCAGTCTTCAGCCAGCCCCACACCCCCTGCCCTGCCTGCAGCCAGTCCCGCACCCCCTGCCCTGCCTGTAGCCAGCCCCTGCCACACACCCCTGCCTGAAGCCAGCCAGTCCCGCACTCCTCTGTCTCCAGCCCTGCCAACCCATGCCGCACCCCCCTGCGGCCCTGCCTGAAGCCAGCCAGCCCACCCCACATACCCCTCCAGCCAGCCCCACACTCCTTGCCCTGCCTGCAGCCAGACCCTACCTCCAGTCAGCCCCATGTCCAGTGGTGCCCTGCAGTTCCCAGAGCAGTAACCCTGCACACCTGCTTCAATGAGGGGGGCAGGGAGCAGCTGGGACCCACACATGTGCACACACCCCCAGGGAGTGGTGGGGACCCACACATGTTAAACGGAGCTCATTTCTAGTTCAGGCCCATCTTTTTAAAAAAGAACTTTAGGTAGGGTTAACATACATCCATATTTTCCCGGACATGTCAGGCTTTTTGGTTCTTAAATTGCCATCCGAGAGGAATTTTTAAAATTTAAAAATCCCTCCCGGGAAAATACGGACATATAGTAACCCTTATTGGTACAAAAAATACATACTGTGGCACATCCCTTAAATCAGAACTTTTTATAGGGAACCAGTTGCTAAGAAATGAAAGGCTTTTTTTTATGTTGTGTGTTTGTTTTTGTTTTTTTTAGTCATCCCTGCCGGGGCCCCGCCGAAAATGTTCGAATGGGGCCCCGCACTTCCTAAAGCCGGCCCTGCTTGTGGGCACAATTTAATCCATGGTTATCACTCTTGAATGTATTTACAGTGCAGCTGTATGTTGAACAGCGACTATAAGGCCTTGGCTACACTTACCCGCTAGTTCGGCGGCTGGCAATCGAACTTCTGGGTTCTGGACGCGATAAGTCGAACCCGGAAGTGCTCGCCGTCGACTGCGGTACTCCAGCTCGGCGAGAGGAGTACCGCGGAGTCGACGGGGGAGCCTGCCTGCCGAGTGTGGACCAAGGTAAGTTCGAACTAAGGTACTTCGACTTCAGCTACGTTATTCACGTAGCTGAAGTTGCGTACCTTAGTTCGAATTAGGGGGGTAGTGTAGACCAAGCCTAAATGTGGCATTGCCAGGCCCTATGTTTGAATCTCACTAGTTCCAGATCAAATGCAGTTAGTTTACAAGTAAAAGAATGGTTTTTTACTAATTTCCATCCCAGCAAACTCAGCGCCAACCTGGATTCTTTCCTTTCATGCATCATGACTAACAAAACAACTTTGTATGCCAAATTATTCTCTTACTAACACTTACGTACCCCTCTTGCCTTCAGAGGCAAAGGTGTGGTTGGAGCTTAGTGAAGAATGCTGTTGATACAGGAGTGGGAGCAGACTCAGCGGTGCAGGGATAGAAAGCAGTAAAAACATTTTTGTCACTGAAGTCAGTGAAAGTGATTCTGAATGCGCATATGGAGCAGCCTGTTTTGTCAGTAAGAAGGTGCCATTTTTAGTTACTTTTCAGAGCAACACTTTAAACAAAAGGGACTCAGATTTGCTATATTTTTAAGCCTTCCCAGGAATTATAGTGTCATAGGCATTTTATGTATCTCACAACCAGGGCCGGCTTTAGGCCGATTCAGCCGATTCGGCTGAATTGGGCCCCACGCTAAGAGGGCCCCGCGCCGCAGCTCTCCACCCCGCCCCCAGCTCACTTCTCCCTCCTCCCCTCTCCTGAACGCTCCGCCCCCTGCTCCTCTCCCTCCCCTGCTTCCCGTGAATCAGAGGTTCGCGGGAAGTCTGAAAAGAAGCAGGGGCGGGCAGGCAGCACCAGGTAAGCTGGGGTGGCGGGGGGCGCGAGAAGGGCTCCGGGGAGGCGCAGCGTGGCCCAGTCCAGCCCCGGCCAAGCAGCTCACTCTGGCCCCAGTTCTGGCCGAGTGCACCAGCCTGGCCCGGCCCCGGCTGAGCACCCCCGGCCTCAGTGGCTCTGACCCGTCTCGGCTCCGGCCCGGCCCCCGTGGCTCGGCTCGGCTCGGCTCAGGCCCAGCCCCCTCAGCTTGGCTCCGGGCCGGACCCAAGCCCCGCGACCCTGGCCGGAGCTCTGGCCAGAACGTGGCCCGATTCCTGGGGGCGGGGCTTGCCGCAAGCCCCGCCCCCAGGAATCGGGCCCCCTCTTTCTAAAGCCGGCCCTGCTCACAACTGAATAAAACCTGGATAAATTGGAAGACAAGAGCTTCAAAGTTCCAACAGAGAGATGGAAATACAAACAAAACTGAACTGCGTGCTGTTCGTTCCTATCTGCCTAGTACTTTCTCATTCATAAGGCTATGGGGACCTCTAGAGGCCGAACACAAAACTTATTTATAAAGATCAAACAAACTCTCTCTCTCTCTCTCTCTCTCTCTATAGATATATGGCCTTTTATTGCCCTGGAACAATGGAAATCGTATGATCCTTGGAGCGTTGGGGTATTTTAGTTTCAAACCAATGTTTACTCCAGTCCTAACAGCACAGTTACTAGTGAAAAGTAGTTTGTATCAACCCATCCCCTTCCACATGCCATAATAATAATATAATATAATTATCATAAATTAATAATGATCTTATTATTATTCCACATGCCACTGCCACAACCTTAACATGACAAACTGTTGATTTTCACATATTTCAGAAATCCACCTCATGCATTCAGGACCGTCCCTAGGGGAGTGCGGGGCTCAGGGCAGAAGTGACGTCACTTCCGGGACCGACCGCACAGGGGTTGGATAGGGGAAGCTGGGGTGGGTGGTGCCTCCCCAAACAGCCAGGCGTGACCCTTCCCACACTCCGCTCCCCCCCATCCCCGGGTCCCGCTTCGGCTGTGCCGCTGGGCTCCAGGGGCTGGGGCCACGCCGCCCGCCTTCCTGGGGCTGGGGAGGCCACATGCTGTCCCTTGGGTGAGCAGCACGCTCTCCCTCAGGTGGAAGAGGTGGGGCTAGGGGTAGCCTCGCCCAGCCAGCGGTTCACCCGCTGCCAATGCAGCGCTGGCCGTGGGGCCCCCCAAAGCGCAGGGCCCGGAGCGGTTGCCCCGATTCACCATCCCCTAGGGACGGCCCTGCATGCATTGTCCCACTGAGACCTGGTCTACACTTACATTAGATCAACCCAGCTACATTGCTCAGGGCTGTGAAAAACTTGGCACCCTGAGCATCATAGTTAGGTTGACCTAATCTCCGGCATAAAGGCAGCTAGGTCGACGGAAGAATTCTTCCATTGACCTAGGTACCATCTCTCAGAAGGGTGGATTAACTACATTGATGTAAAAACTCCTTCCGTCAATGTAGGAGGCATCTACACTGTGGTCCTACAGCATGTCTATATGACAGCCACTGAAGTGGCACAGTTATGGCACTGTAGTGCCATAGCATAGACGCTTCCTACATCAATGGAAGGGGTTTTTCCATCGATGTAGTTAATCCACCTTTCCAAAAGGCAGTAGCTAGGTCAACGGAAGAATTCTTCCATCAACCTAGCTGGATCTACCCTGGGGGGGGAGGGGGTTGATTGACCTCATTGCTGTGCTCAAGGCACAAAATGTTTCACAGCCAGGACTTGCGACACAGCTAGATCCATCTAATTTTTAAGTGTAGACCAAACCTTAGTGTATATGTAGGGCCCATCATTTTCAATTTTTATTTTATTTAATTTTTCCAGGAATTTATCGGTTTATTATAACAACAACAAAAACAGGTGAAAATCAGTGCAAAAAAACTATTAATTTTTCTGGGTAAATATCAGGGTTTATTTTGAGGGATGGAAGGATGGGGAAAAAGTATTCTGTAGATTAATGCTTTAATGAATGGAATTCAATGTGGTTTGCTGCAGAACTAAAACAGAACTCAAAACACAATGCCACCTCTGAGTTTAAGAAAACAATACATCTCAAATCCCCAAATAAAGCTTTTCATTTGAATAAACAGTTTACTGTTGTAGACTTAGAACTATTTGCCTATAAATATTTACATTTAATAATTGGGCCACACCATTTGCAGTGCATACACTCAACTTCATCCTTTTCTCCTGTTTTTGTTTTTTTTAAACTTTTGAATACTTCCCTGTGTTCTGAAACGTATTCTGATACAGATTTTTTTCTTGCCATTTTAGTGTGTCAAATCTTTAAACCATTATCTACTGACAGTTTGAAGTGTGTATGTAGTGGGAGTGAGATTCATCGGTATGTTCAGATGTGCATGCACTTCAGAGCATGCGTATGTGCATGCCTGTTTGTTTACTGTGTATATCTTCTAGACTAACACATAGCCTTACTTCAACAGGCAGGTTTGCATATACAGACAGACTTGTGTATTATCGTAATACATATATCTCATATATTGTATTTTCCTAATAAAACAAGTTATTTTGTATATATTTGAATGATATAAAAGTAGGGTGAAAATCGGAAAAAAACAAATAATACTTTTTGGAAAACCTGGGATTTTTTCAGTAAAAATCGGTTTAAACTGAAAACGAAGGCGCTTATGTATATGCAGATACATTGGCAAAAAGCTGCTTTTGCCTGTACAGCTTATTTCATTCATGGAACCAGTATAAGCTATATTAGCAAAAGCACGACTGTCAGTATAAACTGTGTGAATGGTGTCGTTAGCACTGACCCCCCCACTTGGTAAGGCAACTCCCATCTTTTCATGTACTGTGTAGCTATACCTGCCTACTGTATTTTCCACTCCACGCATCTGATGAAGTGGATTCTAGCCCACGAAAGCTTATGCCCAAATAAATTTGTTAGTCTCTATGGTGCCACAAGGACTCCTCATTGTTTTTGCTGATACAGACTAACACGGCTGCTACTCTGAAACCTACACTATGAGGGTTTACCTGTATAGCTACAGCTATATAGCAAACCTTTTCTAGTGTAGACTAGGTTCTAATCCCAGATTCTGCAAAGATTTAAGCATGTGTAACTTCACACATGTGAGTAGTCCCATTATTCACATGTGCAACATCTTTCCAGAATTGGGGCCACTGGGAACTGGACCTTGCTCATGGAGTGTGCTGGAATGCCTCACCACTTCTACTGGATTGTATTTGATCCACTTCTCTGAAAAGTCTTTTTGGGGGGGAGAATGACAAGAACAAAACAACAAAAACCAACCACATGCAGGGTCAAGCCAAACTATATTTGAGAAAAGCAGTGGTGACAATGTGAATAGTATTTTTTAAAATAAAATAAGCTTAGAAAAAAATAATTGCATGAAGAAATAACTAATGAATGCCTGGATAATAGGTTTTGGAGTTTTTTCAGTTGTATATATTCCTTGATTTTTTTTTTAATAAATAAGTGCAAGGGTAGCTCAGGGAGTGGAAAGAAAGTGTTTGGGTGATTGTTGCTGAGAAAGAAATCTTTGAGTGGATAGCTGAGCGAGAGACATTTACTAAGCTAATTTTCTTTTCTTTGGAGCAGCTGAGACATAGGATTGAAACAGTATTGGAGGGGCTGAGAGAACTGGAGCTGCAAGAGAAGAAAGAGTTGAGGGAGAGGCCTGGAGAGGCTCAGGGGAGTTAGTTGACAGAGATCTTTAGAGCCATGGAGAAGCTTAGCAAGACAAGCACAGAAAAGCTGGAAGAGAATACATAATGCTACAGTAACCTCAGAGACCTTTGCAAATGTGCCTAGTTTAATGTTGCTTGATTCTATCACTGAATTCATTTTTACTTGCCTTGTTTTTCCCTTCTGCATTTCCTACTGGACCTCCTAACAACCAATTAATGACAACGTTTGTTTGGTGACAGTATCCCTGGAGGTTAGAGTCAGGACAGCCTAGTGGGATTATGGACTCACAGGAGACTGAAACCTGAGCAGTTAGAGTGGAATGGATTTTTAATCAAACCCTATAAAAGTCTTTGTTTTTTTGTTATTTTGTTAGCACCTAAACACCTGACAAACACATAGGAAAAAAAGCTCTGTTTATTAAAGATTCAGATTCCCCTATCTCTTTCAGCTGAGGGTCCAGAAACTCCCACTTCAGTTCTTTGGTCCTCTAAGGAGTCCTCCAGCAAACAATGTAGACAAAACTTTATATTCCTGATATTTGAAATTGGTAAATTAATAAGAGGGGAAAGAGGCATTTCTTTTCAGGACACCTTTAAATGCTTAGCATATACACATTTTTAAAACATGCAGATTGGCTGGATATTTTTATCTGAAGTATAAGATGGTTGGAAAATGGTAACTATATTTCATGAGAAAAATTGATCATTTTGAATTTTCTTGTGAAACCTTTTGAAATTTTCTTTCTTTCTTTCAAAATTGGTTGCAGGTGCTTCGACCTTGTTGAAAGCCTGCTTGCTCAATATTCAAGATGTTCTCCACCTCTGATGTTATTTGTGATAATATTAAGCACTCTAGAACCTTAAGACACACAGAAAGCAGTGATATTGGGCTATAGCTTGATGCCTGGTTTGGGTCTTTACCCAGTTTTGGAGGCCAGTGATTTTTGACATGCACCAGTTTTTCGGCAGTCTTTCTTCATTGATGACTCTTGTGCACAATTGAACCAGCCAAGAGTGGGTGCATAGGCCAAGATGTTTCAGGAACTCTGGAAGGACATTGTCATAGCCAACAGCAGTGCCAGACTTGGTGTTATATAACAGTCCAATTCTGGAACTGTGAAAGGTTCAGGGCAAGTTTTGGATTACGGTAACTACATTAATCAAAAATGGTTTTCAAAGAAACCTGAAAACAGGCACTATTTTGCTTGACCTCACTCAGCGTATGATACAGTATGGCACACGGGTCAACTTGTTAAAATATCAAGAATCCTCCCACCATGGGTTACTGATGGTGACATACAAAAGCCACCTGAGCATGATAGCAGTGAAGGTCAAGACATGCAACAACTTTCTCAGCAAACTGGCAGGTTCTTCATGGGGAGCGGATGCTCCAACCCTAAGGGCCTCAGCCCTTGCCACCTTGTACTCAATAGCAGAGTACTGTGTACGCCAGTACGGAGTTAGTCGGCACGCACCAAACTTGTTGACGTGCAACTCAACTCAACAATATGCATCATCATAGGAACTCTCCAACTGACTCATCTTTCATGGCTTCCAGTTTTGAGCCACATTGCTCCCGCTTACATCAGGAGGGAGATTGCAGCTGGCAAGCTGTTTGAGTAGGTAGGTGCCAACCCAAGCTTGCCCTTGTTCAACGACCTTTTTAGCCCACCAGCTACAGGTCTTTTATCACGACACCCACTGTGGTTGAGACTGCCACACTAGGACATGACAGCAGAATCCCTGTGGCGGGAAGACTGGTGCTTATCAGCAACCACCAATCACTTCCTTGTCACAGACCCTACTACTTGCCCACCAGCTTCGACATGCCACGTCCGTGGGCTCTTCTTAACTGATTCTCTACTGGGCAAGGCCTCTGTGCAGCCAACCAACACCATTGGGGTCTTTGAGAAAATCCACACTGCAGCTGCGGCACAGATCAAACAATGATACACATTGTCGAGGAGTGCCTGCTAACCAAATTCTGCAGTGACAGCTCCACTTTGGCCACTAAGAATGCTATTGCTTGGCTCGGCAAATATGCAAATCCTAAATAAATAAATAAAAGACCCTAAAATAAAAAAATATTTTCTATTTTTTCTTCCTTTTTCAGAGGCAAAATGGAAAAGGGGGAGAAGAGGAGGAGGAAAAGGAAAAGGGGGAGAGAAAAGGGGGGAAATGACCCCCGAACAGTTTTTGTTTTGAAATTTAAAAAAACATAAATTGTAGAAAAATTAAAAGTTAAATAAAAAAAAGTTTTGAACAAAAAAATGTGACCAGCTCTAAGTAAAAGAACCATAAAAATCCCTGCTTGAGAATGGTGGGTCTAAAAGGAGCAATAAACCATAGCGGAAAAATGAGTACTTGGGAAACAGATAATTTATGTTCTAATCACTATCTTATTTTCTTGTTCTACATACTGCATAAAATAAACACAGCTTCACAAAAAAACAGCCTCGGGGCTGCTCTATGATTACACAAGACAGAAAGAGTCTGATGTGAAGTTAGATTTAATTCCACCAATCCTGCTTCAGAATGTGTGTTCTTGTAACTAGCTGCAGGATCAAAATATCTAAGAGCATCAAAGCAGAAGATGCAATTAAAGTTCAGGGCTCTATCCAGCAAGAAGCAGCCTTTGTGGCTGCTGGCCAATAAGAAGTTCTGCATACCAATCTCTACACACATAGAGTGCTTTCCCTTTGGCAGTCTTACACAGCAGCCCAAAATTGCTACCGTCTTTGTGGCAGAGTCAAAGCTCTGACAGATGTCCTAAAGTTGTGCCATTGCAGGGGTGTATAATTGCCAGAGAGCAGATCTTCCCCCAGTCCTGTCCTGGAACACACCCTGCTCCTAGGACTCCTGTGGAGGGTGAGGCAGAGGCTCCTTGCATGGGGAGAGTCAGTTCTGGTGGTGGGGTGTTGGCACACAAGATTGCATTTTTCCCTTTGGGGCCCTCTGCAACAGGCAAACTTATCTCCTGCATGAATCAGACTGCAGTGGAACTAGCAACCACAGGGTTTGCACTGTGTGAAGATGTGGGTTTTTTTGTTTTGTTTTTTTTTTTTTGACAGGATCAGCTTCATGCCTAGCACCTAAAACAAATAGGGAAGATTGTTCCCTTGAAACCTCCATATGGATCTCTCCCTTCTTGTTCAGAAGGAAGGTCAGGCATCTCTGTTCTACAATCCAACTCCAGGTGTCCACAGAGATCCATCTTTGGGGCTGGGATCCACATGAGTCTGGGAATGGGCTATGTTGAATGGGGGCATGGTTGAGGGACACACTTCATTTCGCTGCTGGTCCTGAGGCCTTTCCAAGTTAAAAATAATACAACCTGGAGTGGATCCCCTGGGATCTGCATGATTTCTGGGTGGGCCCCTTGGCCTGGTTTGCAGTGGGGCAAATTCACCCCCCTGACAGGGCAATGCAAGGAGAGACACATGGTGGAATGTTTGTAGAGATTTCCTCCCCCAGCACCCCTCCTATGAGTTGTACCATGACAGGGATGATCTGGCCCAATAGTTTCCTATTTAAACCAGTTCAATCGCCACTTTCTTGATAGGGAGATCATAGAGTTTAGGGCCAGAAGGAACCACCAGATCATCCAGTCTGACCTCCTGCATATCTTAGACCATTAAACACTACCCAGCCATCCGTATACCACCCCCAAAAACTGAAATTAGACCACAGTATTACAACCCATGAGAATCTATTATATTGTGTGCCATAGCGAATAGGAGAGATTGAGGTGCACCAATGCCTGAGGCCCCTGCAATGGCGGGGAACTGATTAAGTGAGACATACCCTGATGATCCTGGCAAGTGACCCGCACCACATGCTGCAGAGGAAGGCGAAAACTGTCCCCGTCCCCCCCTCCAAGGTCACTGCCAATGTGACCTGGGGGGAAATTCCTTCCTGACCCCACATATGGTGATCAGTTAGACTCCGTGCATGTCAGCAAGAACCAGCCAAGCCAAGTCCCCTGAGAGAGAATTCTTAGTATCATCTTAGAGCAAAGGCCCAGTCCAGTGTTCCATCCCTAGCCATGGCCATTTCTGATGCTTCAAGGAAGGAGACCAAAAAAAAAAAAAAAAACCCCAAAACAACCCAGCACCAGAATACATTAGGGGAGAGAAGGAAGCCCTTCCTGACCCTGCAGGTGACTGGCTGAGGCCCTGAAGCATGAGCTCTTAGGAACATAAGGCATAAACCAGAAGGGACCCCCAGGGCCGCTAAGGAGGCAGTCAGGAACACATTTCATAAAAAATGTAAGGACTTTGATGAATAACTCTAATGTATATTGCATTTTTTTGGAATTCATTACCAGTGTGTACTGAGATCTAAATACACTACATCTCAGATCCAGTAGATTAAAAAAATGACTAACTGTGTAATATATGATTTAATCTTCTACATGAAAACTATCCTATCTTGTTTTGACCGTTGGTTAAATATATGAAAACTCTGTATTACCTCACTCTCTGGACTATTCTAAACAGGGCATTTATTTATGTGCTGTAGACATACAACTTCAGTATTTCAATATTTTGTTTTTTGTTTATTATTGTGCAGCTGACCTCCTGAAATAGAATTCATTGTAATTCTATTTTGCAAATATGACAGCAGGAGGAGGTTTACTCTTGCTTTTTGTTTTTATTTCTTTAAATATTACAATAAAGCAGCAGGTCTGCTGCAGTTAAGGTTGAGTGCCACTTTCTGTCTAAAGGTGGACTTTGCTAAGTCTTCTAAAATCTATATGCTGACTTGGATTGTCATGAAATTGGCTGTGCCTCAGACGGGTACTGGCTAGTGCTAGTGATCCAAGTTTGGAGTCATTTGAGCAAAGGATTACCAAGTTACAGCCCCACCAAAACAGCATTTAAAAAAATCATCTCCTTTTGTGCACATACCTAGGGGTCAAACTGTGGTGCTGATCTTCCCCAAACTGACTTCAGTCACTTGGGATTTATCTCAGCTAGTGCATGGCACCCACTGGCCCTTTGGGGAAGCAATATTGAAAAAGTTATGAAGGGTAAAGTTTGTAATTCCAGGTTGGTGTATGTCCGACTGATGCTCCTAATAGAATGAAATGCAGATATGCAGCAAACCTGGGACTTTGTTGAATCAAGAATGTTTCCAGGCAGTCTAGCATCACTGGGTGGTTCCTGGTTACACAGTGTGGTCATTGAACCTGAGCTGTATTGTGAGTTTGAGCTCTACCCATGGCAGTTTTTAGAGAATGTGTGTTGTGCATGTTCCCTGCTTTCTGCAGGGGCTCCCCTTGGAAGTTTTGCCCTGAGGCCAAAAATTCTGATAAAGAGTGATATTTTAAAGTTCTCTAAAATCCACATGCAGACTCCAATTTAATTTAGAAGTACTGACAAGGAAATTGGCATTAATTAAATAGAGGGAATGTGAAAGATTCTAGAAAGCAGTTAGGATAATGTAGTCATGTTTCCTGAACATGGGACTGAGTGTGATCAAAGGAAACAAGTTTCTTGGTCATTTGGTCCAGGTGTTCCTAATACACAGCACCCCCTAATGTGAGCTGTTCATAACATTTTCAGATTACTATAACAGTTTTGGTACAAACATAGGGAATATGGGGGAAGGGTCAGAGTAATGAGGGGGAGTGTGTGTGGGAGGGAGTTGGATCAGTGCATGAGTATGGTGCAGGTAAGGGAGGCGAGAGGAAGGGGCGGAGGTGTGGGGAGAATATGGGAAGAGGTGTTTGGGGCTGTGGCAAAGAAAGGGAAGTTTCAGAGGAGGGGTATAAATGGGGATGGGTGGTAGGGGAGGGATTAGTAGAGGGGAGCAGGTTTGGGAGTTGGACCAAGGGGGATAGGAGTAGTGGGATGGGCAGTTGGGAGAGGGAGCAGATGGATGGCAGACAGAATGTGGAAGAGATTAGATGCAAGGGGGGCTGTCAGCCCCATCTTCTTCCCTTCTGTTTGAAGCCATTGCCCCCTCCTCTGAACCCTTTTACCTGGCCAGATCATGCAGAGGGGGGCAATGTCTCCCATTCACAGCCCTGTCTCTCAGGGCAATGATCATTGGCCATTATCTTTGAAAACTCGTGGTGATCAGGGGAGGTCCCAGACGATTGGAAAAAGGCAAATATAGTGCTCATCTTTAAAGAAGGGAAGAAGGAGAATCCAGGGAACTACAGACCGGTCAGCCTCACCTCAGTCCCCAGAAAAATCATGGAGCAGGTCCTCAAGGAATCTATTTTGAAGCACTTGGAGGAGAGGAAGGTGATCTGGAACAGTCAACATGGATTCACCAAGGGCAAGTCATGCCTGACCAACCTGATTGCCTTCTATGATAAGCTAACTGGCTCTGTGGATGAGGGGAGAGCAGTGGACGTGATATATCTTGACTTTAGCAAAACTTTTGATAAGGTATCCCACAATATTCTTGCCAGAAAGTTAAAGAAGTAAGGATTGGATTAATGGACTATAAGGTGGGTAGAAAGCTGGCTAGATCGTTGGGATCAAGGGATAGTGATGAATGGCTCGATGTCTAGTTGGCAGTCAGTATCAAGCGAAGTGCCCCAGGGGTCGGTCCTGGGGCCAGTTTTGTTCAACATCTTTATTAATTATCTGGATGATGGGATGGATTGCCCCCTCAGCAAGTTCACAGTTGACACTAAGCAGGGGGCAGAGGTAGATATGCTGGAGGGTAGGGATAGGGCCCAGAGTGACCTAGACAAATTGGAGGGTTGGGCCAAAAGAAAGCTGATAAGGTTCAACAAGGACAAGTGCAGAGCCCTTCACTTAGGATGGAAGAATCCCATGCACTGCTACAGGCTGGGGCCGACTCAGTTCTGCAGAAAAGGACCTAGGGATTACAGTGGACAAGAAGCTGTATATGAGTCAACAGTGTGCCTTTGTTGCTAAGAAGACTAATGGCATATTGGTCTGCATTTGTAGGAGTACTGCCAGCAGATTGAAGGAAGTGATTATTCCCCTCTATTCGGCACGAGAGGCCACATCTGGAGTATTGCGTCCAGTTTTGGGGCCCCCACTACAGAAAGGATGTGGATAAATTGGAGAGAGTCCACAGCAGGGCAATGAAAATTATTAGGGGGCTGGGGCACATGACTTAGGAGGAGAGGTTGAGGGAACTGGGCTTGTTTAGTCTTCAGAAAAGAAGAGTGAGGGCGGATTTAATAGCAGCCTTCAGCTACCTAAAGTGGGGTTCCAAAGAGGATGGAGCTCGGCTGTTCTCAGTGGTGGCAGATGACAGAACAAGGAGCAATGATCTCAAGTTTCAGTGGGGGAGGTTTAGGTTGGATATTAGGAAACACTATTTCACTAGGAGGGTGGTGAAGCACTGGAATGGGTTACCTAGGGAGGTGGTGGAATCTCCATCCTTAGAGGTTTTTAAGGCCCGGCTTGACAAAGCCCTGGCTGGGATAACTTAGTTGGGGTTGGTCCTGCTTTGAGCAGGGGGTTGGACTAAATGACCTCCTGAGGTCTCTTCCAAACCTAATCTATGATTCTATGACCAGGATTTGGAGGGGAATGCACATAAAAAGAGAAAGGACAATGGGGCAGCAGAGAACCCCAGTCAGTCTCACAGAGGGCAGAGACCCGCCACATGTGAGCCAGGATCTAGGTGCATTGCCCCTCTGATGTGTCCTAACACCCCATACGGTGCCTGGGGACTCCTGCCCCACTATCGGCGCTTTTAAGCCCCTCTCCTTGCCCCCATGTGTGTGCTGAAATCTGAGCTCTGCCACTTTGGAGGGTTCTTGGCCCTTCTTTCCACCCCCCCTCCCATGTGACCTGGGATCTGAGGGTCCCTGTTTATCTAGGGGGCTCTGAACCACTCTCCCCCTCATGTGTGAGCCTGGACAGAGCCAGACGAGTACCCAGAAGTCACCTCCTACAAGCCAGGCCCAACAAAGAAAATAACAGAACACCACTAGCTGTCACCTTCAGCTCCCAACTAAAACCTCTCCAGCGCATCATCAGAGATCTACAACCTATCCTGAAAGATGATCCTTTACTCCCACAGATCTTGGCAGACAGACCTGTCCTCGCTTACAGACAACCCCCCAACCTAAAGCAAATACTCACCAGCAACCACACATCACTGAACAAAAACACTGACCCAGGAACCTATCCTTGTAACAAAGCCTGATGCCAACTCTGTCCACATATCTATTCAAGTGACATCATCATAGGACCTAATCACATCAGCCATACCATCAGGGGCTCGTTCACCTGCACATCTACCAATGTGATATATGCCATCATGTGCCAGCAATGCCCCTCTG
Organism: Chrysemys picta bellii; assembly: GCF_011386835.1. NCBI lineage: Eukaryota > Metazoa > Chordata > Testudines > Emydidae > Chrysemys > Chrysemys picta. The sequence goes on along the minus strand of NC_088791.1, from coordinate 202,769,533 downwards.
CCATGTACATTGGCCAAACCGGACAGTCTCTCTGCAAAAGAATTAATGGACATAAATCTGACATCAGGAATCATAATACTCAAAAACCAGTGGAAGAACACTTTAACCTGTCTGGCCATTCTATGACAGACCTGCGGGTGGCCATCTTACAACAGAAAAACTTCAAAAACAGACTCCAACGAGAGACTGCTGAGCTGGAATTGATATGCAAACTAGACACAATCAACTCAGGATTGAATAAGGACTGGGAATGGCTGAGCCATTACAAACATTGAATCTATCTCCCCTTGTAAGTATTCTCACACTTCTTATCAAACTGTCTGTACTGGGCTATCTTGATTATCACTTCAAAAGTTTTTTTTCTCTTACTTAATTGGCCTCTCAGAGTTGGTAAGACAACTCCCACCTGTTCATGCTCTCTCTGTGTGTGTGTATATATATCTCCTCAATATATGTTTCACTCTATATGCATCCGAAAGAAGTGGGCAGTAGCCCACAAAAGCTTATGCTCTAATAAATTTGTTAGTCTCTAAAGTGCCACAAGTACTCCTGTTCTTTTTACCCAAGGAAGAGGAGATGACAATACAAATGAGTTGGACAGATCTATTTGATTTAAAGTTTAGTCATCTCCAGGGGGTGTGTTCAGTTAGCTGAGAATATCTCATTGAGATGAATGGGCCACATCACACCTCTCTGAACCTCCTATGCTGCAGATGGATGTGTAGAGTCCCTTCTCCATACACTAGGCCCAGATCTGGGACAGGGGCTGTACATCTCCATTCTCCTTTCCCTTCCTGCCTCTAACTCGTACATACACTCCTCCTAGTCCCACCACTGTCGTGTCCCTCCCCCTCAGTGCCCCCCCCCAAGCTTATGAGGGGCATGAAGTGGCAAGGAGTATGGTGCTTGGAGCAGGAAAGGCATGGGAGGTGGTCAGAGCATTGGGAATGATGAGGACTTGGAACAGTAGCGGGGGAGTCTGAGCAGTGAGGTGGAAATGTGTGTGGGGGTTTCTGAACAGTGCAGGGAAGTGTGGGCTAGGAAGGAGGGGGGGGTCAGAGATGTATAGTGGGGAATGTTGGCATAGCTTCATCTGGTCCCCCAAAACTCCCACATCCATGTCATCCCATGCCTGTCCCTCCATCTTCAAAACTGTCTCCATCTAATCCTTCTAGTCTAAAGTGTTCCTGCATCCTCTACCCAGCTCTTCAAACTGTGGGCTCTGGGCTTACACCTATCTCTCTGTGAGAGGGAGGGCTAAGAAGGGAGATTCAGGCTGTTCTGGACAGGCAGAAAGATGGGGGATGAGATGCCAAGGAGCCAGAGGCAGCAAAGGGGAGAATTGGACTGTGGTACATGGGGGTACTGAGAAAAAAAAATTAAACCAAGGAAATTAAATTACCAAAATCGTTGTTAACACAAAGATAAGGTTAACCAGTGGTGCCTTGTGCCATTTCAGAATGTGAGTGTATCATCAGAGAAATGAGTTGCAGCTCCCTGATTCTGGGGTGTGTTCACTTAAGCAGCCTGCGGGCTGCTCTATACTACAGCAGCTGGATGCAAAGGAGCATCCACAGTGGAGAATACCTGAAATGCAGACATGCCCCTTCCCATCCCCAATATGCCCCTTATGCCAGAGATTGTGGGGATGGAGGAGTGGCAAAGGAATTGGCTGTGTAGTCTCTATGGCCTTATCTAGACTAGAATAAAAGGTGTGATGTTAACACGTTCGCTAACATGTTCTAGCTAAGACACTTTAAAAGTCTAATGTAGACAAGGTACACTGCCTTTAATACATGCTAAACTGGTCTACTTAAAGCTTAGGGGAGAGCCTAGGGATTTAACTCAACCAGCTTGATGTGCTAAAGTCTACACTGCCTTGTTTACCCTAGCCTTTTCAAATGTGTTCGTCTAACATCACACCTTTTTTCTGAGTGTAGACAAGGCCTCTGTCAGATGAGCGCTCTCCTCCGCCAGGGGACCCCGGATCTACAATAGCTCTCCTGCCCCTTTGTACTGCTAGAGCTGAGCTAAGAGACTGCAGCAGGGGAAAGAATCTGGGCTTGAGTTTTTGTGCATGTTGTAAATGCTGATCTCAATGCACTTGCTACTCTGTTTCTCTACCTTGTTTATATATATAAAACTATTTGTAGCTTTTCATAAATGGGGGTTATTGGCATGCCCCAGAAATTTAGGACATAGCCTCTAGCTGTGGAGTTACGTTGTGGATTTGGAGGTCTTCTTTAGCTACTGAGTTGTCGTTATCCATGCCAAATACTAAACTGCCAGATTAAAGTCAGTGCTATATCCTGTTTCACCCACATGAGGTTGTTGAGTAGAGTCCAGAAGATTTGTATCCAAGGAGATCATGAACATTATTTTTACTGGTTGTTAACAGTAACCAAGTCTGATTTATTATTATTTAGTGAGTGCCGTCAAGAGTGTTTAGTGTTCTACAAACATTCCCTGCCCTGAGTTATTAATACCACCAGACAAGAACAGACACTAGATGGAAATACATTACATGAAATATTTCCAGACAAAAAACTTTAAGGCAGAGTTAAGGTTGCGATTACATGGCATAAATTTACAGAAAACTATGTTACTGAAACGTCATAGTTAAAAAATAACTAAATGATTAAAAGTGAAGTAATTCTCATTCGAGGTTATTCTGTTTCTCCACCTATCTTCACCCAACCTCCACATACTGCCAGAGAATATTATCTTTTGCGATATCAAATTTAACTCTGCTTTTTTGAGTATATGAATGATACCATTATAGTCTTTTGTTGTATGATGCTAACTCACATCCTCCCTGCCAACCTCTATATGGAGTACGACCAGGTCTTCATAAGTTGCATGGGATACTGGTTACCACAGCAAATGTGTTTAAGAGTAACAAGTTCCATGAAGTTCTCTGGTTTTTATCTGGAAGCTGCGCCTCTGACCCATACTGAAAATAGAAAACCTACACCTGGGTCCCCCACCCATATTGTGAGTGTGAAGAGAGTACAGTGGGGTCTCCAGCCCATAGTGGGTTTGTGGGGAGTGTTAAAGAAGTGTTAATGCTGCTGTCTTTGGGCATGGCTACACTTGCGAGTTAGAGGGCATTAAAGCAGCTCCGGATGCCCTAACTCACAACCCATCACACTGGCAAGGCACTTAGAGCGCCTGGACTCTGCAGCTGGAGTGCTCCTTGTAATCCACCACCACGAGAAGATTAATGCTTGGTGCGCCTCAGCTGAAACGACCCGGCGTCGGTGTGAACAAGGTGTTGCATTACTGCGCTCTGATCAGCCTCTGGAAACGTCCCATAATCCCCTTAAGTCAAGTAGCCACTCTTGTTATTGTTTTGGAATCGCTGCAGGAATGTAGATATGAACTTTCAAAGCTCCATTTCTGACAGCCGGCATCTGCTCCGAGACAAAGCAAGCCATTACTGTGGAATGCTGTGTGTGAGAGAGAGGCGTGGGGGAGATGGGGGTCTGAACTTACAAGACAGCCTGCTGACATGCTCTCAGCCCCCTCAAAACTCACTCTCTCTCCCCCCACATACACACAACACACTCCCTGTCACACTCCACCCCACCCCCATTTGAAAAGCACGTTGCAGCCACTTGCATGCTGGGATAGCTACCACAATGCACTGCTGTGGCCGTTGCACGAGCTGTTAAAGTGGCCACGCCAGTGCGCTTGCTGCTGTCAGTGTGGACAGATTGCAGCGCTTTCCCTACTGCGCTCTACGAAGGCTGGTTTAACTCAAAGCACTCTACATCTGCAAGTGTAGCCATGCCCTTTGGCTCCTACATGTAGAGTAAGAGCCAAACTGTTTTGGACTATCTCCTCTCTAGGAAAATTAGGTGTTTTTTACACCGAAATAGCTAAATCTTAGCGTAGACAGGGTAAGTTGTAGTTTGTCCTCAATGTAGCTTATTGAAGTAAATCCTAAGGGAGCGAGAATTCTTTAATGAAGATCTTAATGAGTATAAAAATATATGACAGCACAGCTAGCCCAGTGAAGATTACAACTTTTGAGACACATCTTAAAAGTCAGAGAGCTCACAGAAATTACAATCTCTGCTGCCCTATTAATATATATATTTCATAGCTGTGTTGGTGGAACTTGTAATGTTTATAGTACTGTATTAAAAAGAGACCTACAGAAGTTAAAAGCTCTACTGGCCCAGATAACAACCATCATAGATCTAAATGAGGTGTCTAACAAAAATGGTAATCCCTGCCCGCATTTTATGCTAGTCTAGGACTTGCTGGAGAATCCAATATTAGCTATTTTGTCTTTAAAATGTTTTCCATTTCAAAACAGAAATTTGTCAAACCAGTTCATGCTGTAGTTCTCAGCAAGGACTAGCCCATAGGACTAGTTGGAACTCTTTTATTGTAAGTTATTTTTAGAGGGGCACTGTCAACTTGAAACTCGTCGATTTTTTTTAAAATGAGTTAGAAGGAGATAAGGAGTCTGGTGGCACCTTAAAGACTAACAGATTTATTTGGGCATAAGCTTTCATGGGTAAAAACCTCACTTCTTCAGATGCAAGTCTGATTAGTCTGATAATCTGTTAGTCTTTAAGGTGCCACCAGACTCCTTGTTGTTTGTGTAGATACAGACTAACATGGCTACCCCCTGATACTTATAAGGAGATAACACACTGCCCCTTAGTTCCCTGGCCAATGGGTATAGTTTTGTGATCACATTTTCCAGTTTTTTTCAGTGCTTTTCTTTCCCTTGTTGCTGTGTGAAAGGATACACATAAACAATATGGAAACTGACTGTACTTGGGAAATGCTGAAACTGACTGTTTGAAAAATGCTCCCAAATGCTGAAAATAAACTAATTTTAAAAAATCCAGAAAATATTTTTTCTCTAAATTCATTCAGTTCTAGTAATCCTAGGATGTGTTAACAAAAGTAAGTTAAAAAATTCAGACTGAGGAATGATTTTGCGGGTGATGTCCCCGCAAATTAGTATTTAATTTGAACAAATGCCATAACTCACCAAAAGAAATCTCTTCTGAGCATAAACTAAGAATAAGACATTTAAATCAAAAAGGAATTTTTACAAAGTTAAAAGCAAGGTCAAAGCCAGGATTTAGCGTGTTGTAGGAGGGTTGCATGATGTAATCTCTGTCCTCTTTGTGTTCTTCATAAAGGGCCTGACCCAGAACCCTGAAATCTCTGGAGATAGTCCCATTGACTCCAGTAGGTACTGGATAATGGCTAAATGAGAAAAGGAGTTTTCACACCCTTTCATACTAGAGATTATAATACATATTACACATGTTGTACTGTTTCACTGCACTTATTAGAGCTGCAATATAAGGCTCTAAGCTTGCAATCATAGAATCATTAAAGATTAGGGTTGGAAGAGCCCTCAGGAGGTCATCTAGTCCAACCCCTGCTCAAAGCAGGACCAACACCAACTAAATCATCCCAGCCCAGGGCTTTGTCAAGCCGGACCTTAAAAACTTCTAAGGATGAAGATTCCACCACCTCCCATTCCAGTGCTTCACCACCCTCCTAGTGAAATATTGTTTCCTAATATCCAACCTAGACCTCCCCCATTGCAACTTGAGACCATTACTCCTTGTTCTGTCATCTGCCGCTGAGACCAGGCGAGCTCCATCCTCTTTGGAATCCCCCTTCAGGTAGCTGAAGGCTGCTATTAAATCCGCTCTCATTTTTCTTTTCTGCAGACTAAACAATCCCAGTTCCCGCCGCCTCTCCTCGTAAGTCATGTGCCCCAGCCCCCTGATCATTTTTGTTGCCCTCCGCTGGGCTCTCTCCAATTTGTCCACATACTTTCTGTAATGGGGGGGGAGGGGGAACTGGACGCAATACTCCAGATGCGGCCTCACCAGTGCCAAATAGAGGGGAATAATCACGTTCCTTGATCTGCTGGCAATGCTCCTATGAATGCAGACCAACATGCCGTTAGCCTTCTTGGCAACAAGGGCACACTGCTGACTCATATCCAGCTTCTCATCCACTGTAATCCCTAGGTCCTTTTCTGCAGAACTGCTCCTTAGCCAGTTGGTCCCCAGCCTGTAGCGGTGCATGGGATTCTTCTGTCCTAAGTGCAGGACTCTGCACTTGTCCTTGTTGAAACTCATCAGATTTCTTTTGGCCCAATCCTCCAATTTGTCTGTGTCACTCTGGACCCTATCCCTACCCTCCAGTGTATCTACCTCTCCCCGCAGCTTAGTGTCATCTGTAAACTTGCCGAGGGTGCAATCCATCCCATCATCCAGATAATAAAGATGTTGAACAAAACTGACCCCAGGACCGACCCCTGGGGTACTCCAATTGATACCGGCTGCCAACTAAACATCGAACTGTTGATCACTACCCCCTGAGCCCGACAATCTAGGCAGCTTAGTGTCCACCCTCCTGGTTTTCCTATCCCTGTTCTGACCTTTCTGCAGGCTCCCACAGCTGGCTGCTGCAGCCTGGTGACTCTTACTCTGCAAGGGATCTAGTAAGTTAAAAGTGAAAATGCCGCCAGCCTGCCAGACCTATTAGCACAACACTAAAAGAAGAACAGGAGGACTTGTGGCACCTTAGAGACTAACAAATTTATTAGAGCATAAGCTTTCGTGGACTACAGCCCACTTCTTCGGATGCATATAGAATGGAACATATATTGAGGAGATATATATACACACATACAGAGAGCATAAACAGGTGGGAGTTGTCTTACCACCTCTGAGAGGCCAATTAATTAAGAGAAAAAAAACTTTTGAAGTGATAATCAAGCTAGCCCAGTACAGACAGACAGTATATATATCTCCTCAATATATGTTCCATTCTATATGCATCCGAAGAAGTGGGTTGTAGTCCACGAAACCTTATGCTCTAATAAATTTGTTAGTCTCTAAGGTGCCACAAGTCCTCCTGTTCTTCTTTTTGCGGATACAGACTAACACGGCTGCTACTCTGAAACCTAGCACAACACTGAAACTGTTGCCATTCAAGGAGTAATGAAGCCATTTACCAGGCATTTGCCAACCCCCAGGTATATACTGTCAGTTTCTGAATTTACTTACAAAAACAGTTGTGCATTACTGTAATATTTACTCAGAACATGTTAGTCTACAGGACCTTAGTTTAAAATTTGCTTTAAAAATATTTTATTAGTGAGTTGGTGAAGATTATAAAATCACATCTCTAAAAAGCCCTGCATAGATTTTTAGATGCACAATCATCTTTATCCTTAAATGCTTGGATCTTCAGACATACAGTTTTTTAAATAAATCCTTCAAAAGACCACCCTTATCTAAAATACACATTTTAATTAGTATAGTAAATAAAAACTTGCTTCCAAAGGCTTCCTGTCCTTTCTGTCCATCCCTTTCTCCCTCCCTCCCTCCCCTCCTCCCATTGAAGAGAGCCCTTAAAGGGACAACACTCCTTTCCTTCCAGGTAGCTGGACAAAGAGTTTCACTTTCTTTACTTCTTCTGACTATCTGATGAATTAGTTTTAAGAGAACTCTCCAGCAAAATCAGTATCTTAGTAAGATATAAAATCCTTTGTTATGCCTAAAATCTTTGGTACATATTTTTTAAAGTTGGTGAAATTTCAAAAACATGTCTATTGTTATAAAAGTAAATTAGTGTTCCCTTTTTCTAAAAGCAATGAACACTTCTATGAATACACTAAACCTCTGTGACTGATTAATTTAAAATAATGTCTTTGTTTCAGTAGGTAAATATGTAGTAATCTGGAATGATTACTTTATGAAGGCTTAAGAGCACATTTAAAATATAAAATCAGATTAGAAATACTGATTAAGAACATGTAAAACAGAGAAAAGCTGCATCATGTATTCCATAATATGTAATGTTGTATTCAGCAAGACAGCTGACTTGCCCTTACAACAAAGTTTTTGCAAATAAATGTCTGACAAACCTTTTAATGTCTAACGTTTTTTATTCCCAAGTTTAGTCCTTTTAATTAGGTACCTTCTGCATGTCCATTCTGCATGAGGGAGAGGGTATGGGGGTCTCATGCGGGCAGGGCCGCCTTGAGCCCGATTTGCTCGATTCCCCGGAATCGGGCCCCGCGCCTAAGGCGCCTTTAAAAAAAATTTTTAAATTTAAATCTTCGGCAGCCCTGCTCCCCTGGCCAGAGTGCTGGCTGGAGCACGACAGCCCCGCGGCCCCGCAACCCTGGCCAGAGCGCCACGGCCCCGTGATCCCAGCCGGAGAGCGACAGCCCCGCAACCCCATGACCCCAGCTGGAGCACAGCAAGCCCTGCAGCTCTGCTCTCGCAGCTGGAGCTCCGGCCGGAGTGTGGCAAGCCCCACGACCCGCCTCCTTCAGCCGGCAATCCGAAGTGCCACCAAAGACTGGGAGCGCCGCCCGGTGAGTACAAGCCCCAGGAATCGGGCCCCACACTTGCTAAAGCCGGCCCTGCATGTGCGGAACTGTGACTCTCCACCACCGTGAGGCGGGCTGGGCGTCTCGTTGTCCTTTGCTGCCACGTCCCTCCCCTCCTCACCTGGGCTGCCGTTGGACATAGGGGCACCAGTTTAATACTACTGCATAGGGCCCCATAAATCCTAAGGACGGCCCTGTGTGGTGTAGTGCCCTCCCCCCCTTTCTGACAAACTACTGGTTGGAATAGCAGCACCAGTGAGGGGTGTCTTGAACACCAGAGCTGCATGCACATGGTTCCCTCTGTGGTTCTTCACCTGTCTGTCATCTTCCATGGCTTTCTGTGTCTACTGGAGCTGAACCAGCAGAGAGGTCCTCTCTACAGTAAATGGGGGAGTGCAGCCACTCTGCTGCAGGCCCCTTGCACATCCTCTATGCAGGGCTTACACAGTGTGGAGGCCTTGCACTGGCCTCTGCACAATGGGTGAATTTCACACATACGGCACATGAGCCCCTGAGCCTGCAGCTCACAACACAGGGGTAGGCCCTACCCATGTATTGTCAATTGCAGGGTTGGGACTGAAGTTTGCACAAAAATGGTGTTCTCTACTGACCACTTTAGAAACAAACCCCCCTCCCCCAACACATACTTTGTAAATGTTTCTTGAAAGGATATCCTAAGATTAAACCTGTGACATTGATCCTCTCCTGTCTCCTCTTTTCCCAGTTCCTCTCACTCCTGTCCAATTTTGGGGGAGGTATTGAATAAAGTATTGACTACTGTGCCTAATGGTTTTTTAAAAAAAGAAGTCAAAAACCTTTCCCTGTATTTTGTAATGAATCTCTGAGCCTGTATAGTGTACTATTCTACTAGGGTTACCATACTTCAACAATCAAAAAAGAGGACACAGGGTGCCGCCCTAACCCTGCCCCCTCCCACTTCCCGCCCACATCAGAATCCCCCTACCTGTCCCCTGACTGCCCTCTCCTGAGACACCCCCCCCCACCCTAACTGCCCCCCAGGACCCCACCCCCTATCTAAGTCTCCCTGTCCCCTGACTGCCCCAACCTCTCTCTACACCCCCTTCTTCTGACAGCCCCCCCCGAACCCCCGACCAATCTAACCCCCCCCATTCCCTGTCCCTTGCCTGCCCCCACCACCACCAGGCCGAGGGAGAGCTGCGGGCTCCAAGTGCAGCCAAACACTGTGGCGCTGCTCTGCGGGGGAGGAGGGAGCGGGGGAGGGGGCGGCACTCTGGCTGCTAGAGGCCCCAGTGGCTGCGAGCGGCTTTCAATCAGGCCCAGCCGTCCAATCAGCAGCGCTGTACTCTGCATGAGGGGAAGGGAGAAATCCCGGACATTTCTACTTTATTAGAAATCCCCCCCGGACGGCAATTTAAAGCTGAAAAAGCCGGACATGTCCGGGGAAACACTGACAGATGGTAACCCTGTATTCTACAGCAATAAAAATCAAATTAACAAACAGAGTTTAGAATGGAAACTATATTTCAACGTTGATGGTGCACTAGATTTTTTTTGCTTTCACATTTTATTGTTGTATTATGTATAAAGATCATGTAATTAAAAAAGAGACTGAAGGATTCTACTGATTTTTAACCTTCAAAATAGCAGCAATATCAAAGACGTCACTGTTTTTTGATGGAGAACTCTCTTGAGGACTAGAGAGAGTAGGAAAATGACATCACAATAGCCTGAAAACTCATCTGCAGTTTTTCCAGCCCCCTGCTGTGGGAGGGGATATTGACTTCTTCACAGAGACCCTGTCCACACTAAGATTTTCTAAACATCTCCCAGCATTGTTAACAATGCTTCAGCTCCACTGGTGTTAGTAACGTTGAAAGCACTAGTATGATGGGCTGTTGGCTGACACAAGCATTAACACTATGTCAATTAGTCCTGCTTAAAGCGGGACCAGAGGGCACAGTGGTAAAAGCACCTGAGCTCTGTCTATACAAGGACACCCACCATTGCTTTTATTAGTAGAGCTGCATTGGTGGTAGGGCACTGGTGGGAGATACTCTGGAAAAACGCAAGTGCAGGCAAAACCCAAGTGTGGAACTGAAGAGTTTAAGAGCTCTGCAAGGACTTAGCTTCGGGCTCCAGCCCTCTACAGCTCCTAAGTGAAGCTATAAACATTCCTACTGTCCCTGCTCACAAGGACCAAATGGGTTTCTTGCTATGTAATTCTGCAGTAGTGCAGACAGGTTCACAGATTGATAGTTGTAATGTGGTGGCAAAAGAAACTCTTGACCTGGTAGTTGCAACATCTCTTCCTGCAGCAAGAATCTTTAACAGGGCAGCATGTAGTATTCTGTATAAAGAAGGTTTTATGTATAACTCCCTGATGACAAGGGTACCAAATGAAGGTCATATATCAGAGACCTTTAGGCTATTAAAAATTATGAGGCAGGGGATAGGTTATTGTCAAATCTTCCAGTATGAAACCTTAACTATATCTCATATCTGCAAAGGGGCAAACCAACTCTTATATCAATACAGATAGACAAGTGCTAATGCCTCCATTCACAGTATAATGGGTCTAAAGAAGTTATAGATGTGCTGTGGTGTCAAAATAAGTTATTTTTTAAGTATCAATTGACATCAAATTTTCTTTGAGATGACTAAGCACCTCTTGATAAAAAGATTCAGGCTATTAAGAACCACATTTTCAAAAGATGGAAATTCTGTGAGATGAAACCCATGGAGCCACAGGATCTCATTATCCTTAACTGTTAAAACAAATGGGTTTGAAATTGAGTTTCTGAAGACTGGTGACTTATGTGAAATAAATTATTGGTCTCAGTTCTGTTGCTACTGTTCACATCACAAAACACCATCCCAGCTGTCACCAACTAGAATCCTCCATGCCAGGAGTTCTGTGTGTTCTCCCGATTCCCAGGATTCTATATGCCACCCTTTCCCTTTGTAACAATATGCAAGTGCCAGCAGACACTTTCAGGCAGCATACTGTTTCCTGGGGGAAACTGTTTGGAAGCAACACCTCATGAGAAACTGTCTGAGAAGCCATGAGGCAGAAGAAGCCATGATATAAGCAGCCACAATAAAGCTGGAGTTTGTAAATGAACCTTGTGTCAGAGTGAGATCTTAAAATGCAAATGATCCATACACAAAGCATAAAACAGGGTGGCAGTGATAATTAAATGCGAAACAGCAGGAGAGAACATTCAGAGCTTCACTGCAGAGGGCAGAATACTTCTTTGAGTATATGGTTTGTCTTACGAGAAAAGGCTAATAACAGAAAATGGAGAGTCTGAACGTTCCAGGGACATTAAATCTGCAAGCTAAGAATTTAGCTCAGCCATTGAAGAGCTGAAAAGAGGAATTTAACCTCTATGTAGTTATTGCTCTGGCAGATAGAGGATGCTGTGAAAATAAAATTGTTTTATTACCGTATTGGAGAAAGGGAGAAAAATAAGTGAGACTTCGTGCCTGGAAATTCCCGAACCTCAACGCACCTTAGAAGGAAAACAGGCTGTTTTGATATTCACTGAAACCCCAAGAAGCAGTTGCAGAGGGTATAGATGAGTACAGCACTGATTTAACAGTGCTAGGAGCCAGTTCTAATTTTGGAATTCTTAAAGATTCATTGATAAGAGACTGGACAGCATGTGGGATGAAATTTGCAGGTATGAGAGCAGTTGCTGAGGAAAGCTTACTTGATTTTGGGGAGAAGCTTGGAAATATGTAGGGCTGCAGAGCTATACAAAAGAGGATTAGAAGCCTGGAAAGGCAGGCAGCAGAAACTGCCCACACAGTACATAAAAGAAATAAAAAACAGATACAACATCAGTAGATGACAACAGTACAGACACATGCAAATGTTGTGGGAGAAAACATGTGAGATAGAACAAAAAGTGTCTGACTTATGAGGAAAAAATGCCACATCTATGACAAATTTAATCATTTTGCAGCCATGTGTATGTCCAGAGAAAAGAAAAACAAATCCAAGGCACACAGAGTAACTGAAGAGAGCAACATTGAGTATGAGGACTGTAGTGGGCAAAGTAAAAGGGATTAAGAGCAGCTGAGGCAGGCTGGTGAGGTAGTTGGCCCCAAGTGTGGCTGGCTTAATCAGGCCACAGTTGGCCTGGATAAAAGGGGCCAGGAGACAGAAGAGTCTCACTCTAGCCCTGGAGTGGGAAGGGCTAGCTGCCTGAAAACAAGCTATCTGAGGCAGAGCAGTGTTGGGGATGGGCAAGAGGAGCTGGGGAGCTCCAGCCTGGTAAAACCCCAGGCTGCAGGCCTTGTTGAAGGCCTACAGAGGTACTAGGGCTGCAGAGATACACCTTGGGAATAGGCAAAGGCAGCAGGTCCTAACCCCCTTGCCGATGATGAGTGGCCATTACAGACTGCAGTCTGCCCCAGTGAGCCAGGGCTAGATGATGACTGGCAGTAGTCACTGAGACAAGATGGTTTTATAGGGTTGGGGGTTCCCCTGGGAGGGGAAACCCAGAGTAAGGGGGTACTGCTGGGGGCAGTAAAGGGGCACCGGGGTCTGGGAGGGACATGGGGACCTGAGGCTGGTGAGCCACTGGCCTGCAGAGGGCGCTCTGAGCTGCAATCAAGCTAATTCCCAGGACAACCAGCAGGAGGTGCTGCAGCGGTGGATCTTGCTTCACTACAAGGACATTATGTGGGTGACTGAACAGTGGGTAAACACAGTGAAAGGAAACCCTAGTAAGCACCAGACACAGTTGTATGCAGCCATGTTACTTAGAAAGAAAGTGATATGATTTCAATTAGATTGTGGTGCAAATTGTAACATTAGCCCAATCAATCTAGTGAACGCAGACATATGATTGGAAGAGACTAACCAGCTGTTAACAATGTACAATCATACCACATTAAAGCCCATAGGAAAATGTAAAATTTAATTAAGAAATCCAAGGAACAAAAAGAAATACAGACTGGATTTTGTCATCATAGATGGTGAGACAGCAGTACCACTTCTGGGCAGCAAGGATGCCCAAGCCATGAACCTGATAAAAGTATAGTTCCAGAACATAATGAAAGTGGATAGCAGGGTGACTGAAGATACCTTGGATGGTATTACCTGGGCCCAGAAGATGATATAGAGGGAGCATACAAGTGTGTTTCAGGGAGATGGAAAGTTAGATGCTTTTTATAAAATAGAGACTGACACCAGTGTGAAGCCATTTAAATTGCCAAAAAGAAAAAAGTACCCAGTGCATTACTACAGCCATTAAATGAGAAACTGCTGAGACTATGAAATCATACAGCCTGTAGAGAAGAACACAGACTGGATAAGCAGTCTCATGGTGGTAAGAAAACCATTTGGAGAACTGAAAATATGCATAGACCCAAAACCTTTAAATGAAGCTTTGAAACGGAACCATTTCCCTCTGCCACCAATTGAGGACATATTACCAGATCTGTCTAAAGCGAGACTTTTTACAGTATGTAATATAAAAAAGAGATACTGGCATGTTGAACTGGATGAAGAATCACATTATTTACAACCAACTCCATTTGGGAGATACCAATCAATGGTTAAAGATGCTAGTGGGAATCAGTCTGAGAGAGGGGTATTCCAAAGCAGACTGACCCAAGCATTGGAGGACTTGATGGGAATCCAGACAATAGCAGACGATGTGCTGATAGCAGGAGAGGGTGACAATCCAAAACAAATGCAACGAGTTCATGACTACAAATTACTACAGTTTTTACAGCGATACATAGAAAAGGATATTAAATTTAACTTAGCAAGTTCAGGTTGACCATAACCAAGATGCCACAGACTGGACATATGTTGACCTCCTAAGGCCTGAAAGTAGACCCAGAGAAAGTGAGGGCAATAGAGAAATACCAAGACCCACCAATGTTAGAGGAGTCAAAAAATTCCTGGCAATGCCAATTATTTAGTAAAGCTTTGCAACCATCTGTCTGAGAGCTGCAAAATCCTGAGACAGCTGACTCATGAAGACACCTTATGGGAATGGACAGACCAACACAAGCAAGCATTCCAGAAAGTAAAAAAGATGATTAGGACGTCTCTAATTTTGAAATATTATAATACAGAAAAACCCCTGATGCTGCAATGTGATACATCTGAGTTGGGTGTCAGGCTACCATGTTACAATGAGGACAAACTGTTGTGATTACAAGCACAGCATTGTCTGTGACAGAAAAGAGCTATGCTCAAATTGAAAAAGAGCTGTTAGCCATACTCTTTGGAATGGAAAAAAATCACCAATATACTTACAGTTGCACCATGGATATATGATCTGACCACACAACTCTCAAAAGCATTTGGAGAAAGCCATTACTCAGTGTAGCAAAGTGCTTACAGTAGATGATGATAGGACTGCAGATGTACGACATACAGATCAAGTATTGCTCAGGCAGAGACTTGGTTTTGATGCACATCTTAGGCCCACGCATACTTGCCAGAACCCAGTAAGGAAGGATCTGTAGAGACTGAGAGGGAGAAAATAAATGTGGTACAGTACCTACCTATCTTGGAAGAAAGGCTGAGAGATATACAGAGAGGTAAAGAGCAAGAGAGAATGCTTAAGACATTGAAACTCATGATCCCACAAGGATGGCCAGGGACAAAAGACCAAGTACTTAAAGAGGTAACACCATTCTTTCAGTAGAGAGACAAAACGTGTGTACAGATGATGTTCTATTTCAGGGAAAAAGAGCAGTTATTTCAGCAGCTCTTAAGAATGAGATTATGCACAAAGTTCATTCATCACAATCTGGGAATTGAAGGTTGCTTAAAATGAGCCAGAGAGACTTTATACAGTAATTCCTCACTTAAAGTCGTCCCGGTAACATTGTTTCGTTGCTGATCAATTAGGGAACATGCTCGTTTAAAGTTGTGCAATGCTCCCTTCTAACATCGTTTGGCAGTCGCCTGCTTTGTCCACTGCTTGCAGGAAGAGCAGCCCATTGTAGCTAGCTGGTGGGGGCTTGGAACCAGGGTGGACCGGCAGCCCCCCTATCATAGGGCTATCATATGTCCGGATTTCCCCGGACATGTCCGGCTTTTTGGGCTATAAATAGCCATCCGGGGGGGATTTTTAAAAATCTAAAAATGTCCGGGATTTCCCTCCGGTCGGCTATTTATAGATAGAAAAGCAGCGGCCAAGCGCCGCTGGGCACCCAAAGCCCCTTCCCGGCTCCCCCCATCCCCTGCAGCCTTACCATGCTGTCCGGCCCCACAGCTGTCTTCCCCCTCTTCCCCTCCCCTGAACGCTCCACCCACCTGCTCCTCCCCCTCCCCTGCTTCCCGCGAATCAGATCTTCATGGGAAGTGTGAAAAGAAGCAGGGGCAGGCAGGAGGCAGCAGCAGGTAAGCTGGGGCGGGGGGGGGGGGGGCGTGAGGAGGAGAGCTCCGGGGAGGCGCGGCCCTGGCCGAGCGGCGCCCGGCTGCCCCAGCGGCTCCGGCCCAGCTCGGGCCCCAACACCCCCAGCCCGGATCCGGCCCGGCTCGGGCCCCAGCAGCGCCGGCCCGGCTCGGGCCCCAGCAGCGCCGACCAAGCACCTCCGGCCCGGCCCCAAGCCCCGCAACCCCGGCCGGAGTGCAGCCCGATTCCTGGGCTCTTTAAAGCTGGCCCTGGTCAGGGGACAGGGAGGGGGGGTTGGATGGGTCGGGAGTTTGGCGGGGGCTGTCAGGGGGGCAAGGGTGTGGAGAGGGGTTGGGACAGTCAGAGACAGGGAGCGGGGGGTTAGATGGGCCTGGGGGGGCTGTCAGGGGGGCAGGAGTGTGGAGAGGGGTTGGGACAGTAAGGGACAGGGAGCAGGGGGGGTTAGATGGGTCTGGAGTTCTGGGGGGGCTGTCGGGGGCAGGGGTGTGGAGAGGGGTTGAGGCAGGCAGGTAACAGAGGGGGTTGGATGGGTCAGGAGTTCTGGGGGTCCTGTCAGGGGACGGGGAGCAGTTGGATAGGGCATAGGAGTCCCCGGGGGTCTGTCTGGGGGCAGGGGTGTGAATATGGGGTGGGAGTGTGGACAAGGGTCGGGGCAGTCAGGGGACAGGTAGGGTCGTAGGGCATTCTCAGGAGGGGGCAGTCAGGGGACAAGAAGCAGGGGGGGCTTAGATAAGCGGTGGGGTTCTAGGGGGCAGTTAGTGGCAGGGGTTCCAGGAGGGGGCAGTCAGGGGACAAGGAGCGGGGGGTTGGGGGTTCTGAGGGGGGCAATCAGGGGGTGGGAAGTGGGAGGGAGTGGATGGGGGTGGGGCAGGGGCGGGGCTAGAGCAGGGCTCCTCCCCCCCAGTGTCCTCTTTTTTGCTTGTAGAAATATGGTAACCCTACCCTATCAGCTCCCTGCTCCCCCAAGTTCCCTGTGCAGCAGCTGCCCAGCAGGCTATCAATTGCAGCTGTCCCTCCCCCCACTGCCATGTGCTGCTCCTGCCCTCTGCCTTGGTGCTGCTCCCTGAGACTCCTGCTTGCTGTGCGGGGGGAGGGGAAGAAGAGGGGGGCTAATGTCAGGGTGTCCCCCTCCCCCCTGCTCCTGCACCCTGCTTACCCCATCTTCCATATTGCAGAGGGGACACACGACAGAGGGAGCTTCCAGGCAGCAGCAGCTGCAGTCTGGTCTCAGCTTGCTGATCTAATTAACAAGGCAGTGTACTTCTGACCCCACTCTTCATACTTAAAGGGGAAATGTGCATCTCTCTCTCTCACACACACACAAGGTGTGTCTGTCTGCCCTCCCTCCTTTCCTGCTGCCTTGTAGAGTGTGAGAGTTAAACCTTGAGGGCTCAGCCAATTGCTAGTTCATAATTTAGCAAAAGGCATTCCCTGGGAAATATCCCACCCTCTGACTCCTCCACCTCAACCAAGCTTCACAATCATCATCACCGTGTACCAGTATTGTTTGTTTAAAACTTATAGCGAGAGAGAGAGAGAGAGAGAGAGAGTGTGTGTGTGTGTGTGTGTTATATAATATAGTCTTTTGTCTGGTGAAAAAAAATTCCCTGGAACCTAACCCCCTCGTTTACATTAATTCTTATGGGGAAATTGGATTCGCTTAACATTGTTTCACTTAAAGTCACATTTTTCAGGAACATAAGTACAACGTTAAGTGAGGAGTTACTGTACTGGCCAGGAATGAATGAGCAATTATGGATATTCGTGGAAAAGTGTGATGTATACAGATCCTGGGAAGACTGTCAAACAAAAGAGACCCCGTGGCAGCAAAAAGTTCCAGAAAGACCATTGGCGAAGATGGGAGTGGATTTGTTTTACCTTTGGGGACAAAGGACATGATCATTGTAGACTATTTTTCCAATTTCTGGGAGATAGACTATTTACCAAACACAGGATCCAGAACAGTCACATGGAAAAGAAAAGCACACTTTGCATGGAATGGAATACCAGGTATCGTATTTTCTGATAACAGACCACAATTTGTTTCAGAAGAGTTCCAGAAGTTCAGTAAGAACTGGGATTTTGATCACATAACATCTTCACCGGGGTATCCTCAAAGCAATAGCAAAGTAGATTCAGCAGTAAAAACTGTTAAAGTAACTGTTGAGAAAAGCAAAAACTGCAGATGCTGACCCATACTTAGCACTACTAATCATAGGAATACTCCCTCACAACGCCTAAATTGTAGCCGGCCCAAAGACTGATGAGCCAGAGAACGAAGACACTCTTGCTGACAAGCAGAAGGTTGTTAGAGCTTGGGTACTGCGGTGCTTTCCTTGGCGACTATGGAGAAACCAACAGAAAAAGACAAGTGTTTTACAACAACAGATCTGGAGTCAGGTGACAAAGTGCATATACAACCATTAACAAAACAGGATAAGTTCTGGCACAAAGCTACAGTGGTGCAAGCAGGAAAACAGAGATTTCATCAAGTCCACATGGACAATGGAGAGATAGTGAGGTGAAACTGTAGGCACCTCAAGAAAACAAAAGAAACCTCTAAGGACAATACAGACAACACACGGTAGTGTTCTACTGCAGGAGAATCCCGAGCCAGAGTTGTAGAAGAGGACAGTGTCAGAGGCCTACCAAAGGAAAAACAGGAAGAAGAGGGTGTTTTGATGGAGACTCCAGCAACACCAAGCCTAGAGACTGTGGTTGACCAGACAGGAGGAAGGCAGCACCAGGGCGGTACCAGTGAATCACACTGTACTAGAGGAGGGCAGATTGTTAAAAGACCTGCTCATCTGAGGGATTCTGTGTGATGGACTTCCAAGTTGTACAGGTATATAGATAGACAAACTTGTAAGGTGATGGATACAGTAACTGCAAGAACAGTCAGCATCAGAAAGGAATATGTTAGATTAGGTTATCAGTTATTGCTGGGGTGCTAGACGGTTTTCTTTTAAAGAGAAGGGATGTAGCAATATGAAACTGCTAACAGCCCCTTTCAGGCAGCATATTGTTTTCTGTGGGAAACTGTTTGGAAGCGACACCTCCTGGGGAACTGTCTGAGGGCTTGGCTACACTTGCAAGTTAGAGCGCATTAAAGCAGCCTTGGGCGCCCTAATTCCTGAGGTGTCCACACCGGCAAGGCACGTAGAGTGCCTGAACTCTGCAGCTGGAGCACTCCTGGTAATCAACCTCCACGAGAAGCATAAAGCTTGCTGCGCTCCAGCTGAAATGCCCGGGCATCAGTGTGGACAACGTGTTGCATTACTGCGCAGTGATTGCCCTCTGGAAACGTCCCATAATCCCCTGAAGTCAAGTGGCCACTCTTCTCATTGTTTTCAAATTGTGTGGAATGCTGCTGTTGTGAGTGTGTGGGGGGGGAGAGAGGTCTGCTGCTGTCTGAACTTACAAGGCAGCATGCTGACATACTCTCTGCCCCCCAGAACACACTGTCTCTCCCCACACATACACACAACACACTCCTTGTCACACTCCAACCCCCCCATTTGAAAAGCACGTTGCAGCCACTTGCACACTGGCTACCACACTTTGTAGCACTGCAAGAGCTGCTAATGTGGCCACGCCCGTGCACTTACAGCTGACAGTGTAAACACACAGCAGCGTTTGCCCTGCTGCGATCTCCAAAGGCTGGTTTAACTCCCAGCACTCTACATCTGCAAGTGTAGCAAAGCTATGAGGCTGAAGAAGCCATGTTGTAAGCAGCCACAATAAAGCTAGAGTTTGTTAATTAAATTTGTGTCAGAGTGAGATCTCATATGGCAGATGATCCAGACACAACAAAGCATAAAATTACATCAGGGACTCTGTATACTGCCTTCCATTGTTCCCCTGCCCCTACAGCAGAGGCTTTGTGTGTCCTTGAGAAGGGGTCCACTCACTGCTGGTGCTTCCTTTTGTCCAGGCATGAAATAGCAGCTCTCTCTCCACTGCAGGTCTCCCACTAGTGGCTGCTCCACTTCTGCAGCAACATGTCTCTTCCTGTGACCTAGCCCTCTGACCAGGTCACTTAAAAGTCTCTTCCCTTCCAGGGTTGTCTGTGAATAAAAAGCAGGGGGAATTAATGTAAATAAACTGAATTAATGAGACAGAGGGGAATGAATCCTGCTCAGGGTCGAGACTGGCCCTCACTTCCCTCAGGGAGGGCTTCAGGCAGTGGTTGTCTGGGAAGCTCCTGCCTTCAGTCAGTCCTTTGCTCAGGGGCTGAGGGTTGACAGTCTGTCCTCTTCCCAGGTATGCCCACAAGTGAGCTGCTCTGCTCCCTTTTTAATCTTCTCCTCCAGCCTGTGCATGCCTTGCACGTCTGGCAGGCTGAGCCCAGAGCAGCTCCTTAACCCCTAGTTACGTTATTTATTTACTTTTTACATTGCACTTAAAATGATCAACTTTAAATCTAGTCAATTAAAAACCAAAATCAAACTACCCCTTCATGAACCACCCCTTCTTCTGACACACACATCCCCTTGCTACTTTTTGTGGTTGGACAATCATATTTTATTTTATTTTTTCCCTGTTGCTGTATGAAAATCCCATAAAAATAACAGGGGAAACTGATGCTTATAATGCTGTGGACAGTTCCACATGGGCAGACCCCATGTACAGAGAAGCTTGCAGGACTGCAGGCTGAAGGCCTGGCTATACATAAAGGGCTAGATTCACAAAGGTACTTAAGTGTTGCAATATCTAACCCCTTAGGTGCTCTGCTGCCTGGTGGAATTCTCAGCCCTGAGTGAGGCACCCAGTTTCTCCTTGCATTGTATGGCCAGAGTTAGGCATCCAAGAAAGGAAGTCTCAGAAACCAACAAACTTAGGCTAAGTTAACCAGGAATTAAATGCAGAAGACGGGCAGGGCATAGAACTCCTCAAAGATATTTAGGTTCTTGACCAATGGACTGGAGGGAGGTGCCTTGTTCTGCTTGGGAGTCTGAGCTGTGAATGCTCTCCTAGAGTAGGGAACCTAAACCACCCCTTTCTTGTGAAAAAACAGCAAGACCAACAACAGTCCAGTGGGTAGGGTGCTCACCTGGAATGTGGGAGAGACAGATTGAAATCCCAGCACCGCTTGTTTGGAGCAGACACTTGAGCCCTGGTCTCTCACAGCTCAGGTGAATGTCCAAACCAGCAGGCTACTAGGTATTCTGGGGTGGGCTTCTCTCACTCTCTCCTGTTGGAAATGTTCCATTTTGTATTTAATAAAAAATGATTCTGTAACTGTTGTTCTTTGAGTTGTGTTGCATATGTCCATACCACTGTAGTTGCATGCCACGTGCTCAGTTGTCAGATAACTCTTTTCCTCACCAGGACCCATCAAGGTGGCTCAAGCACCCTCTGTCACCACACACCACTGTGTGCGGGTATAAAAGGGCAGAGCTGACCAGAACCCTTCTCACTTCCTTTGTACTGGATACACTCCAAAAGAGAGAGGAAAGAGGACGGATCATGGAATGGACATGTGCAACACAGCTCAAAGAACAGTTATAGGAAGGTAGGTAACCAGTTTTTCATGAGTCTCTGCACATGTCCATTCTACTGTTGGTGATTACAAGCAGACAAACATGGAGGTGGGCTCAGCGTCTACCTGAACAGTGATTATAGGACAATCTGCCTGAAATTGGCATCATCCCAAGATTGATGGGAACTGGCACAATGAGAAGTAAAAGTGTGGATCGATGACCAAGTTGCTACTTCACAAATATCTATGATCAGTACGCGCACCAAGAAAGCTGCTGAAGATACCTGGACGCAAGTAGAATTTGCCAGTACTCTAGCTGGCGGGGTTATATTAGCCAATTAGTAGCATAAACGAATGCATGAAGAGATCCAAATAATCCAGATGAGATTATCTGAGTGGAAACTGGTTGGCCCTTAGCTCTGTCCACAACAAACAACTGCGTGGAGGATCTAAATGACTTAGTATGCTCCAGGTAGAAAGTTAAAGCCCTTTTCACATCCAGTGAATGAAGTCTCTCCTCATCTCCATATGCATGGAACGTCAGCAAATAGCCTGCCCAGTTAACATGAAAATTAGAGATTACCGTCATGTGAAATTTTGTGTGAAGGCGAAGATAAACTTTATCCTTATGGAAAACTGTATAAGGAGACTCTGATGCTAGGGATCTCAACTCGCCCACCCTTCTGACTGAGGTAATGGCAAATAAAAATGCTACCTTCATAGCGAGGTGGAGCAAAGAGCAAGTTGCAAGGGATTCAAATGTGGTCCCATCAACTTTGCTAGGACCAAGTTCAGACTCCAAAGGAAGTATAGCATCTTGCACATGTGGGTACAATCTGACCAATCCATTTAGGAATCTGGTAATGACAGGTTTGGGAAAAAGGTATCTATTATCCACTGAGGTATGGCAGGCTGAACTAGCTGCCAGATGTATTCTTACAGAGCTAATTGCCAAACTCTGATGTTTTACACATAGGAGATAGTCCAGTATGAGGTTCAAGGGTGCATGGTGTAAGGATACACCTTTTTGACAGGACCAAATAGAGAAGCATTTCCATTTAGCCAGGTAAGTGCCCCAGTTGAGGGTTTTCTACTATTCAGAAATACATTCTGAACATCCTTAGAACAGGATTTCTCCAAAGGTGTTAATCATGAAGCATCCATACTGTCAGGTGGTGGGCTCATAGGTTGGGATGGAGCAGGCAGCCATGATCCTCAGAAATCATGTCTGGCTCCAGTGAGAGAGACAGCAGAGGCTTGACTGAGGTCAGTAGGGTCGAGTCCCACTGTTGTTGGAGCCACGCCGGTGCTATAAGGATGAGACGCACAGGGTTTTGTTTGACTTTGAACAACACTCTGAGCAGCCAGGGAATCGGAGGGAAGGCATACAGGAGTGGGTCGCTCCAGGGTAGCAGAAAAGTATTTATCAGTAAGCCTGGGGTGAGACCCCCCTGGGAACAAAACTGATGGCATTTTCGTTGGATTTTGTTGAAAACAGGTACACTTGGGAAGGCTCCCAGAGCTGGAAGATGGATTTGGTCTTTCTGTGAGTAAAAACCACTGGTGGTGTTCAGAGAAGGTCCTGGTCAGTTGATTCACCAACGTGTTCTGCTTCCTTGGAAGGTAAGCAGCGATGCAAATTGCCTCCTGGCATAACTGGGCCAACTGTGCTTCTACCTGTCTATGTAAAACATAGTCGCAGAATTGTCTGTTAGAATTAACAAGTTCTTCTTCGAGTGATTGTTCATGTCCATTCCAAGCAGGTGTGTGCGCGCCACGTGCACGCCAGTCGGAAGATTTTTACCATAGCAGCGTCCATAGGATCGGCTTCAGCACCCCCTGGAGTGGCGCCTTCATGGCGCCGTATATAGGGGTCCGCCGACCCCCCACCCCCTCAGTTCCTTCTTACCGCCGGTGACAGCTAGCTGGAACTTCGCTTGCTCTTCAGCAACCTTGGCAGTGTCCCGTTTTCTTCTTGTAAATAGCTTAGTTAGTTTTAGAGTTAGTATAGATAGATAGTTGTTGGGGGGTTTCCTCAACGTACTCGTTGCCCCGCTGGGGCATGCCCGGGTCCCCAGGGTTTAAACTCTGCAAGGACTGCGGGAAGTTCATGCCAAAGAGTGACCCGCACTCTTCTTGCCTACGGTACCTCGGGGAGAGCCACCAAAGAGACAGGTGCACTATCTGCAGAGCATTTCGCCCCAGGACTCTCAAAGCCAGAGAGCAAAGGCTCAAGGTATTGCTAATGGAAGCGGCCCTGCAGCCACATTCGGACCCTGGGCCGGCTGACCTGGTGCCCAGCACTTCATCGTCGGTGCACAGCGCCCCGGCACCGGTAATACATCATGAGGCCAAAACCTCATAACCCCGGCACAGGAGAGCGTCGGCACATAGGAAATCGGCGTCAGTGAGGCACCGTTCACCATCCCCGGTGCCAGTTAAAAAGAAGAGGCCGGTGAGGGGACGTTCACCCCACCAGGACCCTAAAGGGCCGGCGCTGTCCACGAGTGCTGCGGGACAGGCCGTGCTACAGACTCATTCTGCTACTCCGTTGACTCCCACCCCGGAGAGGGCACGGTTGAGTCCGGACAGGCCTACATCCCCAGACCTCGTCGAGGAAATGTGCCTCCCATCGACGCCGGAGGCGTTCGAGGCAGCCTCAGACTTACTAAGCCTCCCGATGCTGGTGTCGCCGCGCTGGTGGAAAGAGCCTCCGACCATGGCCCGGCCCTCTATACAATCACGGGGCAAGCCGGCTATGTTGTTGCCACGGTCCCCGCACCACGCCACCCCAGCGGCACCAGAGCAGAGAGAACATTCTCCAGCCCAGCGGCACCACTCTCCAGCGACAGTGGGTACTGCTCCCCCTAGGTCTTCCTATTTGGAGACCTCAGACTCGGAGGCGGAGTCGTACCGCTCCAGTAGATCGAGGAGCAGGCGGTTGACCTCGCGGGTGAGCCTCCAGCCTTATCCGCAGCAGTGGCAACAGCAGTGGCAACCGCCCCCCAGTGGCCGTTCTGGACTCCTTGGGCCTACCATCAGTCCGTGGGATAGGCGTATGGGCCCCGCTCAAGGTCCGCATCGGTCTTATCGACGTCGATGGCTCCAGCTCAAATGCCTCCACCACTGGCACCGCCGTCTGACAGGAGTGTGCCATAACAGACCCCGGCACTGCCTAGTCAGGCACCGGCGGGGACCATGGTTCCGACGCCGCAGGCACCGCCCAGCACGCCTCATCATTCGGTGTCGACTCCAGTACCGGCCGCGGTGCCGCATCCTGCACCCGCACCGGCCAGGCAACCAGAGTACTGTGTGCCGCAGGCCCCTATGGGAGCCGAGGGTATAGAGGAAGGCCCTTTGCAGGTGATCTCCTCCTCGTCCTCTCCGGATGAGCCGGTCACGGGTACTTCAGCGGCACTGGCCCTAGAGGACAACAGGATCCTCCAACAGCTACTTACACGTGCAACCCAGAGCCTCTCGATCCAAGCTGAGGAGATTGAGGTGGATCCGGATCCGGTGGTCGACATCCTGGCCCCATCGGGCCCGTCCAGGGTAGCCCTGCCCCTGATAAAAACTACTGCGGACACATCCTGCACCTTGTGGCAGACACCAGCCTCATTAGCCGCCACGGCCAAGAGGACAGAGAGGCGATATTTTGTCCCCTCCAAGGGCCATGAACACCTTTATGCTCACCCTCCGCCGGACTCCCTAGTGGTCGATGCGGCCAACCAAAGGGAGCGTCAGGGGTTCCAAGGGGCTACACCGAAAAACAGGGAGGCCAAGAAATTGGACCTGTTTTGGAGAAAGGTGTACTCCACCGGGGGGCTGCAGTTGCGTATAGCCAATCAACAGGCTATAGTGAGCCGATATGGTCACAACACATGCTCGGCACTGTCTAGGTTCACTGAACTCCTTCCTCAGGAATCGCGAACCGAGTTCTCAGCCCTAGTTGAAGAAGGGAAATTAATTACCCGAGCATCCCTCCAGGCAGCCTTGGATGCGGCGGATGCAGCCTCACGCACATTGGTGACTGGGCTGGTCATGAGGTGGGGAGCCTGGCTTCAGGTCTCAGGCCTTCCACATGAGGTCCAACAGACCATCCAGGATCTCCCCTTCGAAGGGCCCATGCTCTTCTCTGAAAAGACATATAAGAGGCTGCATAGCCTAAAGGATTCGAGGGCTACCCTTCGATCACTGGGCTTACACACCCGTTACCCAAAGTAGGCAGTTCAGGCCGCCTCAGGCCCCGCGGCCGTACCAGCCTCAGAACCGCACGGACACTTTGCGCAGGCGGGCCAGGACTGGCAGAAGGAGGCAGCAACAACAACCCTCCAGCCCGTTGTCTGTCCAACCAAGGCCTCCACTGGGGCCTAGGCCCCCATTTTGATGGGACGGTCGGGGACGACCTACTGGTCACAACTCTGGATCAGTCCAACCCTACCTTTTTGTCACGTCTGTCCCCCTTCTATCATGCTTGGGCCCGAATCACATTGGACAGTTGGGTACTCCGCACGGTAGAGAGGGGATATTCTATCCAGTTCTCCTCCCTCCCGCCCCACCAGCCCCCCTCACCGTCCCTCTTCAGGGACCCCTCTCATGAGCAACTTCTAATTCAGGAAGTGCAGTCCCTCCTTGCAGCAGGGGCAGTGGAGGAAGTTCCTCAGGGGTTCAGGGGCAGGGGCTTCTATTCCTGCTATTTCCTAATACCGAAAGCGAAAGGGGGCCTCAGACCTATTCTGGACTTGCGGCGTCTAAACAAGTTTGTAAAAAAGCTCAAGTTCCACATGGTCTCCCTATCTTCCATCATACCTTCCATGGATCCAGGAGACTGGTATGCCGCCCTCGACTTAAAGGACGCATACTTTCATATCGCAATAATTCCTCAGCACAGGCGTTACCTCAGATTCGTTGTAGGCAACTCCCATCTTCAGTTTACAGTTCTACCCTTCGGACTGTCAACAGCCCCAAGGGTCTTCACGAAGTGCATGGCAGTCGTGGCAGCCTTCCTGCGCAAGCAGGGAATTCAAGTTTTTCCCTACCTGGACGATTGGCTCATCAAGGGCCATGCCAAGGAACAGGTGGAGGCTCAGGTGGTCTTCATCAGGAAGACCTTTCTCGAGCTCAGTCTCCTACTGAACGAGGCCAAGTCCACATTATCTCCAACCCAAAGAATAGAATTTATAGGGGCGGTCCTGGATTTGACACATGCCAGAGTGTACCTCCCAGAGTCCAGATTCTGGACCATGTCCAACATTATTCTCGGTCTCCAACGTTACCTGACCACTACTGCAAGAAATTGCCTCAAGTTAATGGGTCACATGGCAGCGTGCACCTATGTGGTGAGCCCCCGCCAGGCTCAGACTGCGCCCGCTTCAGTCCTGGTTGGTGAAGGTGTGCCGGCCGGCCAGGGACTCCCTAGACTCTGTAGTAACGCTCCCTCGACCGGTGCTGGATTCCCTTCAGTGGTGGCTCGACCCACGGGAGGTCTGCACGGGAGTACCCTTTCTTAGCCCCCAGCCCTCTCTGTTCCTGGTAACGGACGTGTCGGAGCTCGGGTGGGGAGTGCATCTGGGGAACCTCAGAACCCAAGGTATTTCGGCACGAGAGGACCTTTCTTTACACATCAACGTCAGGGAATTACAAGTGGTGCGTCCGGCATGCAGGACCTTCAAACCCCACCTAGCAGGCAGGTGTGTTTCCGTCCTTACGGACAACACACCAGCGATGTTCTATATCAACTAACAGGGTGATGCACGCTCCTCTCCCCTATGCCGGGAAGCCCTTACGTTATGGGACTTTTATGTACAGAACACAATTCACCTGACAGCAGCTTACCTACCGGGGAAGCAGAACGGGTTGGCAGACGCTCTCAGCCGCTCATTCCACGATCACGAGTGGTCTAGCCGCCGGGATGTAGTGCTCTCAGTTTTCCGGCTCTGGGGCCATCCCCAGATAGACCTGTTTGCCTCGAGAGAGAACAGGAAGTGTCAGCAATTCTGCTCCCTCATGGGACGCAGTCCGGGGTCCCTGACGGACGTCTTCCTCCTCTCCTGGGAAGACGGCCTACTTTACGCTTTTCCCCCGATTCCCATGGTTCACAGGGTAATCCTCAAGGTTCGCAGGGATCACGCTCGTGTCATCCTGATAGCGCCGGCCTGGCCACGTTAACACTGGTACACATCGCTCCTGCACATGTCCATACGGGCGCCCCTCAGGCTGCCCCTGCTCCCAGACTTGATCACACAGGATTGGGGTCGCCTACGTCACCCGAACCTAGAGTCGCTCCACCTCACAGCCTGGATGCTCCATGACTAAACTCTGTGGAGATGCAATGCTCTCGTCAGGTCAGGCAGGTGCTTCTTGGTAGTAGGAAACCCTCCACCGGGACCACGTACATGTCCAAGTGGAAGCTCTTCTCCATCTGGGCCGAGCAGCGGGGTCAAGCTCCTTTGCTCACCCCAATCCCTCTCATACTGGACTATTTGCTTCATCTGAGACAACTAGGACTCTCCCCCTCTTCGGTTCGAGTCCACTTAGCGGTTATCTCAGTGTTCCACCCTGGAGTGGGAGGTAGCTCAGTTTTGCAAACCCTTTGGTTAGTTGCTTCCTCAAGGGTCTGGACAGACTGTTCCCGCATACTCGTCACCCAGTCCCGGCTTGGGACCTCAATTTGGTCCTGTCCACCCTCACAGGGCCACCTTTTGAGCCTCTGGCTTCGTGCTCACTGTCATATCTTTCATATAAGGTCACGTTTCTAGTGTCTATCACATCAGTCAGGAGAGTCTCAGAGCTCAGAGCACTGACATCAGAGCCTCCATACACTGTCTTCTACAAAGACAAGGTCCAACTCAGGCCGCACCCTGCGTTCCTTCCTAAAGTAGTCTCCCAGTTTCCCATGTGTCAAGACATCTTTCTCCCGGTCTTCTATCCAAAGCCACACTCCTCCGCTAAGGAGCGTAGGATGCACTCCCTGGATGTTCGCAGGGCCCTGGCATTCTATATTGAAAGGACTAAATCCTTCAGGAAATCAACCCAACTTTTTGTCGCTGTGGCTGACAGGATGAAAGGGCTCCTGGTCTCGTCTCAGCGGATCTCCTCTTGGATTAAAACCTGCATCTGAGAATGTTAGCGTCGGTCTAACATACCAGCCCCGCCTATCACAGCCCACTCCACAAGAGCGCAGGCCTCCTCCGCTGCGTTCCTGGCACAGGTCCCGATGCAGAAAATTTGTAGAGCAGCCATGTGGTCCTCAATCCACACCTTTACGGTGCCCTATGCCATCATGCGCCAGGATAGAGATGATGCAGCCTCTGGCTATGCAATACTCCAGTCTGCAGTGACCTCCGACCCCACCACCTAGGTTCAGGCTTGTGAGTCACCTGCTTGGAATGGACATGAACAATCACTCAAAGAAGAAAAAATGGTTACTCACCTTTTTGTAACTGTTGTTCTTCGAGATGTGTTGTTCATGTCCATTCCAATACCCACCCTCCTGCCCCTCTGTCGGAGTGCCGGAAATAAGGAACTGAGGGGGTGGAGGGTCGGCGGGCTCCTATATACGGCGCCATGAAGGTGCCACTCCAGGGGGCGCCGAAGCCGACCCTACAGACGCTGCTATGGTAAAAATCTTTCAGCTGGCGTGCACAATGCACACACCTGCTTGGAATGGACATGAACAACACATCTCGAAGAACAACAGTTACAAAAAGGTGAGTAACCGTTTTTTCTTTCCTACTATATGTGGGAGGAAAGCTGAATAGGCTAGTCATAAACCATTAGATCCTGAGACGACCAGAGACCTTGAGTCTGCAGGGACCTCATATGAGCCCCCAGCCCAGGGCTGATGCATCTGTGACTAGAGTGAGGGTTGGTAGCAGGGGGATAAAGGGGATCCCCACACAGACTTTCAGAGGGTGCATCCACCAATCCCTAGATGACAAAACTGACAAGGGCACCTAAACTACTTTGTCCAAATGATGACAACTTGGGACATATACCAACACTAGCCGTGCATGCAGATTAAGGAGATGCAGTCTGGCGTGTTGAACCACATAGATACAATGCTGCCATGTGACCCAACAGACTGAGGCAGCTGCATGCCATGTTGAGAGGATATGCTTTCAGTTGCAGCACCAAGCCTTGCAGTGTTTTGAATCTGGATTCTGGTAGCAAAGCCTTGGCCTTGGCCTTTGTGAAGTCTAAGACTTCTCCAATGAACTCTATCCTCTGTACCAGTTTTAGGACTGACTTGCTCCAATTTACTAGAAGATCCAGGACGTTGAATGTGGACAGGATGGTGGTTACACTGGATAACACCTGAGCCTCAGACCAGTCTCTCATCAACCAGTAGTCCAGGGACAGGAACACACGAACTCCTGATTTTTGTAGATGTGCTGCCACCACTGCCAGGCACTTTGTGAACACCTGAGGAGCAGCTGAGAGACCGAATGTGAACTGATAGTGGACTCATCTGCCACAAATCTGAGAAACTTCTGAAGGTTGTCTCGTATTGCGACATGGAAGTAAGCATCCTTTAAGTTTGAGGGCAGCATACCAGTCCCCCTGTTCAAGGGGGGCAATAATCGAGACTAGGGTAATCGTGCAGAATTTTATTTTCTTCAGGAATTTGTTCAACTCTCTTAGATCTAAAATAGGCCTGAGACCTCCTTTTGCTTTGGGGATAAGGAATTAGTGAGAATAGAAGCTCAATGGGATTTCCTCTATGGCTCCTGCCTGAAGAAGCAATTGAACCTCTTGTTGAAGGACGATCTCGTGAGAGTGGTGGAGAACGGGGGTGGGAAGGAGGAGTAGAAATTAATTGAATGAAGGGCGTATCCTAGTTCCACCATCCTTAAGACCCACCAATCCGATGTTATGTCGGTCCAAGCACATAGGAAGTGGGCAAGTGATTTGTAAACAAAAGGTGGGAAACAGATGGAACTAGAGTAACTGGTACATTGCCCTTGACCAATGAAACAAAATGTCTGTTTGAATGAGATGGCTGGACGGGATGAGCATACTGATGCTGAAAAAGAGGGTGACGGATGTTATTTCCTATAACCCTTGCCCTTTCTTTTCAGCAGATCTTGAGACTGGGCTGCATTTACATCATCCAAACTGTCCTGGATAGCAGTTGTGGCAACTGGCTTGCCCCCATCCACCATTACTGCAAATTTTAGAATGTTCTCCCAGTAGGTGAAATAATAGTGCTCACGAGTACCTGTTGGTTTGCAATTCTGAGTTGCAGACTACCTGTAGAATGAAGTTTGCATCCAAACAAGTCCAGCCTCTTCAAATCTTTGCCTTTCAGGATCAATGCTTGGTGTCCTTGTCTCTCCCATTTGTAGCAGCCACCACCACCAAGGAACCGGGGTGATAGTGAAAGTAGAAATGCTCATTCCCCTTAGAGGGGATGTAGTACCTTTCTGCTTGCTCGGCTGTGTGGGGGTAAGGAAGATCATAGGCATAATTTGACTTCTATATTTGGGGGGCAAGGGGCTTAATAATATGAATCGGTCTAATTTCTGGATTTACTGATTGTTAGTGGTAGTTAAATTACAATGTACTTAAAATCACAAAAACAGTTTATGTTCATTATATAATCACCCTTTTTAAAATTTTAACTTAATTATTTGCCATGTTTACCAGCTACCACTTAAAAATCAACATTAACATAAAAACAAATTCTTGAATAAACAGAACCAAGCACTTTCATGTAACTATGAATCATGTCTCCCTGGTTTTAGAGTTATATAAACATTGTCTTAATATAGAAATACTGTATTTATCTTAATGTAGAAGCAATCGTCTTTCCTTTCCATTAGCTTTTCTTGGTTTTAGATAGAGCAAAATAATTTGGTAGACCTAATTTAAAACAGAGTAATATTTTACTTAAATTAAAACTTTTAAAGGTAACAGAGTCACTTTTCCATAGATGTTTTGCATCATCCTATAAAATGTAATAGAAAATTATATCCCTGCTATAGGTTTTTAGAGTCATTTCTCAAGGTGCTTGATCTAATTCCCATTGAAGTCACAGGAGTCTTTGGCAAGGTCTACACTACGCACTTACTGAGGTATAACAACATCACTCAAGGATGTGAAAAATCCAGCCCCTGAGCGACATAGTTATATTGACTCTAACCCTCCCTGTGTAGACAGCGCTATGTCGGCAGGAGAGCTTCTCTTTCCCATTGGCTTAAAGCATCCTCCCCAGATGTGCTACAGCTACATCACTGCAGCTGCGCTGATGTAAATTTCTAGTGTAGACCTGCCCTTTGACCTCTAGCTCTTTCTATGGGAACTAGAAGAGGCTATAGAGCCCCAGGATGTTTCTAAAGACACCTGTTGGTACCATCCCTATTGATTCCATACAACTGCTCCACTTGGGCGTCCAGTGAACCTGGGTCCATTTGTGAGCGAGGACCTGAAATCAGATGAACTTCAGTTGAATTCAGCTTTCAGTTTATTCCCCAAACTCCAGGCAAACATGCGGGAGGAGAAGAAAAGGGAAAGCAACATCAACAAAACAAGATTTGTATAGCCCACTCCAAACTGAGATCTCTATCTTGCACATAAGTTCTCCTTATGGCACACGTATCTTGCATAAGCAGATCTGCTTGCATCACTTGCCACACAGTTAATTTCATTTTTAATAACCACTTTGTATTTATTAACCTTACTAAACTGAAATCCTTACATGACATATGTCAAAATATGTCTTTCACAAAGACTGCTGGATCAGATTTTCTCTTTCTCTGTGTCACCTTTTTAGAAAGAAATACACCCTGTTCTCCTGGGATAGGACAGCTACTACCTTTTGTTGTTCAATAAAATAAGTCTAAACTGTTTTCTCAGCACAAAACAGACCCTGTCCCGTAATTATGGTTTTCTTCAGCACATGCAATGCACACATCAAACAAATCTACTGTTGAAGCCTGTCCCCTACCCCTCCATGCCAGGTGCACCAAGATAGTGAGTGAGAGGGACAGAGTCTTGCACACATGTCCAGCCCTGCCCCCCAATCCAGGTATGGGGCTAGCCTGGCAGGATCCAAGTATGCACAGGTTAGTGTGTGGGGTGAGAGGGTTCGGTGTGGGGCAGTCTTGGTGTGGGCTGCTCAGTGGGGGGTCCAGATGCGGGAGTGGGGGGGAGATCTGGATGCACAGGGGCTCATTGGGAGGTTCCGGGTGCAGGGGGAAGTGGAATCTGTGGGGGTGTCCAGGTGAAGGTGGTTGGGGCTTGGTGGGGGTGTGGGTGCCGGGGGAGGCTACTGTGTCAGGGTGGCAAACATTGTAGGGGGATGTTTAAATCCAAACAAAATGTAGAAGAAAATGAATTAAAATCTTTATGTTAACAATAGGTTTTCTAGAACGCTTTCCCCTCTAAACACTAAATTTGGATTCTAAACTACCCAACAGTTTTCCTTTAAAATACAGAACCAGTGATTTTTATACTAATCTTAGACATCATTAGTGATGGAGACACACCTACAAACATTTAAATTACATAAATAGACACATTTGGAGGGAAAACAGATATGCTTTTTTTTTTTAAACTCTGTTGAGACACATTCAGCTAGGAGAGCTTTATGGAGGAACAAAGCAGAAGAATGGTAAATATGTTGCTTAAAAAACAGAGAATGCTCCTTAAATAGTTGGTTATATGTCTGTGAAAGGGGCTATGTTCAATTCATTTGGAGGGTTGTTTGCTTGTACCTAAGTCTGCTAGAGTTTAATCCTAGGAGAGGACTTCAAACTGTCTGGTTTCAACTTTAGGGAAAATTGGGGGAAGCCTGTTTATGAATTTGGGGGTAGGAGATGGTTGCAAATCACATCTGAATAGGAGAGAATGCACAGGTATTATAGGAGAGTACAAATAACAGTAATATGTCAACCTATGTTTATGATGATGTGGGAATCCTCTCCTTCCGTGTTTGTAGAAGAAGAGCCCCTGTGAAGTAGGTGATGTGGCTCTATGTGCCACTCCCCCTCCCCACCCCAATGGCATCTGTAGCTAAGGGTGTATCTACATTGTGAAAGAACCTAAGTCAAGTTAGAGCACTCACTTGGAATGGAGGAGACCCAGGTTCATTTTCCCCTCTGCTTACTGGGATGAAAGGATCTGAAGAGGGGATCTCCAGTCCCACCTCTTCGGAGTGTCCTAACCATAGGGCTATGAGATATTCTGATGGGCGTGTGTGTGTCTTTTTCAGTCTCTCCTGTTGAAGCCGTTATGACACTTCTCAAGAGGTCAGAGACCCCTGCTCAAATCCCTTTTGTCCATCAGACAGAGAGGGGCTTTGAACCCAGGTCTCTGAGGTTGAGAGCTATCAGGTGAGAGCTATAAGCACTAACTAGACAAAAGGTTACAAGGGAGGCACCAACTCCTCTGGAGTCTTATATGGTCTAATGATCCAGTACATGTGCTGAGAGCTTACCTACCAGATCAGGTCCTGCAGGCAAGACAGGGAGGGTAATACCTATCTTCACCTGGCTTGAGGTGCTTGCTGGGGCTTAAGTGTGAGATAGGTGTTGCACACATGCCCAGCAGCAGAAACATAGCTGCCATGGGGACATCAACACAGTGGTTCTCAAACTTATTTGATCACCCACCCCCACTTCTTTGTGTCTGTAGTAGATTATGCCCTCCCGCCAAGGCACCCAGCCAGCAGTTGCTGCTCTCTGGCCACCCAGCTCTAAAGGCAGAGCAGGGAGTGGTGGCTGCTGGCCGGGTGCCTAGCTCTGAAGGTGCCGCCACCACTGCCAGCAGCAGTGCAGAAGGATGGCAATCCCATCCCACCCTTATTTCTCTGCTGCTGCTAGTGGGGGTGCTACCTTCAGAGCTGGGTGCCTGGCCAGCAGCCACTGCTCTCCAGCCACCTAGCTCTGAATGTGTGAAATTTCCCCCAAAAAAGCTTCTCATGCCCACCCCCCCATTCTGTGCCACCCAGTATGAGGACCTCTTCTTTATGGCAAAAAGCTAGGGGCCACGGGATGTTACGCAGCAGCTGAGCAGCTTTTGAGGAGCTTGGCAGTGCTGAACTTTTGGACTTAAGTGCCTAAGTCCTTTTGTGGATCTGGGCCCTACAGGCCATGATCAGTGCCCAGTTGTGTTAAGTCCTATATAAATATGTAGTAAAAGTGCAATTCCTGGCGCAGATAACTTATAACTGAGGGATCTGACCTAACAGTGAGTAGTCTAACTGACCTTGATGAGACTACTCCAGTGACTGACATTACGAATATCTGCAGGACCAGATCCAAGGTTTGTAATGATACAGCAGGTGGATGAAATGTAAGTTTGTTTTAACTGTTACTGCCCTTTCTGCACACAATCATGCTCTTGCATAATAAATAAGAGCTAGTTGCCTGCCTAGCCAACAGTGCGTTGCAGACATTACAACACAGCTGAATCCTGAGAATAAGGTGGTGGCTTTATGGATTTTGATGGGAACTGTGCTTATCATAGAATATCAGGGTTGGAAGGACACTCAGGAAATCATCTAGTCTAAACCCCTGCTCAAAGCAGGACCAATCCCCAGGCAGATTTTTACCCCTGTTCCCTAAATAGCCCCTTCAAGGATTGAACTCACAACTCTGTGTTTGGGCAGGCTGATGCTCAACCCAGTGAGCTATCCCTTCCCCCCCTTATGGCAGAAGCTGTGGTGAAACAAGGCTGCCATCACTGCCAAACCAAAGTTCGCAGCTGACATCACTGCAAAATAGATCTGATGGGTAGAGTGCGTGTCTCAAAAGTCAAGCTGGTGCATTTCAGTGTAGACCATTAATCTTGGTACCTGCTGGCACAGGCTGGCTGGGGTAGGGGCGCCTGGAGGGGCAGCCGCTGTGGGACGCTA
Source organism: Chrysemys picta bellii (assembly GCF_011386835.1). Taxonomy (NCBI): domain Eukaryota; kingdom Metazoa; phylum Chordata; order Testudines; family Emydidae; genus Chrysemys; species Chrysemys picta. Next base: position 202,734,425 of record NC_088791.1, on the reverse strand, counting down.
AAGGGGGAGATGAAGGCAACAAGGGCTGCCAGGCTCGGTGCCAGGTGCTGGGCAGACGATGGCGGCAGAGGCAACGAGGCAGGGTGCCGCAGCCAAAGCCGGAGCAGACGCAGCTGCCCGGATCCCACCAGCCCCGTGACCGAGCTGAGGTGATGGGGGACCGGGGGGGGGGGGGGGGCAGGCTAGATCTTCCGGAACGGGAAGAAACAGCGACCCTGGGGGCGGGAGGGACAGGCCGGCCTGCACCGTGCGGGGAGCTGCCACGGGGCACCAGCCCGCTGGGAGGGGTCATCTCGCCCCGTTGCCCGGGCTCCCGATCTAGGTCACAGTCGGGCCGGACGGGTCACGCCGCGCCCCGGTTATACGAGCAGTTTCTCTCCCGCCCCACCGCTGCTCGCAGCGCTCGAGCCTGGGCCGGGCCGCGCCTCCATTAGACTCTGCGCAGCACCGCCGGCAAAGCTCATAACATGGCGGCGGGCCCGCGCAGGGCCGCCCACGTGACCTAGATTCCGGCTCTTTCTGGAGAGAACGTTCCGTACCCGCGCGAGAGAAAGGCTGACAGAGCGTTCTCGCGAGCTCTGAGTCGAGGGGAGGGGGAGAGCAAAAATATCTCGCGAGACTTCGGGATCTTTTTCTCCTAGAATAAGGAGGTGGGTGGGGGCAACCAGGAGGAGATCTCGCGGTATCCTCCAGGAAAGCCGAGCGGCTCCGCTTGGGGTCATAGAAGCCCATGGTAGGAGATCTCGCGCGACATTCCTGGAGCCTCAGCCGTCGAAAACCGAGGGGACGAGCGTGCGGAGATCTCGCGATAGTCCTGGATTCCTCCCCTCCCTTAATACACAGTTGCCGGTTCTCTCGCGAGATCCTTGCTGCACGGGTGGGGGAAGGGATCGAGCCGAGAGGGGGCGTAGTTTGCGTGCTGAAGTCAGCGCGTTGGCAGGGAGGGGGCGGGGGTATATAAGGGCCGGGCCGAGCTAGGGGGGTTTCAGTTAGAGAAGCGAAACGATTCGAGGCGAACAAGCAGCAGCAGCGGCGAGTTCGAGACCCGGCGAATCCGATTCTCTAGACGCGGAGCGCGACCTCCCGAGACGATCTCTCGTTATGAGTCATGTGGCGGTGGAAAATGCCCTCAGTCTAGACCAGCAGGTGAGGGTCCGCCGGGGCCGTGCGATAATCGACGATGGCGAGTCACGATTGGCCTGAAACCTGCGAACTCGGCATCCCCTCTCGATGATGGCGTCGCGAATTATTTTTCTTGTTTAATCCCCCCCCCCGGCTTCTTGCGCATTTAATTGTTGCGCAGTTTCCGTCGTGGGGCGACTAATCGCCACGTTGGTGTCGATGGCGGGGCCGGGGCGAGGGATGGACGGATGTTTCCTGGGCCCCGGGCTGCGCGTGTCGCTGCGGCCTGGCGAGCAGGCCCCAAGCCCGGCTTTTGTGTGAGGCCCGGGACCCCTGGCGGCGGCTGCGAGGAACGGCTGGGGGGGGGGACGGACAATGGCGGCCATTGTGCGTGTGACGGAGGCAGGCGGCGGGCTGGGCCTTTGTCTCGCGCGCTCCGGGACAGGCGCGCGGGGGGGCGGGGAGAGACTCCTTTGTTCTCGCGCCGCTCCTGCCTGCCTGGGCCCCAGTGACGCAGCTGGGCCAGAACGTAATTCACACGCTGCCGGCGAGTGTCGCGGGCGGACCCGGCTTCGCGCTGCCTCCTCCCTTCCGCCCCCCCCCCCCCCGCGGGCGGAGCCTCTGGTGGCCGCATCTAACGAGGGGGAAGGGGGACGCCCGGGGTCGCGACGGGCCCGCGGGTCTCCCGTATCCGTGCCGCGGGGTGGGGACTCTGGCCACGTGCCTGAGCGCGGAGAGGAAGCGGGGCAAGTAGCCCGGGGAGCTGACGCAAGCCGCGCGCTCGCCCGTTACCCCGAGTCTGGCCCTCGCTGGGCGGCGCTGTGACGGGGAACCCGCTCTCTTCTCACCCCCCCCCCCCCCCCCCCCCCCCCGGCATTTACCACTGCGGCAGCCATCTCAGTGCGGCGGTGCTGCAGGCTGGGATTTCAGATACTGCAGGGAGCAGCCGCTCCGCTAAGCTGGCGACCGGTCACGTGTTTCCTCGGAGCAGGGACCGGCTGTCTGACCTACTTCGAGAGGAAATGCCAGGACAGCGACTCCCTCCCCCCTCCCCCCCCCCCCGTCAATAATTACTAGCCTAAAATGGCAGGCTGTGTTAAGGATACAGTTGAAACTTTGAATCGGAGAGAAATCTGCGGTTGGTTACCTTCTCCCCCGAGCCACTCACCAGAATTGGAATGACACTTGCTTGTCATAACAGTGGTGTCAGTAGGCAGCAAGTCGAAACACCATGCTTCTGAAACTAACAGCGCATATGCTGTGTACTTTGTTTGCATAGGATTGCAAAAAATGGCAAATTTTATTTTTAAGTGGGAGTTGAACATCTGTTAGCTAAATGGAAGCCCCCCCCCTCTAAAAGTTAATGTTAATATTGAAGGTTTCTTCTACTTAGATTTTTTTATGTAAGTGGAAATGGCATGCTGCCAAAAACCATCCTCTTACACAACCATACTTTCAGAGACCACTTGTAGACCTTTTTGTGAGGTACTTCAGCCTTTTCCAAGAAAATCGTAGTTCTATAATTCTTTGGAATTTTTTATAAATGGTAGTTAGTTTGTGCAACCAGTAGGCCAGCTAACCCCACTCCAAGTTGAATCTGGAGTTGTGCCAAATACTGACAAATCACAGCCTGCCTAAACTAAAAATCTAAAACCACTCCTTCCTAGTGTTTAAGGCCTAGATTGAATGCCATGTAGTCATGTTGCAAGTGTTACTAAAGCAGTGCCTTCCTACCCCCATACTGCTTTTTTTTTTTTTAAGTAAAAGGAAGACTGCCATCTTATCTTGTATGATTACACAAAAATCAAACTTTATTTATTGTCTGAACTGTTCTGGAACAACCATGTGTGTAGTTTTTTTTTTTTGTTTTTGTTAAGAATTGTGTATTGGGAGCCTTTCTATATTCATTATAGAAAGCATTGTTGCAGCATTTTTCTAAAGTGTTCCCATGGTCCTAAAAAAAATTCAGTAGCATAAGAGGGAAATTATTGGAGTTCTTGATTTGATTATCTTAATTGTTGAATTGCAAGTACTGAGGGCTAGGTTCTGGTTATCAAGCAGCCACTGAATGTGGTGCACATTCATTTGTGGGCATAAAAGCATTAGAAAATTGATTTGTCACTGGGCTATGAAAGTAGAATAGCACCAAAGATCATGGTGTCAGTTTTAACACTTTTTTACTATAATTGCTCTTCCTGTAGGCTAGAAGCTTGCTTGCTTGTTCTTCTGAACCTCTCCAGTGCTCCAAACCAACCCAAGTTTCATTAGTAATCTAATTCTTAATAACATGATATGAATTGATGGCAATGTGTTAATATAAACTACAGGAATGCTATATGATTTATTTATTTTTTTGATAGTTTGCTGGTCTAGACCTGAATTCCTCAGACTCTCAGAGTGGTGGAAGCACAGCAAGTAAGTATATGTCTTGATGTACATGTTCTCTTTTGGCTATACCCAGATATATAGTTAGAAAAATAGCTGCTGCTTGTTCTGTACAGCTTTGAAAAAACGCAACCCATTTCTGGGCCTTTATTTAAAAATGACCTTAACCTAAGGGGGTGGGAGGAACTAAAGGGGTTGACTCTTTTATTTTGGGGGGGGGACGGGGGACGTATTGGATCAATGAGCAGTATAGGTTAATACTCCTTCCCTGTTTAAAGGCAAAACCTATTCAGATCCTTCAGGATTTAACTTGATAGAAGCTGGTCTCCAAGTTTGAGACTAGTTCTGGTTTTCCCCACCAGGTATGTCTTTGAAGTAGGCATTTAGTTAGAAGCTAAGCTGCATGAGGGGGCCCCTTCAACTCTCAAATTTAGTTGCCTATTGGGGCAGTTTCTTGTCTTGCATAGGCATCTTTTCATAGTGGTTCTGGGATGCCAATCTACTTCCACTCTAAGTCAGTTAATGGAGTGTTGCTTTGAAGACCTGAATTGCATCTTCTGGCATATGGAATTAATAGCATTTCTGGGGGGCTCTTTACTGCAGCACAGGACTGAGGCCCTGATATGGGTGGTGTCAGTAGGCGAATCTTCCTTTTGATTGTATGAATTTCACATTTGATTCTTGAATAAGAATCCCACTTGAAGCAAGGGTATCTTAGTGTTCTCTTCTGCTGAGGTACTGAAATTTGGAGCAAAGGAGTGATCGTTTTGCTTCTAGTAGTGATCTGAAAGGGGATGGTGGATTGTCTTCAGATACTTAGAGCTCAACATCTCCTGACAGCATCTGTATGTGACTGATGTTGCTCAAGTAGTGTTATAGCCAGTGCCTAAGCTATCTGGCATCAATTTCTTTGCTCCTTAAAACTAGGAGTGCTATATAGAGGGAACATCCCTGGGTGGTAAGTAGAACGTCTTACTATACTATACTCAAGCCCACCAAATAAACCATATTCCCTAGAGCAGGGCTCAGCAACCTTTCAGGAGTGCTGTGCTGAGTTTCCATTTATTCACTCTAATGTAAGGTTTTGCATGCCAGTAATGCATTTTAATGTTTTTAGAAGGTCTTTCTATAAGTCTGTAATATATAACTAAACTATTGTTGTATGTAAAGTAAATAACATTTTAAAAATGTTAAAGAAGCTTCATTTAAAATTAAAATGCAGAGCCCCCCGAACCAGTGGCCAAGACCCTGGCAGCGTGAGTGCTGCTGAAAATAAGCTCCCGTGCTGCCTTTGGCACATGTGCCATAGGTTGTCTACCCCTGCTCTAGAGAGATGCAACAAGATGTCCTTTCTGAAAGGTCACTATTGGGGAGGCTCAGCAAGGATCATTTCAATGGACTTACTGGGGAAAGTCCTCTAAAATGGTATTGTGTAAGGTCAATGCTTCCTGAAGTGTCAACATGCTAAAACTGAGCTCTACCCTTTGTCTCAGAAGTTGAAAGTCAGAGGGTTGGATCAAATCTAGCTAGCCAAAATGCTGCCAAATTCCACTGACCAAGGAAAACTGGAGAACCAGCCAATTCTCTGCTATTAAGCCATAAAGCACATAGATGACTGAGGCCAAACAGCACTCTTACATTTGTGTTGAATAGAAGGGGATGGCAAATACGTTCTTGTGAAACAATGTACAGCACAAATGCCTACGTCAGACTGCGCTGTCTTGGGCAGCTTTTGAAGCCTCTAGAATTGAGGCAGGTTCTATGGGCCTTAATTGGGATGGTGTATGTGCATGAAGAGTCCCTAAGAGGCAGGTAGTTGAAACAGATCTTTCTCAGAATAAAGACACTCTTGGTGGAGAAGACACTTTAACAGATGTTGCCACTATATATTTGTATGTGGTTCTTTAACAAAACTAACTAGTGTCTCTTCTTCTTTTTAGAAGGTCGATACATTCCTCCTCATTTACGGAATAGAGAACCTTCAAAACAGGGTATGTGTGTTTTTGTTTGTTAATGTGTTGGCATTCCTTAATGCCAATATACAGCAAAGGACAACTGCAAGTACCAATCATGCTTGAATTCTCATCTCAATAGTCAGATACGCATTTCAGATTTGATATTTTACACTACTCTTCATAGTGTAAATGACTAACTTTTTTTTTCTAGGTGGTTCTTTACATAGTCATAAGTCTTTTGCTTTCATTGGCTGTATCCCTAACTTAAACACTAAATTTGACCTTGGCTGTAATTGAACTGTCACTTGATTATATTGTGCAGGATGTCTACCAAGCCTGAGACTACATCAGCTTCCAAGTTGCATAGGTCATAATCAAATGACAGTGTTGAAGCAAGATGGACTCTTAATCTTACAAATAAATGATTGTTTTGCTGTAGTGATCTGGGGTCAACCATATCTGTTCTAATAACTCATTGGTGCTAGTGTTAGGAAATCTCTTGAGTGCAGTGTGATATCTCCAAAAATTAGTTTAACTTCACTCCTGCTGTCACTTCTGAGGAAGTATACAGTCTGGATCCATTTTCCTGTGGATAGGAGGCACGTCTCCATTCCCTACACCGGAGATTGATAAAATTCATACTGTTGCTGGCTGGCATTGAGTAGTAAAAATGATTCTGGTACACTTCAGTTAAGATTCTGTGTAATGTCTTTTTATAAAAAGAATAATCCATGGGCAATAGCAGCAGTGCAGTATCAACAGTACCCGTATCCTTTTTCTATGGCCCAAAACTGCAAACGTGTTTCCTGCTGCCATTGGGAAACATGGAATATATGAGAAACTGTGGTTTATATATGGCTTATGAGGGGGCTGCTTACTATAAAATAAAATGAGACTTACATCAGATAAAATGGAGCTGTCTGATCTTTACCTGATCTATGGACAGTTCACAGTTTTGGGAGGGAGGGTAGAAGTACATCCCTGTCGATGTAATACATAGGAGGGGAATCCTTAATTCTTTCCTTTCCTTTTCCTTCTTAGTGAGTCTGAAAGAGGTAAGTCCTTCAGACTGGTATTTGCACACTACTGCAGTAGTGTGTGAACATAATATGCACTGAGTAGGTGGAGCAAAAATGGCACAAACCCTTGTCAGAAATGGCAGCCCAATAGTTAGAATTGGGCAGCTAAAACTACAGTACATGGCAATGGGTATTACTGAAAAGTGTCAGTCAGCTGTCACATTACTTCATGCAACTTGCTAGTGGAAAGAAGACTGACAAGCTTGAATCAAGTATTTTGCTAAATTTAGCAAAACCACCACTGTAATCCAAGAAACTACTGTGTATTCTGTTACTCTTTAATTTTAAGAGTATGCCTTAAAATAGATTTTTATTGTCCAATCTTGACTAGTTAAAACACATATAAACCATCTTACATTAATTCTATTTTTAACTATTTAGCAATTTACTTAACTTAGCAACTCAGCTTTTGATAACCTAGTGAACTCTAATGGAGATCCCTGTATTAATTCACTTCTCAACATTAGATCTAGTCTAAAACATTATTCCTGGGATAATGGCACCCATTGATTTTTGGAGATACTGAAATGGAAATTTGACCTTTTCAGCCTAGTACTCCTGGAGCCATTTAGCACAAACCATAAACAAACTTATTCTGCTTGCAAGCACTTCTAAAAATTCAAGGTTAAAACTGTTGAGCAGAGCACTTGCTTATCTCCAGGTTTGTGGCTGTTGAAGCATACCCCTCCATACTATAACTAGCCTTATCTTAACATTAAAATACACCTTTTTTCCTTAGGTAGGTATTGTCTAAAGCAGCACAAAGTCAGCCTGTTTATCAGTTGAATATGCTGGAATGTATAGAGCCTTTGCGGCTTAAGAGTGGTCTGGGAAAGAAAATTGTCCATTCATGTTTCAATTAATGGATTGATAAGTGATAGGATAGGCTAGAGCTAGTAGAGTGAAGTCCCAAACCTCACTGACTACTCAACTACAGGAAGGTGGAGCCAAAGTGCTGCTGATACTTCCCCCTTCAATGCATGGTAACTCATTCTAAATCCCATTGGCATTGTTTATGGATAGTTTTTTTCCTTTAGCCCACAATTTTCCAAACTTACCCATGGCATAGCCCTGAGATTATGGGGGTGCCACTGCTTCAGCTTACTACAGATGGCAGGAAATGCTCTAGTCTGCCTCCAAGATTTATAAAAAAAAAGTCGCTTCTATGCCATATTTCTTTGGAGGGAGACTCTTCAGGATGCAGTTACTGATGGGAGAAGCCTGGTGCAGTGGATCCAAAGCCATGTTGTGGGGTAGAAGAGAGCTGCTTCTCTATTTGCCTTATTTCTAATGTGGGTATATCCTTAAAATGCCCTTCTGAATTGCCTATGGAGACCATCTTGCTTCACTTGCAGTAGAATCCTTTGATTTACCAATTCCTTGAATGGTAGAGTAGGTGGAGTGTTCAAGTAATTCTGAAGTGGAAGTGATTCAAATGCTTGCCGGCCCAAGATAATACTTCTTAAAGAGCAATGGTAGAAATCGTCCTTAATAGGGTTTATATTTCACTAACTGGCTAAAACATTGTTCAATCTTACTGGATGAAATGAGATGCTGTACTGTTCAGCTGACTCATGAATGTGCCAACCACTTTCTATATGGCATGCATGGGAGAAAACAAAAGCCTTTAACTTGTGGAATTTTGTCTGTCCTCTATGGAAATCTGCCTTTTTTTCCCCCACCCCCCTCCAATTCTTTTGTAGCCATACCAGGCACTTAAGTTTCATCTCTGTACTTTTAGCTTCTCTGTAATGCCTCTTTGATCATCAGGTTGATGGAACTATGCCTGATTGGAGAAAGTATAGAATACATTCTGTGTCTTGAACTTTCTTTAAGCCTTTTGGTTTTGACTCTGCTATATCCCTGGAGTTTTCATGGCTCTCTTTACGACAGGCAATATCTGTAGCTACATGAAAAACTACTATTCCAATTCAGGGCCACCATCAAGAAGCTGTAAGTCCATATCATCAGCGCACTGATGAATAACTATGCTATTCTATAGCATGAGTTGAAACTGGCTATACAGCAGTGACTTAAAGAACTAACATAATGTTTGATTTTGCGTGTGGTTTTTTTCATTTTAAATTGGCAATCATCCTTTTTGACTGCATTTCAGCTGTTCTGGAGATATGTATACTAGCTGCTGCTTGGCTTAAAATGTTTTTATGTAACACGGTCAAATATCTTAGGTCTGTAGAATCTGTTATAGTGAGCTTATATTAAGAATGTACACGTATCTGGTATCCAAGCAAGCTTCCAAAACACAGCTGGCCATTGTTCATGGGCTGTAGTTGATAGTAACCTTTAATACCAACTCTAAAGCAGTAGAAAGACATGAGTATGGATGAAATCTTGCTTTTCAGGAGTACTGTAGGGCTACTCTGGTAAGAAATTGCACCCTTGTAGACTTCTCCTTAGGGTAGTTGCGCTCTTAGCCAAATCAGCTAAGCCAGTAGCATTCTGCATTTTAATCACCACAGATGAATGAAGAGTAGGTTTAAAAACAAGGTTGGTTGGTTTTTATTTTTATTTATTCCCCCCCCCCCGCCCCCAAGTTTTTGTCCACTATACCCTATTACAACATTTAGCATGGTTTTCTCTCGAACTTGTCTACAGAGGCAAAGTGGTCTAGTAGTAGTAATGTGGGGGATGAAAGGTTGCCATTCCATTTACCGTGAAAGCCTAGTAAAATGACTTTGGCAAAGAATACCAGTAAATGGTTATAAAGCCAAGGTCTCCACAAACACTTGCAGGATAAGTCAACTTGCATCAGACCTTTATTTCTAACAAACAGTGCAGTTCTATTTGCACCATGGTTTGAGAGTTCTCTGTATTTGGAAACAGATGAAAGCCATCATGCATAATGAGACTCAAAGCTAAAATTGACTTCCACTGGCTTATTTGAGTTGCACTTCCTCATGCAGAGGAAAGTGTGTGCAGTCTAACTTGGACACTTGCATGGGTATAAATGACACTTGGTAAAATCCTGTATGTTGCTTGCCATGTTTTTTCATCACTAGTTCACCATTTAAAATACTGTCTCCTAGTTGTTGCTAGTTAACGGCACAGTTCATTCCTTAAGCTTGTAATCTGTTCTGCTTGCCTTCACAAATTTAAAATTACATTTCACTCAGACTGAAGACTCGCTCTAAATACTACTTTCTCTAGCTACTATGACGTTGACTGCCTTGGTATAGATGTGGCTGCATGTCTCTTTACTAAGGTCTGGTTGAAACAAAGCTATGCTACGTTAACTGAAAGCTGGACTGACTTTTAAAACTGGCACAGCTTTGTGTGGTGACACTAGATCTAAACCTTGCTGAAACTAATTCACTATGCCCATGTCTTGCTGGGTCATTTCCTATATGAAATAAGGATATCAAAATCTTCACCTCCTGGGATCTGTTCCTTTCTGTACCCGTGAAATCTTAATATAGCAATTGAGACCTCTCCAGAAATGCAGCCATTAACTCTCTGGACCCAGGCATTGATTCATTGCTAACCATCTATTCCCCTTTCTTAAACCCAGTTCTTACTATGACCTGTCTTCCAATACTGCTTTGCTTCTGACACCGTATACTACACCATAGTCCAAAATTCTTAGGAGTTCATCCTGTGTAATTGTCTTCAAGTGAAAAACCTACTAAAATCTGGCTTTCCTGACTCTTAAAGGAAGCCTGATGGCTTGGTTTATTCTCATCTGTTAACTAAGGAGCAGACAAAAGGTTGGAGGGGAGAATCTTAAATCTCCCTCAATTACTATTTTTTCAGAGCTATTCTTAACTACCTGGAGTTCTTCTAGCAGGCTCCATCAGCTTCTAGCAATAACCATAGTGCACAGCATACTCTTGATGTTTGCTCCAGTTCATTAACATCTGACGTATCTAACTAAACTAGCTTTCAAAGGAACCTTTTCACCAAACTCAGATTTGGTTTTGGCTGAGTTTGGAATCTCTCCTCCATAAGAGTTAACAGTTTGAACAATGTTTAGTAAACTAGAGAAACTGTTCTTGCTGTGCATCCTTCCCAATAAAGTGGTCTGTAGCCCCAATTAGGGATAAGGACCTAAAAGGATCCCCTGCCTTTGGAAGGATTCTGTATTGCTGCAGCTTTTTGCATTCTGGCAGTAAAGGTTACACCACCTCTGGATTGGTGCTATGGAGCTTGCAAACTGCTCACTGGCATGAGTGACATTTTCCTTTAATTGTTTCACTTTTTATTCTCTGCCAAAGATTCCCCCAACTGGGACTCTGGTCGCGGAGGTAATGGCTATATGAATGGCTATGACCGAGACGGCCGGATGAATGGCTATGATCGTGATCGCAATGGGTTTGGATCTAGAGGAGGATCTGGACATGATGACAGAGGTGGGCGAGGGGATTGTTAAACTGTCACCTTTCAGCCAACCGCACTCCTGCAATTTGGTGTGGAGACAAGATAACTACTCTACTGTAACAACTATAGAATAGTTTTCCTCCCATAAGTTTCAGTTTGGCTTAAATTTGTAGCATGTGAAACTGAGATCTCACATGAATGCTAGTGGCTTATGAAGTTGGACTTATTAGTGCATATGGTTGGTACTGGTTTAGTGCTGAGCTGCCTGTCTTCACCTACCACGATACAAGAAATGGGGCTTACAGACCTTAACTGAGATTGGGGTGCCATTATGTTTGCTGCTGCCATATATTATACATGGCTAGAAGGTCTGCTTTGAAGAGTTTACACTGTAAATGGAGAATACAAAAGGTGGGAGTCACTTGTTTACAGTCTAAACCAAGAGTAATGCTACCAGAGTGACTTCCCCAAGATCATGCAGGAAGTCTGTACTTAAACAAGGAATAAAACTGATTTTCTGGTTCCCAGTCCAGTGCCATAACTACGAACGAGTCTTCTAGCTCAAGTTGAGTAATCAAAACATCAGATTCTGAACTTTGCCCCTGGAAACCATCCACAAAATGACCAAGTACTCTACCACTTTTTCAGTGTTGCTTGTGTGTAAGGGATGCCTTAAAACAGGCACTCCTCTATTCTTTAAGCTGCCTTGCTAATAAAGGATTTTCATGTTTATTGATCTACATTTTGAGCTGTTAGACTGCAGATTGGTTGGCCAAAATACAAATATGGTCCTAAAACTATTCTCAAATCAAAACCAATTCAAGTGTCAGTAAGTGCTTTTAGTGGCTCTAAATTGCATATAACTATCACAAAACTTCAACTTTGTCCTTAATGACACCATACATCTAGCTCACTTTTAACTCTCCTGGTGTGGTTACAGGAAGAGTTGTTTGGCTTAGTATTTCATTTCCCATCTCAAAACGGGAAAGAAAGAAAGATGGACAGTCTATATCGGGGTCTCAAACTCAGATGACCCCGAGGGCTGCATGAGGACTAGTGCATTGGCCCGAAGGCTGCATCACTGACCCCCCCCCCCATGCCTCTGGCCCCGCCCCCACTCCACCCCTTCCAATTAGGCCCTGCCCCACCCCTTCCCTGTCCCATTCCAATAACTTCCCTGAAGTCCCCACCCCAACGCTGCCCCCAGGGGGTGCAGGAGGTGTGCAGGGTGTTCAGGGCAGGGAGTTGGGGTGTGGGGTACAAGAGGGGTGCAGCAGGTGGCTCAGGGCAAGGGGTGCAGGATGCAGCAGGGGGCTCAGGGCAGGGAGTTGGGGGTGGAGGAGGGGTGTGGGATGTGGCAGGGGCCTCAGGGCAGGGAGTTGGGGTGCAGGAGGGGTTCAGGGTGTGAGCTCCAGCTTGGTGCCGCTTACCTAGAGCAGCTCCGGGGCGGTAGTGGCGCTGCCTGCCTGCCTTGACCCCGGCTCCATGCTGCTCTGTTCCAGGTGTCCCTGCAGCCCTGGGGGAGGGGCTCAGGCTTCCCTGCTTGTGTGGCAAGCCACTCTTCTAGGTACCTCCCACGAAGCTCCCATTGGCTACAGTTCCCTGTTTCTGGCCAATGGGAGCTGTGGGTTCAGTGCCTGGAAGGAGGCAATGCCAGAGCCCTCTGACTCCTCCCCCTGGCCCAAAGGGGCATGCTGCCAGCTACTTTGGGCACTTGCAGCATCAGGAGCCAATCCCATGGGTAGGCAGAGGGGCGGGGAGCTTGGCAGGCCACACACAAGAGCCCTGCAGGCCATGTATTTGAGACCCCTGGTCTATATTATGCAACCTGTAGGATCTTTTTTGAATGAGCCTTCAAGAGCAGGATGATCAATTTCAAAACTTCAGGATGCGAAGATATAATTTCACACAGATGTAGTGACCCCATCATTTTTGGGTGGGAGCTGCGGAGTTTTGCCTGCTCTTCTTGTAGGGGTTGGAGAAATTTTGTTCTATTCAGCAGCTAAAGGAGGTTGGAGCTCAGATTTATGTACAAGAAGGAAAAAACAGCTTAATTCTCCAGCTCCAAAAATTAGACTTTTCAAGGGTAGCAGTTTGTTATAGTTTCAGTTTTTGTTAACAATGTATGCTAATATAGCGATTGAGCCAGTCATTGGTGTCTTGTTATTTGGAGTACTATGAAATTCTAAGGAATGAGCTACTATGGCTGGGTGTGGTGAAGAGTGGCTTCGTTAAGTGCCTGTGGACATTCCTTCCCAGAATATTAGACTAGTAAATTAGAGCTCAGTGTGCTTTAGATTGGGGTTTTTTTTAACTGCAGCAATTTGGGTACAATTCAGGTTATGAGCACAACATACTGAGACTATTTTATACTAAGTTGGGGTAGCCACGTTTACTGACCCTCCAAGCCACATATGACAATCTCAGAAGTTCAAGAGCTGGGATGCACCTGACAGGGCTCAGGGCTTCAGCCCTGCTCCTGCTACAGCCCCAAGCCTTGGCAGGTGCACCCCATGGGGCTGAAGTCCCAACCCCCCACCCTGCTGCAAGGCAGAGGTCCCAAGCTTCCCCTCCCCCCAAGTCTGGTAGGTGGAGAATTTTGGGGGTGCTGATGGTCAGAGCTGCACTATAATGGTAAGAGCCAGATGTGGCTCACAAGCCACAGTTTGGCTATTCCTGTACTAAGTCCTTGTTTTTATGTATTAAGTAGTGTAGATTTAAATAACTGCATAGTTGGACTCTAAAATGTGAATCTCTTGCTTGACCTGTCATTTCATTAGTACTGTACAACTTCACAATATTCTCTAACTACATGAGTATAGCTAGCCATGTGTCTGAAATCCATCTTCTGTGCTAAATCACTAATAAGTGTGGGGGTGGGGAGAATGCACTCTATTGGAGTTTTCCTTTTGGTTAGCTCCTAACCCATGTGCACCTTCATGGTGGTTTTAGATTGAACAGAGTCTTTTGCTTGTTAAAATTGGTTTGTTACCTTGAACAGAGACCTATTGACTATTTTATGACTAGAAAAGTAACCCTTTTCTTTCGATGTCTAGGATTTGACAGTGGGTGGAATTCTGGTAGAGACAAGGATGCATACAGCAGCTTTGGTGCTCGGAGTGACCGTGGAGGAAAATCAAGCTTCTTTAGTGAACGTGGGAATGGGTCAAGAGGAGGAAGGTTAGTATCTTCTTGCTCCATGCAGAGCAAAACTAACTTTTACATCTGCACTAATAAGTTTTGTGGTAGAACTGTGATCTTGCCTCACTCTAGCTTCAGTTCTCAATATGACATGGAAACAGGGCTACTTAGTAATTTGGGGCAGCAGAATGAGACCCCTGCTTGGAAAACTAGTCTTTCAGGATAGGCAGTATTGTAAATAACTTAGAATCATAGAATACAGGGTTGGAAGGGACCTCAGGAGGTCATCTAGTCCAACCCCCTGCTCAAAGCAGGGCCAATCCCCAACTAAATCAAACTTAAAGCAGTGTTTCTCAATCTGGGGTCATGAGCAGGCTGGCATTAGCGGGTAAGAAGCAGGGCAATTGCTTAGGGCCCCACAAAACTAAAGTACATGGTTTCAGCCCCATGAGGCAGCTGATTCTGGGAACCCCATGCTGCAGGGTGGCTGAAACCCCAAGCTTAAGGTAGGGGTTGCCAGCACAAAGGTTGAGAAACACTGACTTAAACTGAGTGAATTGGTTTGAGTCTTTGGACTAGCTAATGACATTGGAGTTGTAGTGATTTGCCACTTCTGTGGCATGGCAATAGGATGCTTGCGTCACAGGTGAACACTTACTAGATATTGGGAGCAAGTGCTTAATGTAAAATGACAGAATTGAAGTTGGAATGTTCTCAACATTTTTTTTTTTCATTAAAAGTGTAGCTGAGAACAAAATCTGAGTGAATTTAATAAAACAATTGGGTAAGACTCTTGCAGGTTCTCTCCCTTTATTTGGTCAGTTCTAAACACCTCATGTTTGTATGCACAAGTGTGGTGAGAATGACCTTTTTCGCCTCGTTAGTCCTGTATCCTGAATTTTCTCAAACATGGTTTACCAGACCTAAAACTAAACGCAACCCAGGTAAGGACTCTTTTCTACCTCTTATCCAAATCCCATTTTTCAAAGAGGGAGCTTGCCTGTATAATGCAGTCATTGCCATGGCAAAGGGCCAAGTGTACTTGAGTTTAGAAAATTTCCATTTGTATGAGCAATAAAATGTAGGAGAAGTTAAACTTGCCAGTTGTGAATTTTTACTATAAAGTACATTCAATGAATTAACATTGCTTAATGTGCCTCCCCTTTGTACAAAACTGTCACCTTTCTAGAACAGGTATCCACTAAAACCTGTAATTCAAACACATGTAAAAGGGAGAATTCTGAATTGCCATTCTACAGGTAAATGTCAGTTTCTCTCAACTTACAAACTTTTTTAAAATTTTTTAAAATACTGTTACTTAACTCCCATAACTAGTTAGCTTCCTATTTTGATTATTAGGCTTATGCTCTAGTTTATAAACAATTGAGCAGTTAATGTATAAAGCAGCACTGTTAAATTTTCCCCTAAAACATGAGTCACTAACTTTTACCGCACAAAGTATATGTAATGTACACCAGCTCACCCTGTTGAGTATACCCTACTTCGTTGAACTTGATTCCAGATTTGGAATATAACACTACCTTATTTTGCCTAATGTGTGGAATTAATATGCAGCTAAACATAATGGGCCTCAGTTTGCATGTCCGACAACCACCCTTGTTGAGCTAGATTTCTAAATAGGTTTTTTTGCTGTGTTTAGATTTGAGGACCGTGGAAGAGGCGGTGACTATGATGGTATTGGCAGTCGTGGTGATAGGGGTGGCTTTGGCAGATTTGACCGTGGTGGAAATAGTCGCTGGTCTGAAAAGTCAGATGAAGATGACTGGTCAAAACCACTTCCACCAAGTGATCGTCTGGAACAGTGAGTAACTTCATTTAGGTATCAGCATGACAATCAAATCTAGGTTAACTAGTAGAATACTGATGTCTTGTGTCATCTGCTTTCAGAGAGCTCTTCTCCGGAGGCAATACGGGCATTAACTTTGAGAAATATGATGACATTCCCGTTGAGGCAACAGGCAGCAACTGTCCTCCACATATTGAAAGTGTAAGCTTTTTAAATTTTTAATATTGAATCTAGATTTTCAGTTGCTATATACCAAGTAAGCAAACTTCCAAGTGAAACCTGATGAATCTGAGAATTGGTGCTTCTAGTGCTTAAACTATGTCCAGCAACTTTTTCCTCCTGATACATAGTGGATTCACCATACTTTAGTGAATCAGAAAGCATGACAGAACAGTTGGTAAGCAAGCTATGAATGGTGAGAGTCACTTGTTTGACAGCTTCCCTTATGTTGCTTTAATAGCTACATCATAGGAAAGATTTCATCCAGAGAGAAGCATATGTGGTAAAGTGTTTAAGTTTTGGTGTCTTTTGTGTTAAACCTGTTGCAATGTGCTTATAGTAGATAAGGTTATAGAAATGCACCTTGCACTTGGAGTAGAAGGTGGTGAGGTTTGTTATGGCCCATTAGACTTCATTCTAATGTATCCTCACCCATGGAGAAGGCATTGTCTCCTATGCAGATTTTTTTCTCGTTGAGAATTCCATTGTGTACTCCTGAGGGAAATCTGCACAGAAATTTCTGTGCACAATATTTTAAAATTCTGCAGATTTTATTTGTCAAATAAAATGTGGAGGCTGCAGCATGGCAGTGGGGAGCACCCTGCAGCTGTTCCTTCTTCCCCTCCCAACTCAACAGTGAGGCTGCACCCAACCCGAAACAACACAAGGCCCTGCCGCTCCACACCAAGTATGGGCAGACAGGCTCAGCTCAGCAGGATCCTTGTGTGGGGTGAGAGGGTTCTGGGTGTGGGGCAGCTCAGTGGTGGGGTCTGGATGCACAGGTTTGTTGGGAGGTTCTGGGTGCAGGGGCAATGGGATGCTGCACAGGGGGTGTCCAGGTGCTGAGGGTTGGTTGGGTGGGGGTATGGGTTCAGCTGTTTGGGGATCTGGGTGTGGGATGCTTATTGGGGCAGTATAGGGGGTAGTATGGTGGGTGTGGAGCAGAGCTTCCTGCTGCTGCTGGGGAGGTTTGAGGGTGTGTGACCCAGCCCCAGTCGTTCTCTTCCGCTGCAAGGGAAGTCTTGTCCTGGCCAGCTGGGACTAGCAGCAGAGCCTGGGGTGGGGTAGGGTAGGAGCCACTAGCTGGAGTGTCTCTTCTCCCTCACACACCCACCACCCCCAATTGATGGTTTTACCTTTCTGCTGCCTCTCCAGGTGCCCAAAATTAATTCCTCTGCTGCTTTGGAGGGTCTTGAGGCTTCCCAGTTACTCACTTTTTTTTTTTTTTTTTTTTTTTTCTGTGAGGGGATGTGAATTCTGTCAGTGAGCTGTGGTGCAGAATTCCACCAGGAGCACATTGTGCCAGAGGAGCAAAGTTGTTAACAGTCTTAGTTGTAACTTTACACTGTCTTTAGGTATCCTTGGCCTACACCAGGTGTTCTCAAACTTCATTGCACTGCAATCCCCTTCTGACAAGTTACTATGTGACCAGGGAGGGGGCCAGAGCCTGAGCCCCACAGCCCTGGATGGGGGTGGAGCTCAGGCTTCAGCTTTGGCCCTGTGTCCCAGCAAGTCTAATGCTGGTCCTGGTTACCCTATTAAAATGCAGTGCTGACATTTTGGGCTCTTGACCTCCCCTTTTGCAGACTGCTGGCCTAGACCAAGGAGTGCTTTGATAAGGACAGACCTAGAACTTGATTCAAAATTTTATGGGAAGCCAACTTAGAGTGGAGGAGGACATGTGTTGCTGAGGTGATGAGCTGCAGCATTTTATACTAGCCAGAGTTTACAAAGTGTTGAAGTGTGTTTTCATGCCCTGGTATGGTGTGTAGTCTAGCTGAGAGGTGACAAAGGCATGAATGACTGAGGCCAGGTCTTCACCATGATGGGACAGTCTCCTGGCTAGCTGGAGGTGATAAAAGCATTACTTGTGGCTATTGTGATGGGAAACAGTGTCCAAAGGAATCCAAGTGCACTCCTAGGTTAGACTGAACTGACCACTTGTGAATGTGAACTTGCAATCTGTACCATGATTGTGAACTCAGTCATTTTCTCTGCCCACTAGCATCACCTGTTTTACCCAGGTTAGCTTCATCCAAGCACTGGGCCATCTTGGTGGTGCTTGTTATGTGTGCTGAAGGATAGGTAGAGCTGTCATCTGCATCTTCCTGTACTTGAGTCCATGTGATCTTACAGTTCACCTGTTAGTTGAATGTTGATATTGGAAAGGACCAGAAGAATTAATGTTTGTGGAACCCTGTAAGCAAGAGTTCTAGTGGTGCAGTTTCCATCACTATTCTTTAGGTGCATCCCTCCAGAAAGGACTCAGGCCACTTTAGTGCATTACCCTGGATTTTTGCCACATCTCTAGTAAAGTCAGCTGTGTTGAATGCTGCAGAGACCATCAGGATGAATGTCTGTCCTGTATCTATCTGACTGAAAGTGGCACTAATGCTCTCTAAAGTTGTTTCAGTTCCATGTCCTGGCCTGAATCCAGATTGTGCTGGGTCTAGAGTGCTGTCTTCAGTTAAATGAGCTTGTAGTTGGCCTCTTGCTCATTTCTCTGAGCTTGCTCAGGAATGGGAGTTTTGACAGTAGGCAGTAGATGGGTATGATTGAAATATCCAGGGTGGGTTTCTTTGGTCAGAATATTGCATGTTTGAAGGAGGAAAAGAAGGTTCCTCCTCTGAATCAGGTGTTCATGACCCATTCACAAGCCAGGAAGGGTATGGGTTGGATTCATGAGTCTTTCCTTGGAACTCCTTTAGGGGGTGTCCAGAACTTCTTGATGAGTCCATATGCCAAACTCCAGGAATGCAGGTAGGCTTTTGGTTGGGTTCATTGTTTCATCATGTCTGAATCACACCTCCATTTGTTGTAGGGTATCCAAAAAAAGACACTTGTGTAGGCAGTGGGGATGGAAGGGGCTGTTTGGAGGCCAGTGTAGAGTGGTAACAGTTCAGTCCTTGGCTCCTCATCCTATGGGTGGGGACCTGTTGTCCTTTTAGCAGGTGTTGGAATTTTATTGAATCCATCAGTGTTTGTGGTTGAATCAGGATCACTTCTGTTTGTTGCCCAGGCACTGGAAAGTCTTTGACTGCTATAATGAGGTAATTGTCCAAGGTTATGGCTGGATTGTAATGCCCTCTGTTAATATTTAGGCCGAAGATCAGGTCCAGGGTATGACCAGCTGTGTGGGTTGGACCAGAGGTGAAAGTCCTAGGAGGGAGGCAAGCAAGGAGATGAGCGTGTGGAGGTGTCTTGTTCTGTTTAAGTGGTCTCCATAGCATGTTATCTGAACAGGCACTTCTAAGCGCATGAATAGGAACTCCGTCTTCCTGGAAGTGGATCTCTGCAGCCCCATCAATGTGAAATGTCCCCACTTCTGCTCTTGAGGGAATGGTTTAATCTCCATTGGAGGGGGGGGGGGCGGCACCCTCCTTGTCCCTAGGCCACTCAGTTGTACGCCTGCTTCCACACCATTGATCTTCAAGGCCTTGAACAAACAGAAATAAGTAAGCAGTAGCTATGCTAATAGCATCTTCCTAGCCTAGGCAAGAATGATTCCTAGACCTGCTATCTTGCCCTTGTAGCGCATCTCCTGATGTAGCAGGACTCTGGTACCATAACCCATCTCCATCTCCTTTCTATACCTTAAGGCCTAGCTCCTTAAATGGTTCTCTGGCATAGAGTTGGACCACTGTCCTGAGGTTCAGTCCCTGCTCCTAAGCAGCAAGGAGAGAACCAACCTACAAAAGTGTAGAGATGCTTCCAAGTTTGGTGTGTCCATCAATCTGTATTCCCTTCTGAATCTCTCCTCAGATATACTTGATTACCCGCTGGATTTAAAAAGCACCAGGGTTATCACCTAAGCTCTAATAGGGTTTACTTGGCGGCTATTATATAGCCTCTTATCCACCAGTCAAAGGACTGTTTTTACTCACCCTGCCACAGCCAGGTTCCTTAGCCAGTTGTATAATCTGTTCCCTCACTTAAGGAACCCTCTGTTTGAACCTGTGGGGTAGCTGTTCACTCCTCCACCTGTTCCTCAAGGCTTTGTTCTTAGTCACCGAAACTTTGCCCAGAAAGGTAGGGAATTTAGAGGTGCTCATGGCTGACCCTTTCTATACTATCTTTTTACCATGACAAGGTGACCCTATGCCCTAGCCTTGTTTCCTGCCTGAGTGCTTTTCAGAATTCTATATCAATGGGGACATTTGTCTGTCTACATCTTACCCCAGACTTTATTTCTGGAGGAGGAGGCTAGCCCCCATATCCTGGATGTAAGAAGTTCCCATACCATCTGCCTTGCCAGAAAAAGATCTTCCAGGGCTTATTCTGGACTCTTCTTCCTTATTCAAGAGAAGGAACAGCCAATATTTACTCGTACCATTGAAGTGGGTTTCTTGTTACAAAGCTGCTGGAGTTCCTCTTTCTCCTCCTCTTCTCCCCCCCCACCCCCTTCTGTAGTAACTGCTCAATCTACCTCAATAACCTATCATGGACCTTTGCAGGAAAGCAACCTGGTCCTCCATTCTTCAGTAACTGTTCTACCTGCTTCCAGGGCAGACACTGCCTTTGCTGTCATCAGAACCATGCTAAGATCAGCCTCCTCAAACTGCCTCTGTATTGAGTTACTGCTTGGGAGTCTCCTACAGTGGAGCAGCCATAGCGACACCTCAGGTTACTTATCTCAGTAACTTCTGTTACTGTACAGGTGCCATCTTGAGCTTTGTGGCTGAGAAGGAATTGAAGTGGTGGCAGATCTGCTCCTCTAGATGCCTTTTGCATCAGGGCACAAGTATGTAAAGGTCATAGGTCTGGGCCTGTGGGTACTGCTGACTGCACTCTCTGATCGAGAGTGTATGAGTGCATGCATCCTATGATGGACCACCCATAGGGACAAAACATCTCAAACTTCAGTTACTGTACAGATAAATAAATTGTACTCTTCGGTGAAATAGGGCAGCAACAGGTGAACACTGCTTTCTGGCTACTGCTTGAACACAGCTTTCTGGGTTTTTGTCAGGCAACCAGCAGTGTAAATAGTGTTTCGTCATAACAGATGACTTTTGTTGTTCTCAGCACGTGATGGCCTGCCAGTATGCCAATGATCAGGAGACCTGCTATGTCGTCAGTCCACAAGTGCTTTGAGACAACTAATATAAATTTTTGCTATATCTGATTAGTGACTGCCTTTCTGGCATCTCTTTATGATGAACTGATCATGACTTGCAGGTTTCTCAGTTTAACACACTGGTCTATTGTGCAAGATTAAACTCTGCATTAAGGACCACTGCAGTATTTTAAAGACAGATTTCATGGGAAAGGGGCAGAGAAGGAACCTAGTGATGCTCTTCTGCTACTGGCTGGTGTTTTGGCAACTTAAAAGCCTGAAAGGTTTTATTGGAGGATATCTTGGTTTATAGAAGTGGTGCAAGAGCTTGTTCTTGCTTCAATGGTAGGGATGAGGTGTGTGTGTGTGTGGTTTTATAGGAGTTTTTAGATGGGATGTCACGTGATCAGAACTAGTGGTCTCTGGTTATGCATAGGTCTCATTTGCTTGGAAGCCTGACTTCTGATGCAAGAGTTCTACTTAGTCTTAAATTTTTATGCTGCTTATACATAAGCAAAGAGGAACCAAGTACTTGTTTGTCTTTTTAATATGTCAAGTTTAAAATCCTGTTAAATTGTGTGTTTTTTGTGTACATGTACTGAGCAGATTAATTTTATGGATACATGAGTCACTTGGGCTGAGCTATATTTTCAGTGAGAAGGTTCTGAAGTCAGTTTCCCACTAACTTCTCCCCTTCACCCCCCCCAAATGTCTGTTACAGTTCAGTGACCTTGACATGGGAGAAATTATCATGGGCAACATTGAGCTCACTCGTTACACCCGTCCTACTCCAGTTCAGAAACATGCTATACCTATCATCAAGGACAAGAGAGATTTGATGGCCTGTGCCCAGACAGGTAGGTTTCTGACCTTGCACCTATAACAATATTGACTTTCCAGTTCAGCTTGAAATGGGGGTGGGAATTGGATCAAATCTTCAAGCTGCAGATGATAAAAATCACTAAAAGGAAAGGAAGGAACTGCTTGCTCATGACAGACAAACTTAGTCCTCCTGCATTTCCCACATACTGGGAACTGTAGCCTGCTATCCTTAGAGCAAGAACACACTAGCACAAAATCTGGATTGACCAGTTATAGAGGTGAGGTGACTTACTTGTCATGCCCTCCTCTGTGGGTGCTAGGTGCCTCTTAGTACTTAGAATATGGCATTTTTAAGGTTTTAGTACATAACTTAATGGCAGAAGATGGTTGCTTCTGCCAATTCAGACAACTACCATATTTTTAGTGTTCCTTTTGCCCAAGTGAGATCAGTATTAACTCAGAATGTAGTGAAAGGTAGGGGGAGTAAAATTATCTGCCTTAACTCAGCCTTGAGTTCCTGGTTCAAGTGCTTGCTCGTGTCCATTCCATTGTAGGGGTGTGTATGCGCTTGCCACATGCACTTGTGCCCGAAGTTTTTTCCCCTCAGTGGTATCCATAGGGGGGCCCAGCTCTGATGCCCTCTGGAGTGGCATGCATATACATCAGTAGAAGCGCATTGCCAGCTCCCCTGACCCTCTGTTCCTTCTTACTGCCAGTGACCATGCTGGAACATCTCCTTGCCTCGCTAGGCTTACTCCTCACAACTAGGCACAGTTGAGAACTTTCTGTATATAGTTAGAAATTTTAGGTTTATTTTATAGTTCCCTTACTGTGGATTTAATGTTCATTTGTTAGTCTCAAATGGTACTTAGCCTAAGGACAGGGCATGCCCTGGTCTTTAAATGTGCCTGTTGCAAGAAACACTTGCCAGTCAGTGATTCCCATAGAAGCTGTTTGAAGTGTTTAGGGGAAACCTGCATTAGTGACAAGTGTCACATGCAAGAGCTTCAGAGCACAGAACAAAAAGGAGTGAGATAGTTGTCTGAGTGCTCCTTATGGAGTCGGCCCTTACTCCAGCCTCAGAACCAACCAAATTGGATTCTGCTCGTAGCACTGCAGCCTCGGTGCAGAGCACACTGCTGACACCGGCCTCAGACCGGCACCAATCCCTATCCCCTGCTACTGGCTAAAAGGCAAAGTCTGGGAGCGGACATTCTCCTGTGTCCCATTAAAGGGAAGGAGAGGGCTGGAGAATAGCAAAGACCCATGAGGGCTGAGTGGTTAAGCCCACTTCAAGATCCACCTGCCACCCCAGGGAGTGGCAGAGGCACTCTGCACCTGATGGTGTTATCCATGCTGGAGGCCCTTCAGGCCATTAAGGCTATGGATGTGCCCTGTTTGAAGGGTAAATCTGCTTTGGGACCCTTCCAACAGTCCCCATCAGTGCTGCACCACTCCTTGCCGCAGGGGGTGTCCCATCAGCACTTGCTTGAGCAGCACCATCAGCCCACAGACATGAGTTGGCTTGCCTGCCAGTGTTCCTGGTGTCAGTCCCTGGGCTCAAGGCAGTGATAGCCAGCAGGCTGGTGCAGACCCACAGAGGCGCAGCACCAATCCCCAGAGCCCTGGTGCTAGGAGCACCCAAGACACTCTCCCAGCACATGGCACCAATCCAGAGGATTGAGACACCGGTCCCCAGAGCTCTGTTGCTGGACCAACAGTACAGTTCACCACCAGCATGTCCGCACTCTCCAGCATATCAGTCTACTCACTCAGCTTCCTGCTCCTGCTCGACAGAACAGCATCACTCACTAAACATAAGGCGTCAATTACCAGGGTACCAGCACCAAGATTACGGCACTGAGAGCCATTGCCCTCGTACAGATCCTCTGCAGAGGTTTGGGACCAGAACTGACAGGATCGGGGTAGACAGGTGGCCGTGGCACTGTCCTAGTCCCCCAGACATGTATTCCCCCCTCCTCAGGCTACAACAGCAAGGAGATCTTGCCTGTGGGCTAGGACCACCCATCAAGAGCACCAGCATTCCCCGCTGGGCCACCAGTGACAGCATGGGCCAGTGGCCTGCCCCTGGTAACTCTGGAACCCCTAGGGATTTCCCCCAACCATTGCAGGGGCATAGGTCCGCCTTGGGTATCGGACAGACTGTCAGCAATAGCCTCTCACCTGCCTCAGTCTCGGACATGGAGTCAGAGCAGGCTCCCTGGGTTCCGCAGGGTTGGCAGACCCATACCTGCCTCCTCATCTTCACCTAATGAGGCAATAGCAGAGCCCTTTCACCTGGTTTTCCCCCCCCCCCCCCAGGACAATGCCAAGGCTCACCAGGAGCTCTTGAAGAGGGCATCCTTGAACATGTGGCTGGAAGTCAAGGAGTTGGCAGGGTCCTTGGACTCCTTGTTTGATGTACTGAGTGCAGCAGCCCCCGACAGGGTGGTATTGCTGGAGCACAAGGGAGTGATGAAAATCACTACAGCCATGTGGTTGACCCGTTCCTTTCTGCCCACTTGGAGATGGGGACAGCATGAAAATACCCTTAATGGGGACATAGTATCTTTATACCCACCTTGCCCCAAGCTCAGTGATTGTGTCAGCAGTTAATAGCGCAACAGACAGGGCCAACTGGGATCAATGCCTAAGAACAAGAAGGCAAAGAGGCTGTATCTCTTTATGTAGAACAAGTTTTTCTACCAGACCCTAGCTGAGTGGCCAACCACCAGGCCTTGCTTGGCTGCTATGATTTTAATACTTGGCAATCCATGGCCAAGTTCTGACTCACTGCCAGAGGAACCCAGGAAGGGTTTTCTGGCTATCAGAGATGAGGGCAGTGGCCAGAAGGGCCCTACAAGTTGCCTCAGATGCAGCAGATCTGTGGCCCAAACCATATCCTCAGTTATTTCAATGAGGCATGTGTTCTAGTTGCAGTCATAAGGCCTTTCAACACAGGTTTAACAGTCAATCCAGGACTTCCCATTCAATGGTTTGGCACTATTTTCAGAACAGACAAACAGTAAATTGCACAGCCTGAAAGACTTGAGGTTCTACTTTGTGCACCATGGGCCTGTACATGCCAGTGCTGGTAAGGAAGTGGCTTAAGCAACAACAGACCCATAGGTTTGGGAGCCAACCTTGGTCAGAGCCCTTCTAAAAAAGGGCAAGAGCTATAAGCACCAGCAAGGCCACCAGTCAGCATTCTTTACAAACTTGAGCTCCATCCATAACCAACTGGGTGGTAAGCTCCCCTGTTTTCCGACTGTCTCCTGGAACTGGCCGTGGCCTCCTGCCCAGCTGCCAGACCTACTGTCACAGGATCATTGTTGGCATGCAGGAGCCAGTCTTACCTCACGGCTTGGATGCTGCATGCACTCTAGTCAGGTACAGCAGTTTCTCTTGTCAATTGGGTTCCTGAAGGGCCCTTAATAGCCCTTTCCACCAGTCCGGGACCCGGTCCCACCCCTTATACCGGTGCATACATGTGCCACACCAGAGCCAGTCATCTACAGATACCACAGGGGGATGCGGGGAGACTTCCAGCACTGGCACATGTGGTAAGTGCACACCTACAATGGAATGGACATGAGCAACAAATCTCAAACACAACTCTTTTATCTCTTGCCTTGTTAACAATGTCAGGAGCACAGTCTAGTTCAGCTAGGTTGTTTGGAATACTGTGTAAGGTGTTGCAGCTGATAACTCAATGGAAGTATTGATGCTCTTATTGTCAAGATTAACCTTTGTATTTCTTAATAGGTTCTGGGAAAACTGCTGCATTTCTTCTACCAATATTGAGTCAGATCTATACAGATGGTCCCGGTGATGCTTTGAGGGCTATGAAGGCAAGTTCTGAGATGTGCAGTCCCAGAAATGTTAAAACCAGCTCAGTCTCCTGCAGGATGCTTTTCTTGCCTGCAATTTTTCTGTTAATATTTGTTCTTTCTAGATATGTCTGATTATAGTAGTCATACTAACAAGCAGTCTGTTTCAGAGAGGCCCAATTTCTTACCCCCAATAATTTAGAGGGAAGGCTTCAGAGCTGCTCATTTGTTGCTTGTCTGCTCACTTAGAGGCATTGTGGGGTGTGTGTGTGTGGGGGGGGGGGGGGGAGTGGGGTTATTGGCTCACAAACATAACCATCTAATGAACAAATTGGTCTTCGTTCAGACACTCATAAAAAAGAGGAAGACCTTAAAACAAAACTGCTTGAAGCCAAATTTCAACTCATTTTAGGCCTGTGGAGGACTACAGAGCTGTTCTTAATGGTCTAGGGCCTAAACTCTTCTTTAGGACTAGTCAGATAATAGAAGTATGAAAGGATCTCTTGCAGTGTGGCTTCCAGAATGAAGGCTGAAAAAACTATACTGGTAATAAGCATGTCTTGTAGCCACTGAAATGTGGCTATTTCTAAGTAAAGTTACTCCATGGTGCAATAAGATTTTTTTTTTTTTTTTTTTTTCCCCCTTCCCCAATAAAAAGTCAGAGTATTGAATCCCTTTTGTAAGAGTTAAAAATAAGTAGTGTTCACAGGGAGTCTTTAAAATTTCCGTAGTTCTGCTCCCTAAAGACCTATTGTTAGCATTGTCACCTAGCATCCCTGATAGTGTAGCTGGGACACAAGTCTTCAGAACCAATGCCTAAAGTATGAGTGAGACTTTCTGCAGTGGAAGACTTCCTGTACTTCTTTTTAACAACTCATAGCAACAGGTCCTTTGGAATATAAATAGCCTTGAGAGCCTTGATTGCAGGTAGTGGTCCAATTTAGGGCAAAGAAAGCTGTAGATGCTCCATTTTGTCTGATCCGTGCTCAGCCAAGAGTGGATCCTTGCCGTGCTGGTGGCAAGAAAGTTTCAGAATTGTGGGGGGGAAGGATGTGCCTGGGGTTTGAAATGGCTTTAGTTTCAACTCTTTAAATTGGAAGTATTTATTATTCCTTCAGGAAAATGGAAGGTATGGACGCCGTAAGCAATACCCAATCTCTCTAGTCCTGGCTCCAACTAGAGAACTGGCAGTGCAGATCTATGAAGAAGCCAGAAAGGTATCTTTGGCAACTTGTCTGTATAATACCATGAGCTTTTTTAAAAAAAAAAAAACAGAAAATAACTAGTTCTGTTCTTACAGTTTGCATATCGTTCCAAAGTTCGTCCTTGTGTTGTCTACGGTGGTGCTGACATTGGTCAACAGATACGTGACTTGGAACGTGGATGTCACTTGCTTGTGGCAACTCCAGGACGTCTGGTTGACATGATGGAGAGGGGGAAGATTGGATTGGACTTTTGCAAGTAGGTGAAATGATCTGGAATTTGACTCTTACAAATGTCTATAGCATTTCTGACAAGATCCTGGAACTTAGCTGTCGGTTTTTTAAACTGAAAAAACCATATAAATGTAAATAGTAGCAATCCGTAGGATTTTTCTCATGTTTTGCTAGACAGTCGTTTAGGAAAGGCTTACTAGTTGAACAGTTATATGGGATTTGTATTGTGAAATCTATGCCTGTTGTATGAATAATGAACACTTCCCAGGTTCTAAAACAGGGCAGTAGTTGCATAACACCATTTCTCTTCTCTTCCTCCTCCCCCGGCCCCCCCGATATTTCTCTGGTCTCACATTCAGATAATGGCTCTCCAGCAGCCTGCACCTATTTAGGAGTCTCCTACAAACTTGCTTCTTGTACTAATCTAGCATGCTGTGGATGAGACACTCTAAGCCAGTGTTTCTGAAACATGGCCACCAGGGCCTTCTCTTGGGTCCACTGCCTCCTGGGTTGTGATGGGGGAGGGGGGGAGAGGAGGGTTGGGTTTGCCCCCCCTTTCCAAATCACAGCTGGCCCCTGCTGCCTTGCTACCCACCTCCCCATCCACAGCTTAATTTGTCCCCCAGCTTGCCAGGGTTGAGTGAATCTGCTGTGAAAAGTGATATTTGTAAGTTTTAATACGGTGTTTCACTGCCTCCTAGCTAGCAAGCCTGCCGCTGTGAAAAATATTAACAAACTTACAATATCACTTCACAGCAGCAGGCTGCTAGCTAGCAAATCTTTATTAAAAAGAGCCAGCAAAACAACAAAAGATAAGAACATGCAAAGCACCTTACTCTTGGTTCTGTTCTCTTTAGGTCAGGTAAAGAATGGAGACCACTGTACATTATTTTTATTACTGTTAGCCCAAAAAACCCCAAACCCTTCATAAATTACAATGATTTGGACATATTTATGTGCATGGTTTTTCCCCTAAAATTAGTATTTTTAGGAAAAATTGTTAGAGCAAGCAAGAGTTGGTGGTCACACTCTGAGGCCACCAAAATATTTGTTGAGAACCCCTACTCTAAGCTGAGGTTCCTATGGGAATGATCATGCTGTGTGCTCCAAGAATTTTACTGCCAAACTAGCTGTCAAACACTTGTAAAAGCATGCCTTAGTGCTGTTAAATTGAGTAGTTATGTCATCTAAAACTACATATAGCTCATAAATACTTCCCAACTAATGTCAGGTCATACAAGCAGTCATTGAATAATCTTGGCATACTGCATTAAATATTTAATTGCAAATTGTGTTTTTTTTTTTTTTAAATAGCCTGGCTTGTGTGGGGATAAAAAACTACTGTATGTACTCGTTCATTAGCCTGTTCGTTTATAAGCTGACACCCCCCTCCTCCCCACACAAATGAATAGGTAAAAATAGCAAAAACTGCATGACCCTTTCATAAGCCGACCCTATATTTCAGGGGTTGGGGAAACTTTGGCTCCCGGCCTGTCAGGGTAAGCCACTGGTGGGTCGGGACATTTTTTTACTTGGAGCGTCTGCAGGCACAGAGCCCCTCAGCTCCCAGTAGCCGCGGTTTGCTGCTCCAGGCCAAAGGGGGTGGCAGAAAGCAGCACGGGCTGAGGGATGTGCTGTCCGCCACTTCCTGATGCTCCCATTGGCCTGGAGCAGTGAACCGCGGCCAGTGGGAGTCCGAATCGGCCAAACCTGCAGATGCGACCAGTAAACAAACTGGCCTGGCAGGCCAGGCCACTTACCCTGGCAGGCTGCATGCCAAAGGTTGCCGATCTCTGTATTAGATACTCAATTCAATGATTCTGTAGAGTTTAAAATCCTCAAATTGTGTTGTAGACTCATTTATAAGCTGACCCCCTGATCTTTGATGCGTCTTTTTGGTATAATATATATATATATATATTTTTTTTTTAATTACCAAATATACTCGGCTTATGAACGAGTATATATGGTAATTTAAAAAAAAAAAAACCTGTGTTCCTCACTGTAAGCAATTTTCATCCTGTTCATCTATTCCCAGATACCTGGTACTGGATGAAGCTGATCGCATGCTTGATATGGGGTTTGAGCCTCAAATTCGCCGTATTGTTGAACAAGACACTATGCCACCAAAGGGAGTTCGTCATACCATGATGTTCAGTGCTACTTTTCCCAAGGAAATCCAGGTACTGTCTGGCTTGAGGCTTTTTTGACCTACAAGCTTAATGTAAGTACTTTCTGAACTCCCCCAGTCTTTGTGGGGGAAAACAGTGGGAATTTTTTTGTCTACCTCTAGATGCTTGCCCGTGACTTCCTGGATGAATATATCTTTCTGGCTGTTGGCAGAGTTGGCTCTACATCTGAGAACATCACACAGAAAGTAGTGTGGGTGGAAGAGTCAGACAAACGGTCATTTCTGCTTGACCTGCTAAATGCCACAGGTAAAGACTGTTTGGGAGAATTTCAACACAGCTCTAATGGCTCAGGTAATGAGAATCTATGTTAGGTGGAGGAAAAGCTGTTAGTCTTTTCCTCCCTGTTTTTTCATATGTTGTGAATGTTTTGGCTTTGACTTAAAACAGTATGCATGCAAATAAACTACTTGGGTAATATAAACATCATGGGAGGGGGAGTTGCCTTGGTACTCATCTCATTGAATGAAGTAATGTAATACGCAATTAAACTGGAGCAGAAGATAACTGCCTTTTACCACGTGGGGGGGGGGTGTGTGCTAAATACTTGCAGATGTAGCATTGCTGGTGGCAAATCTGTGGTTTTAACTTCTTGCATTAGGTAAAGATTCACTAACTCTGGTGTTCGTGGAGACTAAAAAGGGAGCTGACTCTCTGGAGGACTTTCTCTACCATGAAGGATATGCTTGTACAAGCATCCATGGAGATCGCTCTCAGAGAGACAGAGAGGAAGCTCTACACCAGTTCCGTTCAGGCAGAAGCCCAATTCTGGTTGCCACAGCAGTAAGTGTCTAACTTAAGACGTTTAGTTTATTTCACTTCGTTCTTGTGAAGCTTTGCTAAGAGCTGACAGTTGAACTTCTTCACCATTAGGTTGCAGCAAGAGGATTGGACATTTCAAATGTGAAACATGTCATAAACTTTGACTTGCCAAGTGACATAGAAGAATATGTACATCGCATTGGTCGTACAGGCCGTGTGGGAAACCTTGGTAAGACTCAAGTGCATTGTCTACTAAAAGATGCTCTTCAAATGTAGTATTCCAGTGGGTCATAAGTAACACTATATACATTAGCTAATAGAGTAAACTCAAACTACAAAACAAAGCTTACTTGAGCTACTGCTTCAGACAAACCCACTTCTAGTCTTTGCAGCAGTAATCTTAATTCCAGTTTTATTAAACTGAGCAAAATTCCATGCAAGTCTTATTGCTCCAGTCGCTCTTCACTGCCTGTTTGACAAAACGCAAATAAAGTGTTCTTAAAATGAACGTGTGCTCGGTCATCATATATTCGTTATAGCAGTTTCAGATGTGGCAGAATGTGGGTAAAATGGAGCAGACCACCTACTATTCTCCCCCCAAGGAATTCAGTCACACATTTAATTTAACAAGCATCATCGGTGTGGAATGATGGCCGAAGCATGAAGGGGCATACGAATGTTTAGCATATCTGGCATGTAAATACCTTGCGATGCCAGCTACAAAAATGCTGTGCAAATGACTGTTCTAACTTTCTGGTGACATTGTAAATAAGAGGGCAGCATTATCTCCTGTAAATGTAAGCAAACTTGTTTCTCTTAGTGATTGGCTGAACAAGAAGTAGGACTGAGTGGACTTCTAGGCTCTAAAGTTTTTTTGCATTGTTTTGTTTAAGTGTAGTTACGCAACAAAAACTACATTTGTAAGTTGCACTTTCACAACAAATTGCACCATAGTACTTGTATGAGGTGAATTGGAAAATACTTCCTTTTATCGTTTTTACAGTGCAAATGTTTGTAATAAAAAAAATCAAGTGAGCACTGTACACTTTTGTATTCTGTGTAATCGAAATCAATATATTTGAATGTTGAAAATAATCCAAAAATGAATGGTATTGTTTTAACAGTGTGCAATTAAAATCTAATCCATTTTAATCGATTACATTTTTAGTTAACTGATAAATTAACACATGCAATTGACAGCCCTAGAAACCAGTACAGCAGAGTTCCGGTTGGCTTTCTTTCTTAAAAACAAAACAAAAAAAAGCTGCTACATTCTTGCATGCAAGTACACATGGACCAACTGCCATTTATGCATGTTCTGGTAAAACACAAACCAATATAAATGAGGAAATAAAAGTATTTGGAATGCAGTCGTTGCTGCAAGGGCTGGTATAACACCATAATCTGGATTAAAATTATACCAAGTCCTGTAGGCTGGTTCACTAACATCAGGTTAATAAAGCAACATGCCACAAGAGAAGGCTCACTGACACTTCTGCTTCATTGAGAGAGAGCTCTCAAAGTGAATTCCCAGGGAAGGAAATGGGAACCAACATCATTTGGATGTTGGCTGACTTACTGTAAATCTCAGAGGAAATTCTGCATCTGCTACATATCTTCCTACCTGATCCCCAATTACATAGTATTCTAAAGTTTTGTGTATCAAACCTCAAGTAAAGAGAAACTAGCAAGCTTGCATGCAGTCCTTCAAGCCTAATGGTGTCTGACAGATACTTACTTTTATTAGGCAGCTTCCTGTCCCAAGACCAATTTAAAGTATCTTTAAAGTTCAGTACTAGCCTGTTTAATATAAAACCCACCAACTAACTCTATTTTTTTTTTTTTTGTCCTCCTGTTCAAGACACTATTTCTGTGTAGCTCGGATGAACTTGTACTTGAAGCATCATACCATGTTGAGAATAATTTTTTTTTTTTTTTTTTAAGGCCTTGCCACCTCATTCTTCAATGAGAGGAACATAAACATCACCAAGGACTTGCTAGATCTCCTTGTTGAAGCTAAACAGGAAGTACCATCGTGGTTGGAAAACATGGCTTATGAGCAGATTCATAAGGGTGGTAGCAGTCGTGGGCGTTCGAAGAGGTAAGTGTAACTTGATTAGGACTCTGACTACTTAAGGGCATAATCCATTTCATGCCAGTCCCATGGCTGCAAATTTGGGTTCCTATTGCCTAAACCTTTGCTTTAATTACACTTCAGATGGGCAAATTAGCTAAAACTGTCTTCCATGTTGATATATTTTAGTACTGCTGTCGCTGTGATTGCACTGTGGCTCCTCTAAATTGCCCCACGTTGTTGGTCTTAACATTTACCTTCCTTTATAGTAGAGTTGGAAATACAAATGATCTGAGAATTTGCTTTTCCATTAGAAATAGGAGTTTTTCTTCAGTTGGCTTCAAACTGAGCCCCTCATAGGAAGCCACATCTTGTCATTTAAGTCCCCTCTATGCTAAAATGTCCTATTATGAAAGTCTCCAAAATCCAGTTAAACTGATCTTTTAAGAGCTGGATAATCATTTTTTGGATGAGGAACAAGTAAGACCAAGACATTTCATTTTTTTTTTTTTTTTTTTATTTTAAACATTAGAAAGGGTTGGCAAACTGGACTTTCAAGACTTACTGTAAAGTGGGTTCTGATGTTAAGCTGTTAAGAAGATGAATTTGTTTAGCAAGTTAACCATTTTTGATTTAGCGAATGGGGCTATTTGTTTAGTATTGTAGTGAATCTTTAGTGTTCACCCATAAATTTGCTTTTGCTTTATTTACAAGTTAAAGGAAGCAGGATTATTCATGTTGGAAGGGCAACAAAAGTGTGCTTTTCCACTTGGAATAGAATAGATGTGCTTTTTATTTTATGTTTTTAAAGCTGCTATTATGCAGTATAAAGCAAGGTCTCAATCATATTGCATCAGCTGAGACGCTTTTTACTGCTGTATGATATTTATTCTGTCTTATTAACCAACAAATGAATTGCTGCTATGTGGACAGGAATATTTCTTCTTTCAGTGCTATACTGTGGGTTCCAAGCCAGTAAACATGGGGCTGAAGATATTGTAGCCATCTTTGTAGATGGCTATAGATTAAGAGGGGGTGAACTCCTTCATATAGGGGAAAAACCACTCTAGATGGTGCAGCAGAATAAATCAATAGCATAATTGTTTTTATTTAAAAAAAGTGCTCATGTCACTATTTTTTTTTTTATTTTTTTTTCCCCATATTAATGATCTATAGGTATCAGTTTGTGGAGTGAATTATTAATGGTGTCACTAGTTCCTTAAATAGCTAGTACTGCTCTTCAGCTGCTTCCTCTACCCCAGTTGTACAGGGGTGGGTTGTACTGCATCAGACCTAGAACTGAACTCTAGAAAAGCAACTCTTGTTAATTAGTGTAGGTTTCTACATTCTTGCAATCGGTTATGGTTTATTCAACTGAAAAGTAAGCCACGTAGATTGAACAGTAGCACCTTTTCCTCAGCTTATTTCAAATGGAATGTTGACAGTCTCATGCTGTCCAAGTAGCCATGAGAGGCTTGCAAGCAACAAACTCTGGTGCTGAAACTAAGCAATAAGGGCACTGCAAATATTCATTTCAAACACTCTACCCTAGCTTTCAAAGCTGCTATCTTAATTGCATTCTACCAGAATGCAATAAGAACAAGCTGTGAATAATATTATTGTTTCTTCCTGTATAGTCGGTTCAGTGGAGGATTTGGTGCCAGAGACTATCGAACAAGTAGCGGTGGCAGCAGTAGTAGCTTCAGCAGTAGTCGACCAAGCAGCAGCCGCAGCGGTGGTGGTGGCAGTAGCAGCAGCGGCCATGGAGGCAGCAGAGGATTTGGAGGTAATTGTCTGTCTGGAATCAAATACAAAGGAGGGAGCTGGTGGTGGCAGCTTCAAAACAAGCTCTGAGGTTTTTTTATAGGAAAACTAGGTCTTGTCTTAAAACAAATGTATAAAGTAGCCAACTCTCAAATGTGTCTGTAAGGGCTGTGAATTTACTATAGCCTGTTACACTGAACTTAACAATTCAAAGGCTGGTTTAGCTGGCACAGTAATATCCATTGTGGTACCCAAAATTATGGTAAGCGGGTTACACACTGAAGCTTTCCTAATCTTAGTCTTAGCTTTACAATATCATGTATACTCAGTGTCTTCTCTCTTTTCCCCATCCCCACCCCACACAGTGTCTTTGGTCCACAGAAAGCTTCTGTCCAGGGAAGAAGCAAAAAAGGGGGTAGATTAGTGATTCTCAAACTTTTGTACTGGTGACCCCTTTCACATAGAAAACCTCTGAGTGCAGATCTCTCCCCCTCCCATCACCAAATAAATTAAACACTTTTTAAAATATATTTAACACCATTATAAATACTGGATGCAAAGCAGGGTCTAGGGTGGGGGCTGACAGCTCACAACCCCCCATGTAATAACCTCACAACCCCCTGAGGGGTCCCAACCCCAATTTGAGAACTCCTGGGGTAGACTGAAAGGATGTAAAGGTTTTAGTAAGTTAAGAAAAAGCTGATGTGGTGGGTTTTTTTTTTCCCCCAATAGGTGGTGGCTATGGAGGCGGCTTCTACAACAGTGATGGATATGGAGGAAACTATAACTCCCAGGGGGTTGACTGGTGGGGCAACTGAATCTGCTTGCAGCAGATATCCTACCAAACAAGCTAATATGGAAACCACATGTAACTTAGCCAGACTATACCTTGTGTAGCTTCAAGAACTCGCAGTACATTACCAGCTGTGATTCTCCACTGAAATTTTTTTTAAGGGAGCTCAAGGTCACAGAAGAAACAAAAGGAACAAGCAGCCCTATTTTGAAGGTGAAGATTCCATTGCTGTAGTCAGGATTAACTCCCCTCCCAGCCACCCCCAACCCCAAACTGCATTTCTAATTTTGTGACTGAGGATCATTTGTTTGTTAATGTACTGTGCCTTTAACTTTAGACAACTTTTATTTTGATGTCCTGTTGGCTCAGTAATGCTCAAGATACCAATTATTGACAAAATCAAAATTACTGAACTTGAGCTAAAATCAAACCTTGGCACACAGGTGTGATACAACTTAAACAGGAATCATCGATTCATCCATAATATTACAAAAACTTATGCGGTAGCCTGCATTAGGGCTTTTGATACTTGCAGATTTGAAAAAAACCAAACAAACATCTTGAAGCATATCAATGGAATTCGTTTCTAATGTGGCAAAACTGTACTAAGTTAAAGTTCTGATTTGCTCACTCTATCCTGGATAGGTACTTAGAACCTGATAGTCTTTAATAAGCCATTCCAGTCATGATGAGATGATGTATGGATACATGCATACATTAAAAGCACTGTTTTTGAAGTTAATGCAAGTAAATACAGCAATTCCTTTTTCAATGTTTAGGCAGATCATTAATGTGAGCTAGCCAAATGTGGGCAGAATATTACAGGGAGTGTTTAAAGGTCTGATAACTTGAAATAGTTTTTAGGAGAATTCATCTATTTAGACTTTTTAAAAATGCCTGCCATATGAAATTGAAATGGTAGAATGGCTGACCACGACAGTGACTGGTCCTCCTTAAGGGCCTGACTGATTTTGGTCTAATAACGCATGCTAGTGTTGATGTTTTTTGGTCAAGAGGGTATGAACAGGAAGAATTATGCAGCAGGCTTTATTTTAATGCAGATTCACATTACTCTGTTCAAGCTGCGTTGAGATGTTAAACTGGCTTACTGTAGACTTTGTAAAATGGCTCCAGAAGAGTAACAAACAAATCTTGAGATCACAGAGGTTGGAAATGTACATAACTGCACAAGGTTTCAATTCTGCTATTAAAGTGCAGTTTTAGTCAGTTTTAGTTGCATAGGTTTCCATTGTATTTATAGTCTGTTTATGCTAAATCTGGCCAAAGATAAGTATTGTCCACCAGTAAAATGCCTCTGCCACTTGGAATTTCTGTGCTAACTTTTGTGGCCAGAGCCATTATCAACTCTTAATCTACAGTGGCATAGGAAAATGGCAAAAATCTCCTAAAGTGCAATAGATTTTTTCAAGTGTATTGTGCCTTGTTCTAAAACTTTTATTAAGTAGGTGCACTTGACAGTATTGAGGTCATTTGTTATGGTGCTATTTCAATTAGTCTAGGTTTAGGCCCTTGTACATTTTGCCCATAACTTTTTACAAAATACTTCTTTTATTGCACATTCAGAGAATTTTATATATGTCTTGTGTGCGTGTCCTTAACTTCCAATCTTATTTTGTCTCTTGGAGATTGAACGCAGCTTGTCTAAGGAGAAGGAACTAGATTCTAAAATTTATTTGGGACCATGGGAATGATAGCTGGGAAGAAAACTATTTGCACACGAGATTTCTAGATACTTTTTGCTGCTAGTTTTGTGTAATATTTATTGAACATTTTTGACAAATATTTATTTTTGTAAGCCTAAAAGTGATTCTTTGAAAGTTTAAAGAAACTTGACCAAAAGACAGTACAAAAACACTGGCACTTGAATGTTGAATGTCACCGTATGCGTGAAATTATATATTTCGGGGTAGTGTGAGCTTTTAATGTTTAAGTCATATTAAACTCTTAAGTCAAATTAAGCAGACCCGGCATTGGCAGTGTAGCCATAACTTTCTGATAGTAAAACAAAAATTGGCAACTTAAAATTAAACATGCCAAGGTTTTGATACACTTGTCTTAAGATATTAATGAAACACTTCTAAACACTGATGTGAAGTGTCCAGATTCTCAGATGTTTGTTTGCGTGAGTTTTGTTTAGTTGTGTGTGGTTTTTTGTTTTTGTTTTTTACTTTTCAGTGAATGTCTGGCACATTGCAATCCTCAAACATGTGGTTATCTTTGTTGTATTGGCATAATCAGTGACTTGTGCATTTTAGCAAGTTTTATCAGCCAGCAATATTTTCAGTTCAGAAATAAGGATTAAAAATCATATGCAAAGAATGGGTTTAAACTTGCTGAATGTAAAAATTCAACTTCAAGTCACTGTAGGTTTAGTAATTGCTTATTGTATTAGTTTAGATGCTAGCACTGCATGTGCTGTGCATTACTCTTGATTTTATTAAAATAAAAAGTTGAACTGCACAGAGTCCACTCATTTTTAAGCGTCACTGTTTCATGTATCATGCCTGTAAACTGAATAATTTGGTGCAATCTCTGATCTTGCAACTTTGTAACACGGTTCGTTATCTCAGCCAGCACTTTAACATCTGGCACCTGACACATTTATGCTAGTACAAAATATAGTGG
This sequence comes from Chrysemys picta bellii, assembly GCF_011386835.1. Classification (NCBI taxonomy): domain Eukaryota; kingdom Metazoa; phylum Chordata; order Testudines; family Emydidae; genus Chrysemys; species Chrysemys picta. Next base: position 202,697,010 of record NC_088791.1, on the reverse strand, counting down.
CAGAGTTGTCCTGTATAGCTATCAGTTGAGATGGGCAGGTGTTGCCTCAGTAGTATATGAGAGATCTGTATTCTGCAGTAAGTAGACATGGAGGGGGGGAGGGGGGGGTTTCTTCCACCATACTTTACCTGGCATGCAGAGGCTGAAATAAAGGTGCTCTAAAAGTCTCTGATCTGGCCAGGGGACACAGCTTACTGAAACTGAGGAAGATTGCCGCAAGCGGAGGCCCCATCACAAACTGGGGTTTAGGTATGCAGTGGGTAGGAGCGGGTGGAACAGCAGACCTGCTGGCCACTGGCAGTCAGTAATAGCTATTCTACTTTTTAGAGTAGCCTAGAATTGGGAGGCTGTGAAAATGTTAGTCACATTAGGCTTCACCTCCCTGGGGTTGCAAATTCCAAGCCCTAATTCCCCCTAGAGACTAGAGCATAGCAAAAAGTTAAGCTATTTTAATGGTCTTAAAGTGTTGTGACTTAAATCTCCAGGATCTGAGTGTTCTTGGTAAATGTTACAGCTGCAGATTGACTCTCCAATTTACTGTAGTAAAAGGTACACATGAAACAGCTTAAAGTCAGGTTAGCCTGAATGTTCATTTTCAGAATGATTACATTTTCATAAATCAGGATTGGGCTAGTGTAAAGACCTCTTACACCTGCAAAACTGGTTGGTTGAAAAGGAGTGAGAGCCTGAAGTGCACAGTCACTGTTGCTGTAGTAGCAATTAGTCATGCCTCCAACTACTACTTATGCTCAGTGGAATATACCAAATTGGAACAGTAAAGGGTCACATCCTCAGTCAGGTATCTTGATACGCATTGGCTAATGGAAAGCCTCCACTGTGGAAAGGTTGCAAAAACTAAATATTGAACTGTTCCAACGTTTTGTTCTATGAGATGTCAAATTCTAATAGGGTGGTACAGCCCTCCCTAACACCTTAGCTTTTGTTCAGCTAGACAATTGTCTTTAAGGGTTTGTTAAAATGAACATAGCCCTCTAACTATACACCTCTATTTCAGTATAATGCTGTCCTGGGGAGCCAAAAAAATCTTACTGCATTATAGGTGAAACCGTGTTATCTCAAACTTGAGTTGATCCACAGGAGTGCACAGCCCTGTGAGCCCCATGCCATCTCCTCTTCTCTTCTCCTCTCCCCCCCCCCCTCCCTCCCCTGCTGCTGCTTTACCAGTTTGTATCCGAATTTGTGTTATAGTGGGGTAGAGGTGTAGTTCCATCTCTGCAATGGAACAGGGCCAGACTCAGTTTTAGGAACAGGTTTTTTTTTTAGTGGCTCTAAAAACTTTGCAATTTTGAACACAACTAATTTGTATGTGCGATAGTTCAGTTTTATACTATTTGTTCCAGCATTCCAGAAATTGAAAGGCAGGGAAGAAAACCTCAAACAGTGGATGCCTCTTAGCCCAGCAAACATAGCATCACCTCCTCCAACAATCTAATGAGTGGAAGGCGTACTGATGCATTACACCATAAGCAGAAGACTGAAAGGAGGGGCAGGTGGGGGAGAGAGAGATGTGGATGCACAGAGTAGCTGAAATGACAGCAAAGAGACTGTGACTCAAGAAACCTGGCTGCCAACTGGCAAAGCATATTGGGCTCCCTCAGGTTCTGTACTGAAAGCCTCTGTCATAGTGCTTTTCATAACCATGGCAGTAGATAGATTATGTGAGGAGTTTTTAACTACACACCTAAAGAATATGTTTGCGTGTGCACCAAGCAGGTCATACCTAGGGCATGTCTCTTGAGACACTCCTCCAGAGAGGGTGAGAGCCACTTATTGGCAGGGGAACCACTGTATGTATGGCCTACAATTGGGGGGAGGGGTGTCTGTCATATGTGAAGGAAAAGCTGGCAGAGACAGAACACAAAGTGTTAAACATTGGGGGAGGATCCTATCTTGAGGTGCACAGCAAGGGTCCATGCCGGTATATTTAGGAGTGCAAAGAGAGACTGGCATCCTTCACCTTGGCCAGTGGTCCTCAAACTGTTGGACCCCCCCCAGGACGCATGGACAAATGGATAACCTCCCCTGCACTGAGGGGGGAGTGCTACCCAGCCCCACTCTTACTGTGGCTCAGCCCTCCCTCCCCTTAGGGGGGGCATGACCAGAGTTCATTACTGGGGGGGGGGGGGGGGGGGCACCTCGAGGAAAAGTTTGGGTGCCACTGATCTAGGACATTAACAGCCAACAGGTTTGCTTCATGGAAAAGCAATCTCAGCCATTTCAACTTTTTTGGTTGAAAACAGTAGCGAGCAAAACTGGTTTAGTATCTGTTTTTATATGTAACCACTTGTTTCTGATATGCACTAGCACTTGAAGCTCTGTTCTTTTATAATAAACTATCACTATAAATACAAGCAGTGTGTGTGCGTGTGGTGGTGGGGGGGGTTCACCTAAGCTGTGTTCCAAGGCATAACTAGTAAGCTGCAGTTACTCCTGGGGGAACCCATACACCCAGAACCCCCCTAGCTCTTCATACCCAAATACCACCCCATTGAGCCTCAACCCCTACATCTGGAGCCCCCCCTATCCCCCAAAACCCCCACACCACTGACCCCCCCCAACTAGCTGCACCCAGACCCCCCCCTTGAGACTCCCACACCCAGAGCCCTCTTGCCCCAACCACTTTCACCTGGAACCCTGTGCATCCAGATTCCCCCACACCTGGATCCTGCCCCCTCCCCCCCTGAGCTGCCTGTACCCAGATTGTCCCACACCTGGATCCCTCCCCCTCTAAGCCCTTCCAATAAAAAAAATATTACCTCACCCATCTTGTCTCTCGCTAATATAACAAACCTGGCCAGAGAGGCAGAGGGCTGCGGAGGCCTGGAAGCCAGTGCTTGTGTTGCCACAGGCCGCTAGTTTTGAGGGAGCCGATCCACAGCTGGCACAGACAAGACTCCCCTCTACCCCATCCACACGCACTAAGGGCAGGTGGTGGTGAGGGGCCGCAGAACCCTGGATCCCCTGGGAAGTGGCACAGGGTGTCGACATAGATACCCACGGCTAGCTCCTGCCAGCCCACTCAGGCTTGCGGGACTGCCTGGGGGACTTTTTCATTACTGTGTAGACTTCTGGGCTTGGCCTGGAGCCTGAGCTCTGGGACATGCCCACTTCACGGGGTTCTCGAGCCTGGGTCCCAGCCCAAGCCTGGAAGTCTACACAGCAATAAAACAGCCTGAATCCTGTGAATCCGAGCCAGCTGACATGAACCAGCTGTGGTGGGTGTCTAGCTGCTGTGTAGACAGGACAGAACTCTGAGCAACACTCACAGGGCAGGACAGGAGGCAAAGGAGTTGCTACTGGAGAAGCAACAAGCAAAGTAGGGAAACAAGGAAAGCACGGTGTCTCAAACATGCAGGAGACAGCGTCTGGCAGTGTTAAGAAAGACCAAAACAGGATGAGTAAAAAGGACAGGCCTGGACAGTGGGTGAACCCTTCCTTCGAGCAGGCTAGCCCCCTGGCCCCGGCCCTTCCATCCAAGGCCCGACACCCTGCCCACCGGAGCCCCAAACATTTCCCCCCCTTCCCAGAGCCGGCACCTCAAGCCACCCCTGCCCACCAGCCGCCCCTGACTGCTGGCCCAAGCCCCGAGCTGATCACCTACCAGCTGTGGGGGAGAGGGAGAGTGAGAGTGAGGATGGGGCCTCAGGGCAGAGTAGGGTGACCAGATGTCCCAATTTTATAGGGACAGTCCCAATTTTGGGGGCTTTTTCTTATATAAGCACCTATTACTCCTGTCCTGATTTTTTACACTCGCTATCTGGTAACCCTAGGGCCGAGCCATTGGTTGGGTTAGGGGAGGCCTTTGATATCTGCCACCCTGAGGACAGGCCCTTCCATTTAGCCAGACATGGGGAAGTAAATGCCGTTAGTAAAAGAGTGTGAAGAAACCTGGAAGCAGAGGATCTAGGAGTGGGATAGAGGTGAGGACTTCTAGGCTTGCATATAAATAATTTTCTGAAGAGAGGGGAGATTGTCCTCTCATGGAGGTCAGCAAACTGGACTGTATAAGCCTGGGTCTTCGTCAAGTGCTTGCTCTTGGAGATGTGTTGCACATGTCCATTCCATTACCAATCCCCTCTGGTGGAGTTCCGGCAAGAAGGAACTGAATGGGGGAGCAAGGGAGCCCCTTATACCAGCGCATATGTGACTCCAGGGGGCATTAGAGCCGGCCCTACAGATACCACTGGGGAAAAACTTTTGGCACCCGTGCATGTGGCAAGCACACACATCTGACATGGACATGGAATGGACAGGAGCATCACATCTCGAAGACCAACAGTTATGAGAGGTAGGTAACCGTTTTTTTCTCCTCATTATGGCAACTAGAAAAAGGATTATTTGGAGGGACAGGGGGCGGGGAAAGGGCGGGATCATCCTAAACAGGAAGTTAAGGAAAAGCTGGTTTCATTTACTGAATTAAATCAAGCACTAACATGCAGGTAAATTATTTTTTTTACAGGTTGATTCCTAATTATCAGTGTTATTTATTATTTGTAATACTCTAACGTCCAGAGCAGAGGTCCCCAAACTGTAGGGCATGCCCCCGCCCGCCAGGGTATGCAGAGGAACGTTTTTGGAGGCACGGCTGGGGCTCAGGGGAGCAGAAAGGGAGTGCCACCCAGTTCTGCTCCTGGCCCCAGCTGCCAACCTCGGCCCCTGGTCCTGGTCCTGACTCTGCCCCCAGGTGGGGCCCCAGCCTTGGCCCCTTACCCCATCTGTGTGCCCCCCTCCCGGAGGCACGGCTATGCTCCTGGCCCTGGCTCCAGGGGTGGGGGGCATGAGGTAAAAAGTTTGGGGCCCACTGATCTAGGGGTCCCAGCTCCAATCTGCTAGGCGCCATATAAACATTAAAGAAAGAGACAGTCCCCTGTAACCCTGAGGTTACAATTCAAATATATGATGAGTGACAACAGGTGGATAACAAACAGATGGGAGGCATTCAAGGTAACAATGGAAGGATTAGGACCAATGTGATAAGCTGTGGTCCCCACACTCCTGCTGCTTAACTACTGTTGAGCTTTCATAGACTTTATGACAGACTGCCAGCATTATCCCAGTGGAGCCTCTGCTGTCATTCTTCCCCAAAGTGATTTTGATCCCAAACAGATTCTGTTTTATCCATTCTAATTTCTGTACCATCTACCTCATCATTAATATACAGTGCTACTCCACCACCTTCACTATTATTTCTGTCTTTTCTGAACAGCACATACCCTTCACTACTTGCATTTCAGTCATCACAACTATTCTACCATGTTTCTGTTATCCCTATAATATCTGGTTTCACTTCCTGCACTGGTAGTTCTAGTTCCTCCAGTTTGTTACCCAGACACCTTGCATTGATGTATAGACATCATAGTTGTTCCTGCTTGGCATCACCCAGATTCCTTGCCAGATTAGGTAAGGTCATTTTACTGCCAGTATCACCTACCTGGCTGTTACTGTCAGTAGTACTGGCATGATCTTTCCTCTTGTTGTCCTTTCTCCTACCCTCTGTTGTTTTTTTCTCCATTGCTGTATCCTCTTTCAATTGATTTTTCTCCCACTCAGTATTAGAATCAGGCAAGGAGATTGTATGAACATCTGCCAGCCATCTCCCCTAAATTCCTAGTGTAAAGCTCTTTTAATCAGTTGTGCCAGTCTCCATCCCAGAAGTATATTTCCCTTCCTGCTGAGGTGGAGTCCATCCCATGAGAACTGTCCTCTGTCCATGAATGCCTCCCAGTGATCGAACATCCCCAAACCCTCCTTATAGCACCACTGCATAATCCTCATAATCCCGTCTCTTATCTCACCTTCGTTCTCCTCCTCTAGGGAGGGGTTGAATCCCACTGAAGAGCATATGGGCCTCCATTTCTTTAAGCACCTTTCCCAGCCTGGCACAGTTTTCCTTGGTGCATCCCAGCAAGAATCTAGCAATATAATTTGTTCCCACATGAAGGGTAATGAGGTCTTCTTACCAAATCTGGCTGATGGTTCAGGAACTGCTCCTTCTTTTCAGTCCTTTTTAAATAGTTTTACGATAGAATTACATACGTCTTTATAAGTTTTAAAGTCTTAGTGTAAATAGTTAGGTATAAGATCATCTTCAGTTCTGGGATGGGACATCCTCAAACCAAGCAGCCAGGTTTTAATCACTGTGTCTCCTGCCTTTCGGTCTTCTCGGAGTCCAACAGGCCTACAAGGCGGTGAAATGTTGAAGGACACGGTCCATCGAGATGCTTGATTAGTTCAACTTTCATGCTGAAGGCTCCCAAAAAAAGGCAGAATAGGTTGCAAGCAATATTGTTGTGGGAAGCATTGGCAGCCAAGCCAGCAAGGTCTGAGCCTCTTAGGCCTGGTCCACACTAACCTCTCACTTCGAACTAAGATACACAACTTCAGCTACATGAATAACGTAGCTGAAGTCGAAGTACCTTAGTTCGAACTTACCGTGGGTCCAGACGCAGCAGGCAGGCTCCCCCGTCGACTCCGCGTACTCCTCTCGTGGAGCAGGAGTACCGGCGTCGACGGCGAGCACTTCCGGGATTGATCCGGGATCGATTTATCGCGTCTAGACAAGATGCGATAAATCGAACCTAGAAGATCGATTGCTTACCGCCGGACCCAGAGGTAAGTATAGACGTACCCTTAGAGGAACTGAAAGATTGCATATACTCTCCTCTGCCCCTAATTCATCTAGCAATAAAAGCCAACATAATCTCTGAAAATTATATCAACCATAGTTCTGGACTCCAAGAAAACACCAGTTCTGAAGGAAGATCCAAAACCAGCAGATCCCAAACACAGAAGCAGATGTGTCAGCTTCTGCATCCAGAGCCAATCCATAAGGCAGACATTCAGCAGATACGTATGCTCAAGAGAAAACTAAGGAACCAACCATGGGGCCTGTCAAGGCTGCTTCCCCACTTTGAACTTTAGGGTACAAATGTGGGGGCCTGCATGAAACTTCTAAGCTTAACTACCAGCTTAGATCTGGTTTGCTGCTACCACTCTCGATGCTAATTCCCTTCCCTGGGTAGCCTTGAGAGACTCTTCACCAATTCCCTGGTGAATACAGATCCAAACCCCTTGGATCTTAAAACAAGGAGAAATTAACCATCCCCCCTCCTCCCTTCCACCAACTCCTGGTGGATCAAGATCCAACCCCCTTGGATCTAAAAACAAGGAAAATCAATCAGGTTCTTAAAAAGAAGGCTTTTAATGAAAGAAAAATAAAAATCATCTCTGTAAAATCAGGATGGAAAATAACTTTACAGGGTAATCAAACTTAAAGAGCCCAGAGGACCACCCTCTAGCCTTAGGTTCAAAGTACAGCAAGCAGAGATAAACACTCTAGCAAAAGGTACATTTACAAGTTGAGAAAACAAAGATAAACTAACACGCCTTGCCTGGCTGTTTACTTACAAGTTTGAAATATGAGAGACTTGTTCAGAAAGATTTGGAGAACCTGGATTGATGTCTGGTCCCTCTTAGTCCCAAGAGCGAACAACTTCCTAAACAAAGAGCACAAACAAAAGCCTCCCCCCCAGGATTTGAAAGTATCTTGTCCCCTTATTGGTCCTTTGGGTCAGGTGTCAGCCAGGTTACCTGAGCTTCCTAACCCTTTACAGGTAAAAGGATTTTGGAGTCTCTGGGCAGGAGGGATTTTATAGTATTGTATACAGGAAAGCTGTTACCCTTTCCTTTATAGTTATGACAGGGCCAGAAAGCATTGCTTAGATATGTCAGATCCCATTACATTGGATCCAAGCCTGCTGGATCAGAAGATGATCAGACAGAAGGATGCACATTATAAGAAGAAAGATACGCAACCTTTGGCTATGAGCAGGGGCTGCGGCTGGGGGGGGGGGCAGGGCTGGGTGGTGCTCCCTCCCCATCCCATGGGGGCTAGCCTGGACCCCACTAAGCACCCCCAAACATTCCTCTGTGCCCCCCAAGGGGGGCATGTCCCACAATTTGGGAACCTCTGCCCTAAAGTGATGTGGGGAAGCTGGCACTGTTACTGCCTGTTCTGTGGGTAAACAGAAAGTGTCTGGTCTCTTAATCTGTTGCCTTTCTAAGCACTGAATTCACATGAACATCTCAGGGTAAGAGGGAGTAAAAAGCAGCAGAAAGCTGAAATCTGGTTGGATGTTTGAAAAGTATTGAGCATGTGAGATTACCCCTAAGTGGAGGTGGGGACAGGCTAGAGGAATTAAATTGTGTGGGTTTAGGGTACATAGAGTATATTGTTCACTCACCATATTATAAACAAGGCTATTAAGGCAGGCAAAAAGCTGTAGCAGAAGGAAACCTAATGAAATGAGCCAGGATTCTGGGAATCTGAGTTATGAAGAAAGATTAACCAAGTCTGCTGATGACCTACATATTTTAGTAAAACAAAAGGCAGGAGTGGAGAGGGAAGCTCATGGCGGTAGATAAGCCTCTGAAAGGAGAGGAACAGATTGATGCAAATGAGCTGTTTAAGATAGCAACTAATTCAAACCTGCTGAAGCTTGGAGTTAACCCTGGTATCACCAGGTATCTTCAAGGCCCCAATTCAGGAAAGTATCCCTAAGCAGGACAGCATTTCAGCATATGCTATAGGATTTACACACATAGTTAACTTTAAGCATATGCTTAAGTGCTGTCCTAAACTGGGGTCTTTATCAGTAACACATCTGTGCGAACACTGGACGTCAATGAATCAGCCCTGTCCATGCTGGGATCAGGGCAGATTTGGGCTGTTTTTGTCTTAATAATAAAAAAAAAAAGTGAAACAAATTTCCTGTACCAACATCAGTAGTAAGTGGTATAAACCATTTTAAAGGAAACTGGCAAAAATTCTGGGAGCAGGAAAAATAAATTGTGTCTGTTGTGGGTGGGGAAAAGTTATAGACACTAGCTATTTTTTTCACTTTAAAACTGTTCTGTGTAGGTACATTTGTATTTTCCAGGCTTTTAGGGATTTATATTTCCCATGATATGTTCTTCTAGCACCTATATTTCTTTAATTGTAAGAATCTGTTTAAGTAGAACACCAAAAAACCTAAACGCCCCCAAACAATTAAATGCCAGTAGGTGGTATACAATCAAGAAATTATTAACCACAAACAAGAATGTGTAACTGCCTTGTCACACCTCAATTGTGTAGATTAGTGGGATAGCGAAGTCATTTTCCACTAATTGTGTAGGGACATATTTTTGATGCAGATTGACAAATTTACACATAGTGCCCCCCCCCCAATCCTCATAAGCAGCTATTTACCCCCATCAATACTTCTCAAATCAAAGCAGTTGTGCAGGAGACATCAGCTGCATGCCCAGATAAGTCATTATACACTCTTAATAGTGCAAAAATATCATGAGAGGAAGAGCTAGTTCCTGAGCTCTTGACTAAGGCGGCAGTCCTTGCTTCATTTTCCTGACTAGAATGAAGTTGTTCATTCAGAATGTAACCTGATACTTTCTTCCGTGTGTTGTAACATGAAAATTCTTTGGGTGAAGCTGTGTCACTGGTTCACAATTCAGGGCACTTGAAGTTCTGTGCTAGTGAGTGGGTCACATCGAACAGTAGAAACGACGAGGTTGCTCAGTTTACTCCAGTTTTGGAAAATGCTCTACAGAGCTGCAGGTGCATCTCTGCTGGTTAGAATTTCTGTCTTGTTACTCACACACACTGCTCTGTATGATTTGATATTTTAATTTTGTAAAATCGGCACCATTTGCTGAAAAGGGAGCTTCATCTCAGCAGCTTGCTTATTGTCTGGCTTACACAGTCTGCTCCCTGTGATGTCAAAGGGAGTTTTACTATTGGCTTCATGGGAACAGGAGTAGTTCCATATATTATAGGTCCATTTGAACAAGGCCTTTGTCTATCTTTGTGAATTGTAGCTGATCATGCTGAGGTCTGAACCAAGGTTTTAACATGAGATTATAAAAACATCTGTTTTCTTAGTGGGTTTCCAACATGCTCAGAGCTGGTGTAGCTCTGCTCCCATTTAAGTGAAAGGGAGCTAAATACTGACTTAAATGAGAGGAGAGTTAGGTTAACACTGAACTTTTGAAATGCCTCAGTGTCCCCACCTGTAAGACAAGGCTAGTAATACTTCCCCATCTCACAGGGCTATTGTGAGGCTTAATTCAGATGGGTCTGTATAAAGCCTTGAAGACATCAAGGGCCAAGTATTATTATTCTTAGTGGTGACTATTTATTGGATTATTAGACAGACCCTTCCACTAAGAGTGGTAAGTTCTATTCATGCAAAGAGGGACAATTCAGTCTTATCACTACAGACTGAGGCCTGATCCTACGCTGATAGAAGTCAATAGCAAAACTTCAGTTGACTTCAATGGGAACACAATCAAAGCTCTGAATGGATATTGATTGACTAACTCTACCTTTTCCCACATGACTGAGGAAAAGCAAAAATCCCGCTAGTTCTCTGTCCTTTGTGTGAGTGTGTGTGTGTGTGTGTGTGTGTGTGTGTGTGTGTGTGTGTGTGTGTGTGAGAGAGAGAGAGAGCGGTGGGATGGTAAAGGGAAAAGGAAGGGCGTCAGTAGCAATTCATGGGGAGGTGGCAGAGCTAGCAGCTGCATGCCTTTGCAGCTGGCTGAGGACACTCGCATGCTGGCAGGAGGTTGGAGGATATGCTTGATCAGCCTTGTGGGTGGAGAAAATATCCTGGATTAGTTAGCAGTGGCAAGGACTGGGGTGAGACAAATCAGATTAGAACAGAATGATAACAGCTCCCCTTTCACACAGCTTCCGAATGTTTTCCTTTGCTTAAATGAAGAGATCCACCCAGCGCAAAACCTCGGATGGGGAAACTGAAGCCTGAAGACATGCCCCCAGTCTCCCTGTTCTCAGTTCCCCACACTGTCTAGGGCTCTATGCCCTTAGCATTTACCACATACCCCATTCTCAGCACTGTGTGCCTATGACATGCACCAAGCCGGTCTTATTCTCCGTTCCCTCTGGTCTCAATGTTGTATGTTCATTTCAGGAGGTTCCTAATGAGAAAGGACTCTGGAGCTGCCCTTTCTCCCACACCATGACACCTTGGAGGGTCACAGGCACAATCTAAAAATACATTATGCCAAGAATAACACTGGCAGCTAGGCCTGCAGCCAGGGCTGGCTCCAGGCACCAGCTTGTCAAGCAGGTGCTTGGGGCGGCCACTCCGGAGGGGGCGGCAGGTCCAGTGATTCGGCAGCAATTCGACGGATGGTCCCTCACTCCCGCTCGGAGAGAAGGACCTTCCACCGAATTGCCGCCACAGATCGCGATCGCGGCTTTTTTTTTTTTTTGGTTGCTTGGGGCGGCCAAAACCCTGGAGCCGGCCCTGCCTGCAGCTGCCCCATACACCACCCCATGCCTTCTCCTGTTGGCCTCTGAAGACAGGGGGTGATTGTGAGTATGGGGTCCCCAGCCTCGGAGCGATCCTCAGCACCAAACCAGCCAGAATTGTCTCCTGAATTTTAAGCAAGCCACTGTAGGCTGGGGAGGACCCTGAAGAGGCCAAATAGCCTACACATGGGGAAACCAAGGCACTGCAAGTTTCAATGAGTGGGCAAGGTCACCCAAGGAGTCAGGAATAGAATCCAGGTCATCCTGAATCCCAATCCAGTGTAACCAACCACAAAACCAGCCTTCAATTAAAATGTTCACAGTTGTGGGAAATTATGCAGGTGAGTGGGGGGTTAGACAGTGGGGGAGGTCAGACAATTACTTAATGACAGTGGATGTTGAGATTCAACAAGTTAAAGCTGAATAACCAGTAAAACACAAATTGTCTATATCACATGTCAAAATATACAAAGTAAAAATCCTTAAATCAAACTCTAAGAAGTTCTCAAGCAGCATTTTTCTTCCATTGCCTATCTGTACATTTTGATTATTATCAATGGAAATATTTTTCATTGGTTTGTGTGTGTACAGTGAAATCAACGTTTACTAACATTTACCTCTAAAAATCTGATCCTTCCAAGCCTAAATATCATTAATGCCAATCAACATAGGTTTATGGAAAATAGAGTCTGTCAAACTAACTTGATTTTTTTTATGAGATAACTAGTTTGGTTGGTAAGGGTAATAGTGTGGATGTAATATACTTAGAGGTTGTCTTGGTGCCTTATAGACTCTAAGGTCAGAAGGGACCATTATGATCATCTAGTCTAGGGGTCGGCAACGTTCGGCACGCGGCTCGCCAGGGTAAGCACCTTAGCGGGCCAGGCCAGTTTATTTACCTGCTGACGCAGCAGGTTCGGCCGATCGCGGCCCCCACTCGCCGCGGTTCGCTGTCCCGGGCCAATGGGGGTGGCGAGAAGCGGCGCGGGCCGAGGGATGTGCTGACCGCGGCTTCCTGCCGCCCCCATTGGCCCGGGACAGCAAACTGCGGCAAGTGGGGGCTGCAATCGGCCGAACCTGCCGCGTCAGCAGGTAAATAAACTGGCCCGGCCCACTAAGGTGCTTACCCTGGCGAGCTGCGTGCCAAACGTTGCCGACCCCTGATCTAGTCTGACGTCCTGCACAATGCAGGCCACAGAATCTCACCCACCCACTCCTGTAACAAACGCCTAACCGATGTTTGAGTTACTGAAGTCCTCAAATCGTGGTTTAAAGACCTCAAGGTGCAGAGAATCCTCCAGCAAGTGACCCGTGCCCCACGCTGCAGAGGAAGGCGAAAAACCTCCAGGGCCTCTGCCAATCTGCCCTGGAGGAAAATTCCTTCCTGACACCAAATATGGCGATCAGCTAAACCCTGAGCATGTGGGCAAGACTCACCAGCCAGCACCCAGGAAAGAATTCTCTGTAGTAACTCACATCCCACCCTATCTAACATCCCATCACAGGCCATTGGGCCTATTTACCTGCTAATAATCAAAGATCAATTAATTGCCAAAATTAGGCTATCCCATCATACCATCCCCTCCATAAATTTATCAAGCTTAGTCTTGAAGCCAGATATGTCTTTTGCCTCCACTGCTCTCCTTGGAAGGCTGTTCCAGAACTTCACTCCTCTAATGGTTAGAAACATTCATCTAATTTCAAGTCTAAACTTCCTACTGTCCAGTTTATATCCATTTGTTCTTGTGTCCACATTGGTACTAAGCTTAAATAATGCCTCATGACATTCTGATTAAAAAAGTAGAATGATACAAAATTAACACGGCACACATTAAATGGATTAAAAACTGGCTAACTGACAGGGCTCAAAATGTAATTGTAAATGAGGAAACATCATCAAGCAGGTGTTTTTCTAGTGAAGTCCAGCAGAGATCTGTTCTTGGCCCTATGCATGTAAACTTTTTTATCAATGACCTGGAAGACACCATAAAACCACTACCCATAATGTTTACAGATGACACAAATATTGAGGGAGTGATAAATAAGGAAGAGCATAAGTCACTGATACAGATTGTTTTGAACTGCTTGGTAAGCTAGATCCAAGCCAACAAGATGCATTTAAATATAGCCAAATGTAAACTTATACATATAGGAACAAAGAATGTAGGCCATACTTATAGGATGGAGGACTTTGTCCTGGGAAGCAGTGACTGAAAAAGATTTGTGGGGTCATGGTGGACAGTCAGCTGAACATGAACATGCTGTGGCCAAAAGGATTAATAAGATTCTTGGCTGTCTAAAAAAGGGAATATCAAGTAGCAATAGGGAAATCATGTTACCTCTGTATTTGGCACTGGTGCGCTGCTATTGGAACACCTGGTCCTGTTCTGGAGTTCACGCTTCAAGGAGACTGTTAAATTGGAGAGGGTTCAGAGAAGAGCTGTAAGAATGATTAAAGAATTAGAAAGCATGCCTTGTAGTGACAGACTCAGGGAGCTCAAGTTATTCAGTTTAACAAAGAGAAAGTTAAAGGGTGACTTGATCACAGTCTATAAATACCTATATGGGGAACAAAAATTTGATAATGGGTTCTTCCAGCTAGCCGACAGAGATATAACAATGGCTGAAAGTTGAAGCTAAATGAATTCAGACTGAAATAAGGCCCAAGTTTTTAACAGTGAGGGTAATTAACCATTGGGACAACTTACCAAAGGGCATAGCGGATTCTCCATCAGTGTCAATTTTAAAATCAGGATTGGATGTTTTTCCAAAAGATAAGATCTAGTTCAAACAGAAATTCATTCAGGAAAGTCCATGGCCATTGTTATGTAGGAAATTACAGTGGTCCCTGCTGGCCTTATAATCTATGAATCTAGGAAAGCAGAACCCTCCCTCACTCATAGTGGTTGTAGTGTAATGGCAAAAACATGTGGGGCCTGAACCAAAACCCACTAAAGTCAATGAGAGTCTTTCCATTGACTCCAATGGCCTTTGGATCTGATCCTTAAAGTTAATTTCAGAAAACCCTCAGCCTCCCTATTTTTGGATCTTACAGTGGGCACAAGTGTATTGTAAGAGTCAGTAACTCAGATTTAGGGAATCCAGGCACATCCTCAATATATATAACTCTGAAAGCCCCAGAGCCAAAGCTCAGGCAACTTTCATATGACCAACAAATTAATTAAATTCTAACCAAATCTAGACAATAGTTGATTGGAGAAAGAGATTCCTTTATGCCTCGAGTTCTAACATTAATCTTTAATTTAAATGAATTCATCTTGATCTGGCACAGAGAGCTCAATATCTTCTGACTGTGCCACTTTGAGCCAAGGAGACATTCTCAAGCATCTTTTCCCCTCCAGACAATCCAATTTAGATGTAGACCCGTGTGTGTGTGTGTGTGTGTCTGTGTGTGTGTGTGTGTGTGTGTAAGTAAAAGGGCTTAGGGTTGTTTATCTAGCTTCTCTTATAGTCACACGTGTCTATCTACTCTGTGTCAGCATTTATGGTATCTGGATGCTCTCAGTTCTACAAGGGACATGATAGGGGAGGGGAATCTCCAGAAAGACAGACACAAACCTGTTCTTATTATTAGAGCAGGAAGCTTTAAACAATGTAGGATTCATTTCTTCTCTCTTTAATTATTGATTTTTTCATAGATGAAGCCCCCTCCCACCCCCCCATCAGCCCAACTTTCATGAGTCTTGTGCTCTCCTCATCCCAAAATTATTTAGATTTGTATTACCATAGCCTCTTGGATCCCCAGTCATAGACCTTTGTGCTAGGCGCTGTACAGACACAAAATAAAAAGACGGGCCATGCCCTAAAGAACTCACACCTACGTTGCCATTGCAGCTCTGTATCTGGCTCACAGCTGTGCTGGTTCATTTGCCATCAATGGGCCACCATTCTAAATCCTTCCTGAATCACCTTTTAGCTGCCTGTCTTGTCATGGTGCCAGCTAACTGCCACGTCCTTTTCTTATGCCAAATGACATTTTCTATCTCCTCACTTTCATGATTCAGCATTTCAGATGTAAACAGTTCACAGCACTCAAATGGAAATAATGCCAGATTTGTGTGGGCTGCAGGTAAATTTAGGTCCAGAGAGATGAATGTCCCTTGTAATACGGGCTTCTTGAGAAGGATGCCTAGAAGTGTTATGTTAGTCTGCTATTTCTTTTTATACAATGCCAACTTCCTCTAAATATCCCCTAAATAACCCTGGTTGACAAGCTGTAGTCTGACACTCTAGCATTCAATTACTGAATTTCATGGGTGGGGAAAAATAAATGAATGTTGCTTTGTGATTCGCCTTGGTACTGCAGTATTGAGCTCCCTAAGGGAACCTGCACACTGGAAAGTCAGAGATTAATTAAATCTTCATTTTAATCCTTCCCTATAAATGGAATCGTTTCTGTGAGCTTCAGCTGGGACTGGACTTAGCTCTCTACCCTCCTACCCACAGCCACAATGTGCGCCCAGAGGTAAGGTTGCAAGATTGTTCACTGAGGGGGCTTTGCCTTGGATGCATCTCCTAGTTTCTGAATGTGTTTGGAATTGGAGAAAGCAACTCTTTAAAATATTCCAAGTGACAGCTGTGAAACTGCACTCAGATCTGGGGACTGAGTGAAAGAATACACAACAATTGCTCTTTCTAGGATGATGGAGTCAACATTGGATGTGGCGGCAGAAACTCAAGTCCTGTCACCTCTACTGTAAATACATCACTTTGCATATTCATATCAGAGCAAGGAAAGTGCAGCCCTTAATTGTTCGGAGAACTGTGTGCTGCAGATGAAAAGGAAGGGCCATAAAATAAAATGACAGCATGACTGAAAAATGTTACCCTCTATGTGCAAGGCTAAAATGGAACATTCTGGGTTTATGTAAAACAGCACAGTGATATTTCTAGGTTGTAAATCTTAGAGTGGGTGGGACTCTCAATTCTCAAGAGCCAAACAGGGATAGGCCCCAAATATAACCTCCTTTTTATACACCTGTTTGCAAAAAATCGATGTCATTCTCATGCATCTCAAAACAAATGTTTAATCATTCCTCTTAATAAAAATCTGTGCCAGCTGACCAAATGTACTTATGATAAACCCTACAACAACTAATGAGTGGTTGTGCATGTTGGAAAGAGAAATGAAAGTTAAGAAGCAGATTCCAGTTTCTAAGAACTTCCAGGCAGTTATAAATAAAGAGATGCTGAGGTCAAAGCTGTGCTAAACTATTAAAACATTTATAGCAAAATAGATTTAATTCTAGGGTAGTTGAGACCTAAAGCTGCATCTACTGTCCTTTTGAGATCTTTAGTTGTAACTTTCAGTTATTCTATCAGATGGAAACTGTGCACCAAAGAGAGTAGAAAGTATTCCGGGCTTGCTGAGACATTAAAGATGACAAGGAAGGGGGAAAAATTGATTCGCTCCTTTTTGCTTTGTTTATGATGTACACCTCTACAACGATATAACGCGACCCGATATAACATAAATTCAGATATAACATGGTAAAATAGCGCTCCGGGGGGAGAGGGGGGCGCACTCTGGCAGATCAAAGCAAGTTCGATATAACGCGGTTTCACCTATAAGGTGGTATGATTTTTTGGCTCCCAAGGACAGCATTATATCCGGGTAGAGGTGTATACAGAAGGCCCAAAAAGTTTTCTTTCACCCCCACCCTCAAATGAGGCAAGTCAAATCTGATCTCCCCTGACTTTGCTGGGGTAGCCTTTGGAGACAGATTTAGCATGGGAGAGGTCTCAGATGTGAGTGTGAAAGTTCTTGGCCTTAATCAAAGAGACAGGAGTGTTAGATTCTTAAAGACGTATTTTCTCCTGTGTTTCTTAGACATTTGCGTTAAGTAGGTTTTAACAACAACAAAAGTGTTTTAAATGGCCTGAAGAAAAATAATTTCTCTCCGTTAAGCAGGTTGCACATTCATAATATCTTTGATTGCCAGCAGCCTCGTGGTTCTCCACAGATGCTTTCAGGAAAACAGGGTCAAGATGCCCTGAATTTCTCAGGTAAAAGTGAACAGGAAAAATGCATTGAAAAAAGAAATTTTTCCGGCCACCGTCTCACCTCATAAAGAAGCAAAAAGAGCACGCATCCAATTTTTTTTCTTTGTGTGTCACCTTTAAATTACATTCAGTACAAGTCAGCAATGGTAATTTATAAAAACAAAGTGCAGGTCTGCACTACAGTTTAAGTCAAGCTAATTTATGTCGCTCTGGGGTGTGAAACAGACAGCCCGCTGCCCCCAAGCAATGCAAGTTACAGCGACATAAGCGCTGTCCACACTGGTGCTATGTCATCAGGAGACACTCTCCTGCCAACGCAGCTTCAACCTCTCACGCAAGTGGAGTAATTATGCCGATGGGCGAGCACCCTCCCATCGGCAGAGAGCGCCTTCACCAGACCTGCTGCAGCGGCGCAGATGCACCGAAGCAGTGCTTCTAGTGTAGACCTGCCCAGAGACTCAAAATGGTGAGGGGAAGGAGCAACAGTAAATGTGTCTGACAGGCATGTTATGAAGGTATCCATGAGTTAGCTGAAGCTGCAATACAAGAGGTGTGAATTAAAAGAATGGGCCAGGGCCCACCTCTCTCATGCGCGCGCACATACACACACCAAAAAACAACAAGGAGTCCGGTGGCACCTTAAAGACTAACACATTTATTTGGGCATAAGCTTTTGTGGGTAAAAAACCCACTTCTTCAGATGCATGGAGTGAAAGTTACAGATGCAGGCATTATATAATGACACATGAAGAGAAGGGAGTACCTCACAAGTGGAGAACCAGCACTGACAGGGCCAATTCAATCAGGGTGGATCAGACTGGACTCCTTTTTGTTTTTGTGGATACAGACTACCACGGCTACCTCCTGATACTTGACACACACACACAAACACAGCGTAGGACATGTCTTTATTTTGTTATGTTAATGGCTTCGGCACCCTTACACTCATCATCAGGCAGTTTCAACATTTCCTTTTTGTTTTTTTGTTCAGTAAACATGTTAATCATACATGTAACTGGGTGCTGTACATACTGCTGATTCACCTGACGGGGCTTTCCTTTCTAATGCCAGCGCTATTTCACAGGGACCTAGTTTCTAAACAAGGCCACAGGGATATGTGGCTGTTATTAATCAGCAAGGACACAAATAGCTCTTACTTGCTTTGCAGCTAAATCAAGCATATGGTACATTAACATGCACCTACAATCTTCATTTCCAGCATATTCACTTATCCTTGGTGCATTCCTAACTGATTTAGCCTCTGTCAATCAGGAAAAAGAAAAAAACAAGGAAAAAAAGTAGCTGCAATAGAAAGCTCATGCAGAATGCGGATGCAGCTTATTGAGTACATACCATAAAAACAAAACAAACCCCCAACCTAATTAAAAGAACATTATTAAGATTAGAAAGTCAAGCACGCAAAAATTATGTGCATGCATTATGATGATGGGCCAGATTCTCAGCTGGTGTAAACTGCCATAGTGCTGTGATGTAAATGGCACTACTCCAGTTCACATCCGTCAAAGATCTGGTGCAGACGTTTTAATTACATGACCATATACTGTTGTTTCCCCAGAACCTCTGCCTCGTTAAGTGCACAAGCTGGAGGATGCTCAGGGAATGAATGAGGGCTGTGCAGTGAAACTAAAAATAAAGGAGTACTGGGCAGTTTTAACATAGAGATCGCAGTGATGTATTGCAGTTATAAGATGCTCATCTCTGCTGTAGCCGGGGGCAGTGAAACCTCAGTGAAAACAAATGTAAAAGAAAGCTGTGTGTACAGCCTGGGGAGATCCCTGCCAGTTTCCCGAGTAACCAGAGAAAAGATACAGTAAAAAAATTTTTTTTAAATTCCCAATTTTTACTTTGAACCTAGTGCATTCTGGGACCGGACTCAGGCTGTTTACAGAAATGACCCCTTCTAGGTTATGGGACTGAATGATGGGGAATAAAGTGGTTGAAAATGACAGCGAGGTTGGAGGTATAGTTTAGATAGGAAGATAACAATAATAATTCAGTTTAAGAAGCTGGGACTAGGGAACATCATGGGCTGAGCTGTGGCCTTATTTGGCTTTAAAGAATTAAGAGTTGATCTTTCTCTGTGATTCAGCATTGTTGTTACTGCATGTGTGTCAACTAGCAGAATTATATCTGCACACGACCCAGTGCATTCCAAGGGAGAAGAGCTCGATCTGTAACTGGAACTCTGCAACTCAAACTGGCTTTTAGCTGTTTTCCAGTTACTGCTAAGTATAAGGTGCAGAGTTCCTTGTGGATAGTGGGTTTTGATAACAAAGCTTATCTAGCCTTGCCAGGAAAAATGATAAGCTCTGAAATAGGTTACAAATGAGCAGCACTGAGTTTAATTAATTATAAAATAATTAAAGCTCTGTTCGTTTACTTTGGCTTCCTTAGTGCCCATCCCAGTTTAAATAGAAGCAGCTTGCTCATTAACTTGGTACAGGGGTGACTGCACCATTCAGCCCCACCCATATCTGACGCACTTTAGTTCACTTTCAGAGCCACACCCAGTACAGGTGCAACAAATTAGTCACTACCCTGAAATGCAAATGCTTTTTGTTTGTGGTTTTCCATTCAAGGATATTGCTTTGGGTGTTCTTTGCACGCGTAATGGCAAAAGAAAACAAACCTGTATCAGAATTGCAGTAGGTCAGCTCAGGTTCCCATTCAGCTCAAATGGAACTGACAAACAGGCTTAAAATGTAACTGGAATCCAAAGCTGAATAAGACTGTTGTCTGGTTCCAAAAACTAAATCCAAAGGCCTAATGTGGAGGGTGGATTATCCCACATCTACCTACTGTGGAGCCATCTGGTGCTAGCCACTATCAGAGACTGCATACTGGACTAAATAGACCCTGGGTCTGAGCAAGTATGGTAACTCCTGTGTGCTACTAAACAAGGTCAGGAGGAGGGCCTGTTAATTAGGCTGTGACACCATTCGTGCCTAGGAAACTTCTTTACATAGCTTGTTATTTCCTGCTCTACCAGACTTTTGTTGATTACATTTTATTGCAGCTCTAATTTTTTTTTTTGGGTCAGGGGTAACAAACATGCGGGAAGAATGACGTATGCAGAGCTCAGACTACAGCCTCTGGGGAGAGAAACCACCACGATAAGCTACCATTAACTGGCTCTTCCTCTTTTTGCTTCCAAAGGAGAAGAAAATAAATCAGTGTGGACAGAAGAAAATGTCTGGGATTTTCTTACTGAGAACACGTTCCACCATTTCAGTAACAGCCTCTACTGACGCCTATCATTCTCAGATAGTTAATTGAACCAAATCCCATTGGAGTCAGTCACTTTTCCAAATTCTTGACAGTTTAATTTATCCCCTCTAATTACTGAAAGCGATTAGTGCATATTAGAGACTAATTGCTCACAATTTTCAATTTTGTAATAACCAATAACCACATTTTAAGTCTCTAGTTAAGCTTTATTGGCTTATCCCACTTTTGTACAAATCTAAAAAACCCAACAATACAGCCATGACTGAAGATTTATTTTTGTATGGCTAGCAGGGAGTTTAACGCTGCACTTCATGCACAGAGATCAGAATGGAGTGATGAAGACATGGAGTGGCATTCAGGAGAGCTGAGTTTAGTTCCTGGTTCTATCACAGACTTCCTATGTGACCTCAATACCCTCACGCCTTTCCGGGAATTGTGGGAGTTTGGAGTCAAATTCCCATAAATCCCTTGGTTCCTTCCCTATTTTTCATGCCATTTTTGAGCTCACTGCCAAAAACATGGAAGCAGCACAGAGCAGCAATGCTCTTTTGTTCATTTGAAGGACAGGGCAGGTGAATCTTTTGTCCTAATGAGCCTAGCATTCAGACACAGGGTACTGAGGATCAGAGGCGGATTACCAATTTGTGGGGCCCTGGGCCAGAGCAAGTGGGGGCCCCTCCCCACTCCTTCCACCTGCAGTCTCTTCCCACCCCCGCTCCTGCTAGGGAAATGGGGTTGGGGTGCCGGGACTTGCCCCACTCCGCCCGCCTGGCGCTCCTGCCAGGGAGCAGGGAAGCCCCCGCATCCTGACCCTGCTACCCTCCAGAAGCGCCAGGTGGGTGGAGCAGGTTGGGGCCCCTGGGCACAGGCCCCATTGGCTTATCTGCCACTGCTGAGGATGAGCGAACAGTGAATAAAGCTGACCAGGCAGCTACTGCAGGTATTCACTGACTGGTTGCATGTGGTCGTTTTGGGCCCACAACCAACCAAGCACCAAGTGGTGGGGCTAGATCGTGATGCAAAGCTGGGATGACCTAGGAGTGTCTTCAGAGCCCTCAGTGGGAAGGCACGTTCCTTAAGTCTTGTGCTGAGCTCTCCACCCAGTCCTGCAGCACACAGGTCCCAGCATGATGAGAATTGCCCTCACAGGTGGTGACTGCCATCTGAAAGCTTGCAACCCCAGTTTGCTATTGCATGGCGGGCAGTTAGTCTGGTGTGTTGGGAAATCTCTGATGAGGGCAGTGTCAGCTCGCCCCACTTCCCACACACTGGGACGGTCCTGGTTTCCCAGAATGGCTTAAAGTGTGCTAAAATCAAACAAGTTGAAACATGCTCGTTGCTAAAGCATGCTAGTAAAGCAAGCGTGCTAGTAGTTTTCCTAACTACTGTAGAGAGAGAGATTTTTCCCTCCAGACCGTGCTAACCAAACTGTGCAATAGAAAACCATGTAACAGAGGTTGCAACCGCATGCACTATCTTTGGGGACCATTGTATTAAATTTAAGAATGGTTTACTTAAGACTGTGTTTTACCCCATGGGAGAGGGTTACCATAGCTTCTCCAAGAACTAAAAACATTATGGGGGGAGAGGTGATTAAGATGAGTCGCTAAGACTGTAAACGACTCCCGCGTTACATCACCCCTGGTGGTTTGCATCTACTCTTTCAAACTAGGTTTTCCAGAGACCAAAAGACGAAGAAAGAACTTGGGGCAGATAAAGACTGCAGTAGTTAACGGTGTCTAGAATTTTAGCTGTGTTTCCCTTCCTGAGGTGACATATACCCAGTCAATAAGAGGATAGATCTGACTGGGCACTCCTGGAGTGGACCACAGAGGGGGAACACAGGTGATAACTCCCACCACATAGTACCTAGTGTGGTGGATATCACTTTAGGGCAGTGTTTCTCAAACTGGGGTCGCCACTTGTGTAGGGAAAACCCCTGGCGGGCCGGGCCAGTTTGTTTACCTGCTCCGTCCACAGGTCCGGCCGATCGCGGCTCCCACTCGCCGCGGTTCGCTGCTCCGGGCCAATGGGAGCTGCCGGAAGCGTCGCGGGCCGAGGGACGTACTGGCTGCCGCTTTCAGCAGCTTCCATTGGTCTGCAGCAGTGAACCGTGGCCAGTGGGAGCCGCGATCGGCCGGACCTGCGAACGGGGCAGGTAAACAAACCGGCCCGGCCCGCCAGGGGCTTTCCCTACACAAGCAGTGACCCCAGTTTGAGAAACACTGCTTTAGGGTGAGGATTTTATTAAGTTCTTTTGCTGGGTTTTTGGCCAAGTCTCTTAACGGACATTGGGACAATTTGTTAATTGTCATTTTGTTAGTCAGCTAAGGCATTTCAGTTTTGTACATGTACTCAGGGAAATATGAGAAGCTCATTTTGTAAAGCCCCAAAATAAGTTATAAATATGTAATGCTGTAACCTTAAGCTTAGAATGTTAATTTAGTTTATTGTACATTTGTTAGGTGAGATTTGATACGGGATAGATTTCTTTTGCTGCTCCCTGCACCTTTGGTAGATGACAAAAATGGCTCTTCATCAGCTATTACTTAAAGAGCACTGTTTTATACCAGGAAATTTTTCCAGTACAGTATTTATTATTTATTATTTTATGCTCAATAGCGCACAGAAGTGCCAATCAGGATTGGAGCCCCCATGTACAGACATATGTGAACACACAGCCCCAAATTGGCTTTCAAAGTGCTGTACAGAGGCCAATGGGATAAGGATGGCATGATCCCCATTCTCTGGATGGACACAGGGCGACACCAAGAGGTTTAAGGTCTAATCTACAAATTAGATCCACCTATCTCCATGTGAGAAAGTTTGCACCCTGAGCGCTGTAGTTAGGTTGAACTAACCCCCATGTAGATCCTGCCAGGTTGCCAGAAGAATTCTTCCATCAACCTAGCTACCACCTTTTAGAGAGGAGGATTAACTACATCGACAGAACACCCCCCCCCCCCCTCCATCTATGTAGGAAGTATTTACATTCCGGCGCTACGGTACCATAACTGTGCCACACTAGCGTAAACTTACCCTTAGTATTTTGCCCACTGCAAAGGACCAAGACAATGGCAGTGAAGGGAACAGAGCATACGTCTCCTGATTACACATACAGCGCAGGCCAGTCAGGAGCAGTGAAAGCTTCCTAAACATGGAGGGGGGGGCCACCAGTGCTTGAACCGTGGCCCTGCCCCGACATCAACCCTTGTCCCTGAGCCCCTGCCCCCATGCCACACCTTCTTCCCAAGCCCCCGCCCTCACATCGCCCTGTCCCCCGAGCCCCTATCCCCGGCTCGCTCCTCTCTGTCCCCTCCCCCCGTCTCTCAGCACTTTTAAAAGTGGTGGGGCCATGGCCCCGACCCAGGGGTGAAAGAAACTCCAGACACTTACTGGTACGGGGCCGGGACTGGATCCGGGCCCCGGAAGGGGCGCGACCTCGGGTGGAAGGGGCAGGGGTTGGGGGGGGGGGGTCAGCATACAGTGGGGCCCTTTTAAATCGCCGGCCCTGGGGCAGCCGCTCCCTTTGCTTTGCGTCGGCAGCCGGGGAGGGGGGCAAAAGGGGCAGGGATGTTAAAGTGCTGCAGGGTCCTTTGCCGCGGCAGCGCTTTAACGTTACTGCCCCTTCCTCTCCGCCCCCCCGTTCCCCATCGGCAGCCCTGCTGGTATGGACCCTACCAGCAGGGCCGCCGATGCGGGAGGCAAAAGGGGCAGGGACATTAAAGCGCTGCCACGGCAGCCGTGGGCTGCGTACGGGCCGGTGCGGGTTCTTACCGGTACGCCATACCGGCCACTTTCATCCCTGCCCCGACCCCTCCTGTTCCAGCACCCTTGAGGCCAACTTCTAGCAGAACCATGCCTTGGAACATACACATTTAACATAGCAGGGATGTTTCAACAGGAGCTTCCCAGTGAATTCTCTGATTTCATTGTAAATTGCCTGTGTACAATTATTACAGCAGCTTTACGAGGATTAATAGCCTCAATACCAACTAAGCTAGGAAACTACTAGTCATTGTGAAGTGTTGCTGAATGTGTATGCATATTGCTAGATAATAAATTAAACAACCATTTTGTCCCAAACAGAAGGCCTCAGAATGCAGAATATGGTGAGTAATTAGGCAAAAAGCCGCTCTGCCTATTACACAGGAATTTAAGAATGTCCCTGAAGACTCCAGAGGAGGCCTGGACAGAGAAACTTTACCCAGCAAGTTGAGTATTGTTTTTAATAAAGCTTTCTTGAACTCACCCGGAATTGGGGCCCTCAGCCAGGGCCGCCTGCGGGGGGCAAGTGGGGCAATTTGCCCCGAGCCCCGCAGGGGCCCCCGTGAGAACATAGTATTCTATAGTATTGCAACTTTTTTTTTATGGAAGTGGCCTCTGAAATTGCTTTGCCCCAGGCCCCCTGAATCCTCTGGGCGGCCCTGCCCTCAGCACCAACGTTGCCTCTTTCTCAGAAAGGCTGCAACATTTCCCCCATCCTGAAGATGGAGCCGTAGTGCTGAAGCACTGTGCCGCAGGCGGCGAGCATTCTAGGCTGCTTCTTTCCCAGAATGCTCTCTGCTTTCCTCAAAAGGACAACAGAGAATATTTCAGCCAGGGAACAGTTGTTTCAAAAATATGCCATATACCGTCTACATAGGGTGACCAGGTGTCTGCTTTTTGACTGGAACACCCGGTCGAAAAGGGGTCCTGGTGGCTCCAGTCAGCACTCCTGACTGGGCCGTTGACTGTCTGGTTGGTGGTGCCCCGCAGCATGGCTGGCAGGCTCCCTACTAGCCTCCACACCGTGCGGCTCTCTGGAAGCAGCGGCATGTTCCCCTTCCAGCTCCTATGCATAGGGGCAGTTAAGGGACTCCGCACGCTAACCCTGCCCCAAGCACTGCCCCTGCAGCTCCCATTGGCTGGGAGTCGTGGCCAATGGGAGCTGCGGGGGTGCCTGCAGATGGGGTAGTGTGCAGAGCTGCCTGGCTGTGCCTCCACGTAGGAGCCAGAGGGGGGACATGCCGCTATTTCCCAGGAGCTGATTGAAGTAAGCATGGCCCAGAGCCTGCACCCCGGCCCCCTCCCGGCCCCAAACCCAGCCCCAGCCCCAGCCCCAGCCCCAGCCCTGATCTCCCTCCTGCCCTCCAAACCCCTCGATCCCAGCCCAGAGCACCCTCCTGCACCCAAACTCCCTCATCCCCAGACCCCCCCAGAGCCTGCACCCCCCAGCCGGAGCCCTCACATCCCCTGCACCCAACCCCCTGTCGCAGCCTGGAGCCCCCCTCCCGCACTCTGAACCCCTCATTTCTGGCCCCACCCAGAGCCTGCACCCCCAGCCAGAGCCCTCTTGCCCCCCCTACCTGAACCCCCTGCCCCAGCCCAGAGTCCTCTCCTGCACTCCAAACCCCTTATCCCTGGCCTCACCCCAGAGCCCGCACCCCCAGCTGGAGCCCTCATGCCCGCCCTGCACCCCAACCCCAGTCCAGTGAAAGTGAGTGAGGGTGGGGGAGAGCGAGCCACAGAGGGAGAGGGGCTGGAGCAAACAGTGGGTGGGGCCTCAGAGAAGGGGCAGGGCCGCAGGGCAGGAGTGTTTGGTTTTGTGCTATTAGAAAGTTGACAACCCTAAGACTACACTGGCTGGCTATCAAGTGATTCGGAGGATGGATGGAGACGCTGATTCTTTTAGATCTGTCAGGTGCCTTTGACACGATGGAGGATAAAGAGGTGCTGGCCAACTTGGCGAGCCTAGGGAGGTAGACGGAGCTGTTATGGAGTGAGCACATTCCTTTCTTTCTCAGACATCCCAGAAGATAATTACTCATTTGCAGGGTGCACCAGGTTTCCATTCTATGACTGTGGATAGTGGGGCTGCTGGAGTGGGGGGTTGAAGTGCTTTCATTATACTGATAAACCCATCTCTATGGGTCAGATCTTCAACTGCATCATAGCAGCTTTAAGCCGCCTATACACCCTCCCTCAACCATGTTGAGCCAAGCTACACCAGCCCTGATCTCTGGCGTAAAGTAAAACAGCTGCCCACTGTTCCCCGGGGCTGGACTGGAAGTCAAGGTTCACCCAAGCAAAGAGATGCTTTGGCAACATCCCCTTTCCCCAGCCCCACACTTCTTTGCTGAGGCCACTGGGGGTGTCATGGGAGCCACTGTGGTAATTCTGTGCTCCTGTATGATTTCCTTATGTAGAGGGAATCATTCCCTGGCCAGCTGAGTCAGGTTTTAGGCAGCTTTGCATCACCAGAGCATTGCAGCTGCCTTTACTGGGCTCAGGGTCTGGCCCTCTATTTCTAGCTCATCCGACATGGCTGGTGCAGGAAATACAGCCAATCGACATGTTCTCTGACTAGTTACTTTCAATTTGACATTGATACAAAAACAATAGACTAAAGCTTGCCCAGTGTCCAGCAGAGGCTGAGGCCTGAGTGAGAACTAGCCTGTGGAGACTCGTTCGGAATAAGACTGAGGTGGGGCTTTGGAGCTGGGGGAGATGACACAAAGAAATGCGAGATGAGATCAGTTTCCTTGACTGGGGTTGGCTGAGCAACTTGTTACTCACATGAGGCCTGGTGTGTTCTCCAGCTGCTTCTGCATGTCCTGTTAGCAGCAGCTGCTAAGAGTCTGTTTGATCCCTGTGGTTTTCTTTTGGGGGCTCCCCGGGCCTCTTCCTCTTGGAGGTTAGATTAGTTGTGTGAACTACAGAGGGCTACATCTTAAATCTATTTGGAAATTGCAACTGAATGCAGTTGCTTCTTGTACCAAGGGCCATTTCAAATTGGGAGCCTATTACCCCTATGCACCATGCCCTGCATTAGCTACAAATTGATTTCCAGGTGAAGTTTAAGGTTAGTTTGGCCTAAACTATTTGAGTCCTTACAACCTTGTGATACCAGGGCAGCTGTAATCAGTTGAGATGCCAAGCTAACAGCTAATTGCTTTTAAATGGGAGGGGCTTGGTGTGACATTCCCCCCCCTCCGCCCCCTTCATATGACAGAATTGGTGATCTTCAATGAAAGATGCAGGCCTCACCTATTTTCCTGGCGGGGGGGAACCAGGTTGGGTGCTAAATTGGAGTTTGGAATGCAGACGTTTATTTGGAGTGTATGTGTGGTGCATGTGCAGTACTGTACATAATGCCCTGCATAGGTCATTTCCTGGATTTAAATAAATACTTTAATAGCCCAACATGCCAAATAAACTTCACACATGCATTTTTGAAACATCCCTTTTAGGTTTGTAAAACACTGCCCAAGGTTGCAGCCGCCATCTGTTCTGCTCAGTTGAAACTTTGCAGTCCCCAAGCAAGAGCTCTCAGAAAGTGCATCTTTCTCTCAACCCAAATTGCATACCAGCCTCTGTACAGCAGCGCTATTATTCACATAAATTCAGGCATGGACCCAGGCCACAATGCACTGAACCACATCCAGAAGCCCAGATGAGGGTTAGCAAGATGGCTGTGTTATATTTCCTTTGAACAGCACACCACAGGGGTTATATGCACAGCGACAAGTCAGATGAAGTTTACAAAAATACCTCTACAGGTACCTCTGTCTAACAGAAACTAAGAGTCAAAATATATCAGCTCTAGCCGCTGACAGGAAGGGCTATGAAACCGAACACTTTGCAAGTGGACAGCAAGAGGCTTAGGCCTCATTTACATTTAAAAATTAGCTCAACCTAGCTACATTGCTCAGGGCTGTGAAAAAATTCTGCACCTTGCATGCCTTAGTTAGGTCGACCTATCCCTGGTGTGGATGCAGATAGGCTGATGGAAGAATTCTTCCATCCACCTAGTGACTGTTTCCTGGAGAGGCGGATTAACTACATCTATGGGAAAACCCTTCTGTCAACATAGGACACATCAACATTACAGTGCTACATAGGCACAATTCCACTGCAGTAACTGTACTGCTGTAATGTAGACAGACTGTCAGATAATCTTAGTGCACAGCTGCATGGTCTCTGTATACCACAAACCTTATGAATGCTATTACTTGTAAAGAGACAAGGTAGGTGAGGTAATAGCTTTATTGGACCAACTTCTACACTGCTATAGCTACACTGCATACAGTGCTTGTAAAGGGCAGCAGGGCCAAATTCTGCTCTCAGGGGTCTGGGTGTAAAATTTAAACCGACTGAAGTCAGTGGAGTTACTCCGCATTTTAATGGCTTTAACAGAGAACAGAATTTGGCTGGAGGTGTCTTAGGGCACGTCTTCACTACCTGCCATATCAGCGGGTAGCGATTGATCTATTGGGGATCTATTTATCGCGTCTAGTGTAGATGCGATAAAATCGATCCCCGATCACTCTGCCGCTGACTCTGGAGCGGAGTCGGCGGGGGAGCGGCAGCAGTCGACTCACCGCCGTCCTCACAGCCAGGTAAGTTGACCTAAAATACGCTGAAGTTGCGTATCTTAGGTCGACACCCCCCCTCGCCCCCCCACGTAGTGTAGACTTAGCCTTAGGGTATTAAGTTCCTTTAAAATAATTCCATTATTTTCAAAGGAAGGTTTAAAAGAAATTGAAAGAGGTTTTTAACTGCAGCAATTAGTGCTGTCAAGTGACAACTTAAAATCCATTCAGCCCCTACTGACAGACATAATGATATGCAAAGAAACCCATAACTGTCATGGGACTTGTTGCTAATCAAAACACCCACACAAGAAAGAGCCATATTTAGAAGCAATCTCAATGTGGATTCTGGTGGGGGTTGAACTGGAAGTATTACTTCCCCACCGCCAGCTTTTGAGCAATATCAATGGTTACCTGACCAGTGCAGCACTGAAGGAGTTAAACGGATTCCTCACCCGATTGAGTAACCTACTGAATTCTCTAGATTCTTTTTGGGAGGATCACAAATACTGAAGTAAGCAGATTATTTTGCAATAGAGAAACCAGGCCAAATTCTGACCTCAGCTGCACCCAGGCATCAGACTTCAGTGGAGTTTCAGGAGGTAAAACAAGGCAGCAGGATGATTCCTGGCAAAGGGCCCCGGTGGTCAAAAATACACTCACATAGCACAGCAATAATTTGTGTAACGCTAAGCACCCGTTCAGCTCAACAGCAGCCACAATGGACGTTCCCACACCTACTCTAGAAGTATTGCCAACCCCAAACATTCCTAAATCCTGAGTCAGAACCCCCCGCCCCCCAAATCATGGGATTGCCTTAAAAATCATGAGCTTATAAAAATACTTGTTTTAATTGCCTTCTGGTTTTGAACCTTTAGAGTTCACATTTTCTAGCTTTTTTTTTTCTTTGCAGCCATGAGCGCTAGGCACTTTCACTAAAAAATAAAATAAAAATATATATATATCTGAGATTCTCACATATTCACATGATTCCCGGAGCTGGGACAACCAGAAAACCCCCAAATATCACAAGAGTTGGCTATCTGGTATGTGAACCACAAAACTACAGCCAATTGGTTTCTCCACAGAGCTTGATGCTCACAAATGGGCAGGCTGGCCCAGTAACATCACAGCTAGCTCCATGCAGAGAAAGGTGGCCTGGTCATCTGGAAGTTGCTCACTTCACAGTCAGTCCAGTGCACTCCAAAGGAACATACTAAGCCATTTGTGTAGTTATCATAACTATAAAGGGAAGGGTAACAGCCCTCCTGTGAACAATACTATAAAATCCCTCCTGGCCAGAGACTCCAAAATCCTTTTACCTGTAAAGGGTTAGGAAGCTCAGGTAACCTGGCTGACACCTGACCCAAAGGACCAATAAGGGGACAAGATACTTTCAAATCTTGGTGGGGGGAAGGCTTTTGTTTGTGCTCTTTGTTTTGGGGGTTGTTCGCTCTTGGGACTGAGAGGGACCAGACATCAATCCAGGTTCTCCAAATCTTTCTGAACAAGTCTCTCATATTTCCAACTTGTAAGAAAACAGCCAGGCAAGGCGTGTTAGTTTTTATCTTTGTTTTCTCAACTTGTAAATGTACCTTTTTGCTAGAGTGTTTCTCTCTGTTTGCTGTAACTTTGAATCTAAGGCTAGAGGGGAGTCCTCTGGGCTCTTTAAGTTTGATTACCCTGTAAAGTTATTTTCCCTCCTGATTTTACAGAGATGATTTTTACCTTTTTCTTTAATTAAAAGCCTTCTTTTTAAGAACCTGATTGATTTTTTCCTTGTTTTTAGATCCAAGGGGGTTGGATCTGTATTCACCAGGGAATTGGTGAAGAGTCTCTCAAGGCTACCCAGGGAAGGGAATTAGCACATTGGGAGTGGTGGCAGCAAACCAGATCTAAGCTGTAGTTAAGCTTAGAAGTTTTCATGCAGGCCCCCACATTTGTACCCTAAAGTTCAAAGTGGGGGAGCAGCCTTGACAGTTGTAATAGAGTCAGATGGGCTTCTCAGTGTGACTTAGCCACTTTGTGCTTAGCCAAACCATCTAAACCAGGGGTGGCCAACCTGAGCCTGAGAAGGAGCCAGAATTTACCAATGTACATTGCCAAAGAGCCACAGTAATATGTCAGCAGCCCCATATTAACCCCCCCGCTCCCAGCACCTGCCACCCAGCGACAGCCCTGCCGATCAGCACCTCCCCCTCTCTCCTCGCGCCTCCCAATCAGCTGTTTTGTGGGGTGCAGGGGGCTCTGGGGAGGAGAGGGAGGAGCGAGGGCACGGCAGGCTCAGAGGAGGGGGTGCGAAGGGGTGCAGTGGGGGCAGGGCCTGCGGCAGAGCCAGGGGTTGAGCAGTGAGCACCCCCCGCACATTGGAAAGTTGGCGCCTGTAGCTCTGGAGTCGGAGCCACATATTAACTTCTGAAGAGCCGCATGTGGCTCTGGAGCCACAGGTTGGCCACCCCAATCTAAACAATGTGTTTACTCTGAAGCCTAATGCCCCATTAGAGGTCAGCACTGTTAACTATTTCACTGCTGATTATTTTAGTAGGAACATGCAGCTTAAATGCTCATGTAGTGTGGTTGGACGCTGGGGTGTGTATTGGGAATATACACTACCAATTTAAAGAATAAACCTCTGTTGCCAGTAGTGGTGCTTCCAGTGCCAGCCTTTCTCTCTCTGACTCTCAGTGCCTGAGCTGACTGAATTACTCACCCCGTCTAGGAAAGTGCAGGGAGGGGCAAGAAACCTGTGGCTGTCTACCCTATCCCTTCTAGAGGAAAAAGGAAATGGGGCCAAACTGTCACCTGAGTGCCTCCTCTAGAAGTGTAGTACCAGCATTCCCGATTTCACTCGAATTTTAGCCCTGAGTCACAGGCCTCACTGAGTCACCTTTGTCTGGGGGACCCGGAGCCGCTCTTTTGGCTTTTCTGCAGAACACAGAAGCTGCCCCTTCTCCTCCTCTCAGCTCTCACTGCCCCCTCCCTGTTTATCCTGTACCTCACAGCAGCTGCAGCACACAGGGAACAGCAGCAAGTGAGAAAGGCCGCAGGCCCCTACCAGCAACAGCAGTGGGCGCTGCCACGAAAGGAGGAGGGTGCAGGGAAGTCGGAGCGCAGTGGCTCTCAAACTTTATAACTGGTGACCCCTTTCACATAGCAAGTCTCTGAGTGTGACCCCCCCTTATAAATTAAAAATACTTTTTAATATATTTAATACCATTATAAATGCTGGAGGCAAAGCAGGGTTTGGGGTGGAGGTTGACAGTTCGCGACCCCCCATGTAATAACCTCGTGGCCCCCTGAGGGTCCCGACCCCCAGTTTGAGAACCCCTGTCGTAGTGTCTGGAGGAGAGAGCAAACATAAAGGGAGGGCTTGGTGTAGAGCAGGAATCTCAAACTCAAATGACCATGAGGGCCACATGAGGACTAGTACATTGGCCCGAAGGCCACATCACTGACACCCCCCCCCTGCTGCCCGCAGCCCTGCCCCGACTCCACCCCTTCCATGAGGCCCTGCCCCTGCCCTGCCTCTTCCCACCCCTTCCCCAAAGTCCCCACCCCAACTCCGCCCCCTATTCCAATCCCTTCCCCAAATCCCCACCACTTCTCTGCCTCCTCCCCTGAGTGCGTGTCTCTCTGCTCCTCCCCCCTCCCTCCTGGAAAGTGCTAAGCGCCACCAAACAGCTGTTTGGTGGTGGGAAGCACCTGGAGGTAGGCAGAGGTGTGGGGACACGGCATGCTGGGGGTAGATGGGGCGGCGGGTGAGGGGAGCTTGGTGGGCCCGCAGCAAATAACTCCCCGGGCCGGATGCAGCCCGTGGGCCACGTGTTTGAGACCCCTGGTGTAGACACAGAGGAAGGAAGTACAGTGCAGTGTGCAAGGAGTTGAGACAGATGGGAGATATGGCGGGGCGGGAGGGGTGGGCACACAAAGGAGAAAGTGGCGGGGAAGGTAGGCCAGGATCTCAGTGTAAGGAGGGTTGAGGAGAGAAGATGCCAACTGAAGATACCAGGGGACATGCTGGCTTTGCTCCCTTCCCCCTGCCCTCCAAGCCAACAATCGCTGGTGAACCACTGGGCCATTCCCCATGTTAAAAGGAAGTGGGAGACAGCGTCTACAGGAAAAGGACGGACGGGAGCAGTGTTATGCTTGAGGTCAGATGAAACCTCATTGCATCTGGTAGGCGTAACAGCCACCCTTCATTCAGGATCAATGTAACAAGTAATAAGATAGCGGAAACAATAGGAGCCACGGTCCAAAGCCCAGGCCACACGAAAGGCTGGGTAGGACTCTGAGCTATAGGTGCAGAGGGGTTTCAGTGTGGGCTGAAGGCAAATGCAGGCGGGTGGCTATTGTCTGATGGCGCTATTGTCTGTGTGAGATAGAAGCAGCAGGAGACAGTGAAGCACTTGAGAGTGTGATCCTGAAAGAGCCAAGAGTGGGGGAGCTTTTGGGTAGAGTGTTGGCTGAAAAGGGGCTTGGATCTGTGAGCAAGGAACCTGTCTGCTGCTGTTTGATTTATCCGGCATTCAGGGGAGCAAGACTTTGTACCTTCTTTGTTAATACACAGGATTGCACCAAAGAAATATCTGACTCTATCGTCACCTTCTCTTCCTAACAGAAACAACCCACAAGTCCCTGAATGTTGGCTAACTGCTCAAGCTAAAAGGGGTCATGGCAGCATAGGTATGTGCTGCTATATTGGATCAGAAAAGGATAACAAGAATATTCTGACAACACGCTCTGTTCAGAGGCCCCTGAGATTTGTTATTCATAGAAATGTAACTGAATGTTAACGATAGTATACATACAGGCCTGTGGAGTTTGTGGGACTAGTAGCTCCCCAGTCCCAGTAAACCTGGGGATTTTGTCCCACAGGGGGAAAAAAAATCAAACTTGGCAAGTGGGGATTTGTTACATGGGCTTCTGTAGTGGTGGCTGTGCCAGCTTATCAAATCTCACTAGGGCCGTCCGTCCATATAGTGCAAGACCAAGGCAGCTGTGGGAGTTTCAGAGGTTCTTTTGCTGCCCCTTTCTGAGTGGCCAGGCCATTTAAACTCCTCTAAACCAGCTGAGTAGCAGGAGCTCTTGTGACATCACCAACTCAGCTCTTAAGAGACTCCCCAGCCACAGAAAAGGGGGAAAAAATATTCAAAACCGAGGGTAGAAAATACTTGTACATTTTGTTTTTAACTAAAACCTTAAAAAATTGGATTGTCACTGAAAGTCTTGTCAAAAATTGGTTGGTTTGCTTCAAGACAGCATGTACTCTTCTCCTTTGAGGCTGACATTTTCATACCAACCGATTTGCAAACCAAGCCACATCCACAACCTCTGCACACACCCTATACCTGAGTTGAATACAACCAGAGCTGTATTCCTGTGTGTTTAGACCAAGTTGCAGCTGGGCTGTTTCATTCTGTGCCTAATCTCTGGGGAGTAGAAGAACATGGTTATCACTTTTGGTGGAATCCTGGTTGGTTTCACCAGGACTTGATCCCCTTAATCATCTCACTCCTCTGTCCACACAGCTGGCCAAAGGCTTCAGTAACTCACCCTGCATCGCAGAAAGTCATATATCAAATTGTAACTGACCCCTTCACCCTCCAGGGATCTCAGTGTCATGAGACACAGCACCCTTATGGATCTCATATATGCCAGCTAGGAGACAAACAGGATAGCTGCTTCAGCTTCAAGTGTTAGGCCCAATATACAGTATTGCCAACTCCAGGTGTTCAGACATCATGAGTCAGGCCCTAAAATATCATGAGATTGTCTTAGCAACCCCAAGGTTTTAAAAAATAATAAAAGGTGGGTTCTTTTTACTTGCCTTCTGGTTTGGGGCTGTTAGTGGCCATGTTTTCAAGCTTTCTCCAGACCCATGGGTGCGAGACCCTTCTCTTTAAAATGAAAGCTGAGGTTCTCCCATATTCATGTGAATTCAGGATCTCAGGTTTTAAGAAAAGCACCAACTATGGGGAGAGCTGGCACCACTGGTAGGCCCTGCCACAATGTGTACAGCAACTGTGGATGCGGAACACCTGAAAATGTCGCTTGGCGCTCTTTTCAAAATCTGGACCCAAAAGGTTTTCACCCACCTAGTCTCACTGGCCAGGAGCGTATGTGGGTGTTTGTCTGCTCCCTGCCAACCCACGATGCTCAGAGTTGCCTCCTGCTCAGCAGATTCATCACAAGATGGATGATCACGTCATTTCCTTCTTCAGCATCACCCGCAAGGGAGCTCCCTGCAGTGCCCCGAGTTCAGACCGAGTTAGGCTAAGATCAGTTTGCTAGCTCTGTGTTGTGTGGATTAAAATATCCAGCAATTTTTAATTAACTCTTTGATGCAGGAATTTCCTACCAGGATGTTCAAAATGCTACTGTGGGCTCCTCTAAGCTTGAGGAGGCCATCAAAATGAAAAGAAAAAAATTACACAGGAGTTGCTGGAGTATGATTGACGCAACATGCGTTAAGGGACAGGTACCATTTCAATCTTCCAGTTGCCCTGATATATAGAGGAACCAAACTCAGATTAACTGGCTCCAGTTGCAGTTCATTTATTGAAAGAGTGAAATTAATTCACTGGAAAAGAAGGCAAAGGGTTTTTCCCCCCGCCCCCCAGGCATTGTTAGCGAGTGATTCCAGCCTCTCTCATTTTATTCTAACCCACCCTAAAGAAACCATCATTATTCTGTCAAAAGAGGTTTTAAATATTGCCTCACGTCCTGCACGCGACAGTATTGCCACATACAGATCCTGTCCTGGCAATTCCACACACAAACATCAGCCTGGCAAGCAGAACACACTCTTAGACGGAATGGCCTGTTTTCTCCCAGGAGTAATATATACTGTGCATCTCCCCTGGGTCCTCTTTCCTTCTCCTCCAGGTTTCATTGGAGCCTTTGTTATCAGAGCAAAATATACATAAGGCTTGAATCAGATTCTCATTCATGCCTATGTAATTTAGAGGCAACTTCCATTCAGGTCAGTGGAGCTGTACTTTAGAACAAGTGATGAGAAATCAGAATTGGGCCTGTGCTTTGGACTGGAGCATATCACTGAGTTTGGGAGGCTTTTAAGCGGAGGGTGCTGTGTTGGTCTGGTTAGTTCACCCATCGCTATTTCGATTAGTTGAAATCATAAACCTGTGCTTGCCCCCAAATATAATTACATTCCCCACCCCCCGTTATGTAATAGGCACCAGCGGAATGGCTTTGTTTTAGATTCCTAGTAATGCTGTTTTGATGGCAGAGAGCCAGTTCTAGGCTGATTTTTTGTGGGATGGTGGTGGTGGGGAGAATGCAGCAGATTGGTTTGTCAGCAATCTGTGTTTTGCTTTGGAGTTTTAAAGGACAGACACATTCTTCCAGCTCCACTAATCCTCCGATACAGAGGATTTTCCTGCCATTAAATGATAGCTTTGGAGGGGAAAAAATGCCAACTCTTCAGAGATGGACCAGTAGAACTAATGGCAGGGTCCAGAGAAGGATGGAGAATGAAGCCATTGCTCTGTTAGGTAAGTGATGTAACTATGAATAAATGAGTTATTTTATTATGGGTTCATTGTGGCAGTTCATTGCTGGTTCAATAACGCTGCTGTGTAAAAGCATCTGTAGATTTGATTACGTGATCAGTCTCTAGCAGCCTAATGATTTTTCCTTATTCTCATCCATCTAGGCACATTTCAGTGGTTCACCACTTGGTCAACCCTTGCTGAAAAGCCTTGTGAAGAACAGTACAAAACTGAAGCGTGCACTGAAAAGGTCAGTGGCAAAAATAAATAAAAGGAAGAAATCAGTGCGATGGTTTGAAGCTTAGGGGAAAGAGTCAGTTTAGAAAAACCTCTCCCTATGGATTTCACTCTTCCTTTCTAGACACAGACACTATAATGGGATGATGATATGTGTAAATGACAATGGACTGAAACTGTCTCGGCTCCTTCCATCTACTTTTAGATCACAGAAGTTTACTTGCCAGACCTGAAATGCCACAAGTGAATAATCAAGGTGATGTTTGTCATCATTTTAAATGGTGAGTAGTATTTTTATTCTGTGAAAGCCAATCAGTTTCTAGGATTAGACCAATCGCTTTGAATGTTTTAGGCTAACTCTGTATCATTTCAAACATTGTCTGCTTGTGCTGCTGAAAACTCAGTGCAGATATCTTGTAGGTCTTCTCATTCATTTGTGCAAATATTGAAGTTATTTTAAAAAATGCAGCAGTTAAATTGAATTGAGGGGAAAAAATAATCCCCCCCCCGTCTCAATCATAGAGCCATTTTGATGATATTCTGAAACTGACAATATTTTTTCATTCTTTTATATTACACATATTTAATTAAACCAATATTACCACACATTCTCTGTCCGAGTTGACAGGTGGTAAAAGTTCCAGCCAGTATAGCTGCCTGAACTATACCAAACGTAGCCCAAGGAGCAAATGTGTTTTTTTGGGGGGAAAAAAGTTTTGAACAAACAGAGTTTTTCTGTTTCTAGCTGAGATTTTAAAGACATTCATCATTTTTTTAATGATTTGTATAATGGCAGCATAAATGTGTCAGTACTTTGAATACGGATCTGCTGTCAAAAGAGACTAGAAATGGGATCAAGGTGCAAATTCAGAATGGCAAATAGGTTTGGATTTTGAATCCTCAGAATTTGGTGGGTGTTCAGATGAAGGATTTTAGCAGGACCTTAACTGAAAAAATAAGGGGAAAAATACTGCAAATCTTCTGATACTGAGGGGTTCTGAGCTTTTCTTTCTTTCCTTTCCTTTTTTTTTTTTTGCCTGGAGGGCATTGTCTTCTAAGGCTGGATTGTCCCCAATAATGGATTCAATATTTTATGCAGACTAGAGAGATTTATTTGTAAATAGACAACCTAGGTTTTTGTGTTGTGAAAATCTGCTAGCAGTAGATCCACATTCAGCAGAGCAACAAAAAAAAATTGCTTGCAACTAGAATCTCATCAGACTAGGAAGTGACTTGGCTTGACCTGAACTCAGATGTTTTCTTCAGCAAGTCAAGGGATTAGAGAGCAAATTGGGAGTCAGGAGAGCTGGGTTCTGTACTGAACTTGGCCACTGACGCATTGCATGATTTTGGACATGTCACTTAGTCTTTCTCTGCCTCAGTTTACACATTTTTGTATGGAAATAATTAATTTAAAATGGCTGCTGTGTAACTGACTGAAATTTGTAAATCCTCCATCAGCCTTTATGATGACTTGCATAGGAAAGTTTTCACTAGGTTTGGGCTTTTTTCCCTCTTCATAATTTACAAAAAGAGTCTGAAAAGTGTTTTTTAAACAATATTATGCTTGTTTTTTACCTTGGAATTATCAGGAAAGTCAAATCAGGTCTTCTCTTGTTTCGCTGGAGGAGCTGTAATGGAAGGGATTTGGGTGCTGAATTAGGAAAGGATTTCCTTTATCTAAAATGTTAATTAGTTATTGCAGTTAAATGCATGTTAAGAAAAAAAAAAGAATTTTAAACAATCGGAATAAAATCCCTCTCCCCTTTCAATTGTTCTACATTCATTGACTTGATTCTTGTAGTGTCACCATTTTTCTAGCTCTCCAATCACCACACAGCCTCCAGGGTAATTTCTAAAGTAAAAAACTATCTGATTTTTTTTGAGGGGGGGGGCGAGGGAGATGCACCCTGCTCCCATGTCCAGGCCTTCTTTATACAACATAAGGCTCCAATCCTCCAGAGACCCATGTGGGCAGACCCCTATGCTTTCGTGAAATCCCATTGACTTTAAAGGGTTCTGTCAGGCAGTTTGCTTTGCAGGATCAGGCCAGCCTAAAGGAGGATGAAAAAAGGCACAAACCCAATTTTAAAAAATTTCTGCACAGGTCACCTTGAAAAGGGATGGAAATACTCAGAACACGCAGAAAAGCTTCAAACAACAATTTGATTTGTATACGAAAGCCAAAGAGGCTAGTCACATAGAAGATGAAGAACTGCTGAAGCTTAACCTTTTATAGCAAAATCACCACAAACAAGTGGTTGCACCATTAGTCCCCGGGGAGAGCAAATCTGGCCAGGCACTATTTAGTCTTGCAGCTTGCCTTTGAGGAAGGGGTGGTCTCACCAGTGAATGCCCCTTAGAATCATAGAATATCAGGGTTGGAAGGGACCTCAGGAAGTCATCTAGTCCAACCCCTTTTGCTACTCAAGGGCCCAGCGTGAAACTCGTGAGGCTGGCAGTGCTGTGAGAGAGTTTGTTAGCAATGAGGAGGACACCTGGTTATTTTTTTTAAAAAGTAGCAGTAATATGAGAACTGATAAACTGCAACCGAAAAATCACTCAGCAGGTGCCACCCTGCCAATGACAATGGCGAGAGCAGGAATGGCTTTTTAAATACTACACTTTACTTTTAACTGCTAATAGTTCTCCTTATTCTAAAGCACCTACCCAGGCCACTAGTGGAATAAATATCAAAATGAATGGGCTTATCACAGGAAAAAGAGGCAACCCATAGACATTGCAATGCCTCAGACAACTAAACACTCCTCCTGCTAGCTGGCAAACCTGCTTGCAATGCTCCCAAATAAACAAGCCAATCCTCCGCCCTGCTGATAGACCTGCCAACCCCCAGAGCATCCCAGGCTCAGTCTCAGTGGGAGGACCTATACATTAATTATGGTGGTACTGAGAAAGAAGTGACAGAAGGTAGAAACATTTCTAAAAGAATTTAGTAGAGATAAATTCAACTGGATTATATAGGAACTGACAGAATTTGAGAGAGATTAAATCCATTCTAGAATTCCACAGAAGGGTTTCAAAAGCCTAGGGTAAAATAACCCTTCTCGAGTAAATCCTGTAGGATTCTTCCATGAGAGTTCCTGGTTCTCCTTTAGTGAAACGGGATTTTAATGGGTCATTGTTAGCAATCTGCCTAGATCTGTGGCATAAATAAGTCTTTTGGTCATAACTATCATTTACTAACTGCTCCTGTTTTTCTCTCTCTCCTCCCCCTCATTATCTGTGTGGCAATTGTACTGTTCCCGCCACCAGTCATTCTATGTATCCCCCACATCCATGCTGTGTGGGCCTGTGTACGTTCCTGCCCTGCCAACTGCGTGTGCACGCAGGAGCGGAGCTGTTCCATCCTGTGTGACCGTGCCGGCCTTCTGCAGATCCCCAGCGACTTCCCCTGTGAAGCCTCTTCTATCAACCTGGATAAAAACAGTATTAAATTCGTCTCAGAGAGGGCCTTTGGGACCCTGCCTTCCCTCAAATCTCTCTCACTCCAGCACAACAACATCTCCTTCATCACTCCCGGGGCTTTCAAAGGGCTGCCCAGGTTGACTGAGCTTAAAATGGCTCACAATGAATACATCCGCTACCTGCACACTCGCACTTTCACTGCCCTCAAAAGGCTTGTCAGACTAGACCTAGCTGACTGCAACCTTTTCAACATCCCAGACAGGATTTTCATAGAGCTCCCTGCCCTTCAGGAGCTCTTCTGCTTCCAGAACAATTTCCGAAGGATCCCCGGAGCCATACGAGGCATGGAGAATTTGACCCATGTTTACTTGGAGCGAAACAAGATAGAAGCTGTAGCCTATAACTCTCTGCAGGGCCTGACCAGGCTGAAGTATCTTAACCTCCAAGACAACAGAATAAATGTCATTCATGACCGAGCCTTTCAAGATTGTCAGAAAATGGAGTATCTCTACCTGAATGACAACTTACTCAGTGACCTCCCAGAAAACTCCTTTGATGGGCTGAGGCACCTGAAAATGCTCAATCTTGGTGGGAACTTTCTCAGGAACGTGTCCAACACCTGGTTCCGGGACCTGGTTGAACTGGAGGTTCTGTACTTGGACCGAAACAGGGTCAACTACATTGAAGAAGGGGCATTTGAAAACCTAACGAGCCTGGTCTCTTTGCATTTGAACAGTAACAACCTAACTACCCTGCCTCTTTCTGTCTTCCAGCCAGTCTATTTCCTGGGAAGGCTCTATCTTTTTCGGAACCCCTGGGAGTGTGACTGCAGGCTCGAATGGCTGAAAGAGTGGATGGAGAATTACAGACTTGTCAGGGATATTCCTTGTGTCTCCCCCTCCTCAGTAGCCGGTATTGACTTGGCGGATGTGCTGTTTGACAGATCACCTGAAGGTTATTGTCTTGACCCAGTGGAGTTAAACATCACGTCCTACAGCCCAACCCCGACTGAAGAGCCTCACTCCACCACAGAGAGCAAGTTCAGCAGCCTTATCTCCAAGCTCCTGCTCCAGGAGGGCCTTCCCGAGGAGGTGGCAAACATCACTGAAGCATTAACCAACACCACCCTGTTGGACAGGCTAGGTGATGAGGTTTCCTCAGGGGTGGGGGAATATGCTATCTCCTGCTCTTTCCACCTCCTGGCACTCATTACAGCTCGAGCAGTGGTGGTTCTGCAAGGTAAATAACCCAAGGGCTGCCTCCGAATTGAGTTTCTGTAGAATGTAGTCATTAGAGAGGAGCTGATGCTGCAGAGTTCAGATGTTGATCTGGCTCCGAATTTCCCGGCAATACAGGGGGTGTTTGGGTCCGGGAGTTTGGATTGGGCCCATCTTTGGAAGGAACTAATCGCCCGGAGGCCGGGATTTTATCTTTTTTTGGGTTTGTGAAACCCCTACATTGACAGAGCATTATGAGACAGCAGCAATAATAAGGAGTTTGAGCAAACAATTGTCTCTGGGACAGCAGCTTTCCTCTGCTAGACGTGAACTGAAAGGGTTCCTTACTGAAGACAGAGCTGCAGCATTTATTCATTTAGGGCCAATCCTGATTCTCTGGAAGTCTCTGGAAAAACTCCCATTGATTTTCATGGGCGCAGGGATTGGGCTCTAAAATATGAGCCTCACCCACAGAGCCTGAGACAGAATGAACCTGAGCTTCTGCTCATGATATTTTATGCTGATATAATTCCATTTACTTCAGTGGAGTTACTTCTGATTTACACCAAGGCGGGAGGAGAATCAGATCTATTATATTCAACATGCACGCCTGCTGCACTATGCAGTGTGCACAATGCCAAGAGGAGGCGGGAAAAGTGAGCAGGTCGGTAGCCCTGTGCTAAGGTCTGAGGCGTAACAGTTACATTGGAAATTGCATTTAGGAAGAGCAAGCCATTTTGACTGTGCCTAAATTTTTCTCATTCTCCCACCGCTGCTCTAACAGAGTGTTTCTCAATGACCGGTGCCAGTCCCTGCAATCACCCTGACACAGTTTAGGAAGGCAGCAAGCCGGTTCCTGGTAT
The DNA here is from genome assembly GCF_011386835.1 of Chrysemys picta bellii. Taxonomy (NCBI): domain Eukaryota; kingdom Metazoa; phylum Chordata; order Testudines; family Emydidae; genus Chrysemys; species Chrysemys picta. The sequence goes on along the minus strand of NC_088791.1, from coordinate 202,654,776 downwards.
CAAAAAGGGTTGAGAAACCCGTCTAGCATCCGTACAGCTTCAGTGGTGCTAGGAAGAGTGAGCGCGCTCATGTAGAGAAGGCAGCAATGCTTTTACTTATCTAACCCTCCTCAGAGCAGATTTAGATGACACAGTGGCAAACCCACCAGTGGCCTGTCTATATTAGCCCTCCTACCTAGTACCAGTGGAGCTGTGCTGGTGATAGACCAACAGTGGGGCACCTCAAGAAATATGGGTTTAGAGCAGGCTTCCCTGACCTGGTAATATCTTTGGGGCCTGTATGTGGGTATACAAACACAAACCAACCCCCCCCCCCCACTTGCTGGGGAGGAAAAAACTGAAAGGAAAATAGACAAGAGACTTTGAGGAATAAATGGCTGAATGATGGTGGCTAATTCACCACACAAAGGCTAATTTTAGCAGTTTCTCTGTGCTTGAATCTGTGACTGGCTATTGCCGGGAAGAACTGGGGAAACAAAGTTTTAAAAAGGGCTTAAAAATATGACTGATTCGGCATGTAAGTAACACAGGCCAACCACAGTAGCTTCTACTTGGCCATTATTTAACATGGCAGTTGTTGTTAGTGGTTGTGTCCTCAAGGAATGTGACCAGTCACCATTCCGAGTTAAACAATTCCACTCCTCGTTTCTGCCGAGCCCCTCACAACAGAAAGGGGGCAGCAGTGGATGTGGTTTAATTAGGCCACAATTTTATTCACTTAAAATATCTGGCAGTAAATTGTATAGTGCAGGTCACCATCCTTTCCTTAATCATTTCAAAATAATCTCCCACCCTGTCCCAGCTATCTCAGTGCTGCATCTCCTTGTACAAGGTAAAAGAGGACTCAGCAAAATGGGGTTGGTTCCCTGCTGTTCCAGATACAGGAGCCCAGTTCTGTCCTTCCTCAGCTCCCTTAAAGAGAGCTAGAGAAAAGAAGGGGGGGAGGGGGGAGGTGGTCAGCTCTCTGCTGTACCAGACATAGGAGCTCCAACCCCCCAACCCCTTCCTCAGAATCCTTAAGGGGTGCTTGTTTTCTTTCCGATCTTTTTTCATTCTGTTTTAGCGGGTGACTGTACTCTTCCATAACGCGTATGTGCACTGGACACCTGACAAGTTTTACCTATTCAAGGGCAATATTATGACAACCCCCCTACCCCATTGTACTGGGTCCCAGACCTGCAGTGGGAAAGGTGAAAAAAAACACCCTGCCTTGGCCACTCTGGCAGTGAGGGAAAGATTCCTGCCCAGCCCCCAGTGAAAAAAGGGGACTAATATTATGCCCACAACAGGTCATGAGGAAACCCAGTCCTTTGCAAGTTTCATGGGAGGGGAGATGGGAGAAATCATGGCCATTTAGCTCATGCAAAATGACTGTTCAGCTCATGAACTTGCAGACCAGTTGGTTTCTAAAAGCAGAAGGATCCTCTTCCTCAGTAAAGTGTACCAGCCAAAACAGGGGTCTCTCGTGGCTTAATCATAAACTCTATTGGGTTCTGGTATTATTTACCCCACCTTTTCAAAGAAAAACAACTGCACAACAATTAACAGCCAGCAATTTCTGGTGCAGTGGTAAATATTCCCAAATTAAATCATGTTAGTGGAGGTAAACTCCTGATCTGTCTGTAGTTGTATTAAATTTTTTCCCAGTGAGCATGCCAGATGGTTTCATAAATGCCTGTTTGACCCGTTTGGTGCATTAAATTCAATGACTTTGGCTTTCCAGGCTATTTATGAATGCATTAATCTTCTTAAATGCTAAATTCATCTGTGGATTATAAATGGTTGTTTTTCAAAACCGTACCAGCCAAATGCTGTAGATTAAGTTGAAGATTTCTTTAGGGGAGCATTATTTCACCAAGTCACTGAAGGTTTATCAATAGAAATTTGACAAGTTGCTAGTGCACTAGGCACAGAGGTTATTTTTCATTTCCTACAGATAGATATTTGTTGTATGAACTGAATATTTTTATTTTCTGCTCCAAGATACACAAAAACTGAAGGGCATTTTATTGTGCAATTGTAACAGGGAAGCAGAATGTGGATTTCAAGTTAGACCTTTGAAGCAAGAGTTTTCTTTTTAATTCCGAAGAGGCCGGTTCAGCTCTGAAATTGAATCAACTCAAAGTTTATGATTCAGCTGTGACATCTGAGAGACAGTAATGCGGGATGAGGAACAAGCCACCACACATGACATTTTACTGCTTGATAACATCTAGAAATTCAGAGTGCTGGGGCAGTGGTCTTAGATCCTTACAGATTAAATGTCTTATGTAGCCAAATAGTCTTACCATTCCCAGAAAGCTTTTTTCTGCAATATTATAATAAATCTGTGGCTGCCTGGGAACTTTACAGCTGTCAATACTGCATAGCCACTCAACTTCACTGCACCACAGGGGCCAGAGCTCACCTTCTCCTGATTGAAAAGCCTACCTGAGGTAAGAGGCAATTGGCACGTTATTACCAACATAGAGCATATGACACACAGTTGAGCAGTTCTAATTCTATTGAGAAGAGGCCATGCTATGTGTATGTACACAGGCAAATTCATTAACATGAAACAGTTTGATTCACATTGTTAATACACTTCCTTAATTCTGGCTGAGTGACTCCTCCCCAGCAAAGAAGTCTGGAAAACAAAGGGCTATGTTTTATTAACCAATAGTTGCAACTGAAAGCCTGGAAGGAGATTTCAGTGCACCGTGGGAATTTTAAAGCATGTGTTGGGCTATACATGACCTGTCTATTTGTTTACCTTTCACCAAACTTCTTTCTAAGGCCCTAGGATCTTAAATACAGAGTATTACACTGAGGCATCTAGTAACAGTAAAACTGTTTTTCAAATGATAACTTCTGTTGAGTAGGAGGCAAATTAAAAATAGAATCTTGTCTTTGGTTTGACTAGTTTGACTGTGTTCTAGGGATGGGCTCAAGCTGCAAAATTTGGCTCTAGGTGCATAGGTGCTGCTGCACTCAGTGGCTTGAAGTGGTTTCCATCATAAACAGGGTTTGCAGTTCAGTTCAATGGCTCTCAGCACCCTAACTATAAAAATTATTCCAGCACCCTTGCTTAGATGGCAAACGACCCCAGTGTTGGATGTTGATGAGATCTGGGATGTTGGCTTGGGGCACTATAATGATAGATGCCATTTGCAAAATCTGGCTCTGGATTTCAGAAATGTCCAACATCAATATGGGGATTGGGATCAAGCCCAGCTCTACTTTATTCTATACATTTCTGGAGAAAACTTCTCCAAGGGGATCCTTTCAAGGCCTCCACTGAGCCCAGATGTTCCTCTTCCTTGGTGCACATAGTCAAGGTGTACTGCTATCCTTAAAGTTGTCTAGAAGAGGTGTTTACATTGAAAAGCATCAGACTCTCACAGTGAGGTATGCAGGCTCCTGCAAGGTTTTTGGCAGCACAAGTGGCAATTCAGTTTAATAAGTAAATAAATACTACTATATACTTCTCTGCTGATGTTCCTCTTTGTCTTTAATAGTAGCAGCCATTAAACTATGCGAGAGAAGGGGCCGAGTAGGGTAGAAAAGAGGAACTATGTTGATTATGGACACCAACCTTTGACCCCAGATTTCTATGGCATCTGCCCATGTCATTGTATCTTCCAGGAGACTTACACTAGAGGACCAGCTTGGCACGTCAACCCCAGGATCAGGGGAGCACAAAAGCCACCTTGGCTTTTCACTTCCTAAGCTGTGTGGTGAACCTCTTGTTTATAAATGAGGACCTGTGCTGCAATATTTAGCTAAATCTGATCAGCTAATTAACTATACTGAAGTATTTGGATCCAATCTAAATGGCTAACATAATTCAAATTCTCACTGAGGAGGTAAACAACGCAGGAGACCAATGCCTGTTCCTAGCCAGGGTTTTCTTCTTGTGTGTAGCAATTATATTTATTAGGTGCATGTAACTCTATGACATACAGACTCTTATTAAAGAGTTGACATTAAGCTCCAATGCCAGCCATAAAGACATATTGAAATAACACAAACATTCCCAGGAAGAAAAATTTTAAACAAATAATCATGAAATCAGACTTATATGCAAATTCTCAAGCCCCAGTCTGAGAAACTCTTTGCCGTAAAAGAAGGAAGAGAGACAAGACTTGTATTTACAGTCCAACGTCATATAGAGGAGATGTCAGAGGGTATTACTTAAACCCCTTCAACTGCTTAAAAAAACGTGTTTCAGAAGAATTCAGCAAGTGCTTTGCACCAGTCAGTGGTGAGGGCTGTAATTTGTTTTCATGGCCTATCACTGGGGACTGAAATTTACCTCCATGTAGCTCTTAAATCCCACTGAAACTTTATCTTGAATGCTTAATGCATACGTCTTGTGCAGGTCCTCTGGCAGAGGGGAGAATTTCACTCCAAATACCCAGGCCACATCGTAAGGACCAAACAGCAAAAATATTCTTTACTAGGCTTTGCCTCACCTTTCAGGTTTACGGGGATTCTCCAGGCTTATTATTCTTGGGTTACCTTATAGTTTAAAATACTAGGGTTTTCTTTTCTTTTGGCATTTTATTCATTCATTTCTCCTTTACCTTATACACTTTACTTTTTCTTCTCCTTAATAGCCTAAAAACGACCACTCCATTATGTCTGACCTGTTGGCTTACATCTGATTGATCACTAGACTGCTGAGACTACGCAGTAGGACACCACGTAATAGTATGCTGCTCGGTACTGACTGCCATGTTATAGTCTAGATGAGTTGACATTTTCATTATAAACCACAATTTGGGGGGTTTAATAGGTCGGCCTTCTGAAAAAGTGTCTTTCAGAAATTAGGTATTAATCTTACATGCTATATAAACTCTTTTGGACAAAGACCACATCTACCACTGTGGTTGAACTGGTCAACATAACCCCGATCCTGGATCAAGACCTCTGGGCACCATTAAATAAATAGCAATTAAATGCACAGTTCCGATATGATGCGACCAAAATTATTTCAGTAGATGCCCCCCTTCTATTTTTCCCCCCTGTTTTAAGCAATAAAAGCAGAGCTGATACAAGGCTTTAGATGCTATTACGCCCCACTAACACTAGTGCACTAAGCTTTAAAAACAAACATTGCAAGGATGTGACGTTAGAGCAGCAAGCATTTTGATGTTCATGGGTGAAAATCAAACAAGAGCCAAGGGATGTTTTCAAGACAGCAAGTGCAGAGCTTTGCTTTTTTGTGGTGAAAAGATCATTTCCACAGGCACTAAAATGGGGCCTAGCCTTTGTCAGAAACGTCTCATGAGTAACCAATTGTGACAGACCCAGAGCAGTGGGGGACAGGAATCTGGTAGAAGGCAAATATACCGGCCACTGGATGAATAGTTTTCTGTTCCCTGAGTGACCAGAGCAATCAGGAACCTGCTAGAACTAATTAAGACACCTGGAGCCAATTAAGAACATACTAGAATCAATTATGGCAGGCAGACTAATCAGGACACCTGGTTTAAAAAAGGACCTCCTATCAGTTAGTGGAGGGCGAGCAGGGAGTGAGAGGGTGTGCTGCTGGAGGACTGAAGAGTACAAGCGTGATCAGGCTTCAGGAGGAAGATCCTGTGGTGAGGATAAAGAAGGTGCTGGGAGGAGGCCATGGGGAAGTAGCCCAGGGAGTTGTAGCTGTCATGCAGCTGATACAGGACACATAGACAGCTGCTATCCACAGGGCCCTGGGCTGGAACCCGGTGTAGAGGGCAGGCCTGGGTTGCCCTATCCCTCCAACTCCTGATCGGACACAGGAGGAGTTGAGCTGGTCTGTGAACAACACCAAAAGGGAAGGTCTAATTTGGAAAGGGACCTGGCCTGTCCACTACCCACTAGGTGGAACACAGAGACTGTGGGATTGTTCTCCATTTCCCCCATGCGGGCCAGTGATGAGATTAGCTGAGTGAATGGCAGGTTTGAACCACTAGCAGATGTGGCCAAACTGAGGGCTGCTGTGAACCTCTGAGGTGAGCAATTCTGCCAAAAAGTGCAGGACCCACCAAGGCAGAGGAGGAACTTTGTCACACAATGTATTGGAAGGAGGGTTATGCAGTTAATATGAAGACAAGTCTGAAAAGAGAACACTAGCAATACTAGAAAGAAAAACTCTGAAGTCGTTACAACATGAGGAAGGCAAAATTGTTTTAAAAAACCTCAAAATTTACATCAATTCAAATTGAGACACACACCAATTATTGCGAGCAGACTGGTGTAGTGTTCCACTCTTCCTTTAGACTGTTAGCTCTTCAGGGCAGGGACCATGTCTTCCTCTGTGTTTGTGCAGCACCTAATTCAATCCTGATCAGAGCCTCGAGATGTTACTGTTACAGAAATAATACATAATATTCCCTAAATCACCTCCCACCCGTCAGAATTTCACCCAGAGGCCAATTTTCAGGGTCATTCAGCCTAGCGGGCAATTTTAAGCAGCAGAAGTATTATTTGTATTCCTGTAACACCTAGTGGTCCCAATTGAGATCAGGGCCCCATTGTGCTAGGTGGTGTACAAACACATAGTGAGGGACAGACCCTGACCAAAATAGCTTAAATTTAAATAGGCAAGACAGACAATAGATGGGAGAGGAAACAGTGGCACAGAGGGGTTATGTGACTTACCCAGGTTCACCACAGCAGGTCAGTGGGAGAGCCAAAAACAGAGTCCAGATCTCCTGACCAGTGCCCTGTCAGCAGAACTACTGCATACTTTCTGTTCTCCACAGGCAGCCCACCGTTTCTGTTGGTTGGATTAATACCAATATATCCTCCCTACTTTGCAGACACACTTTATCAGTCCAACTCTGGCGGGGAGTGAACGTCAGACAGCATCCACCAGATGCTGCAGACTGTTTACGTAAGGTTCAGGACTGTCAAACCATTAAAGACAAGGAAATTCAGAGTTAAAGCAGGAGCCTAAACACTGCCTGGCTCTCTAGGCTGAGTCACAGAACACAACTATAATCACCGAGGTTGTGCCTTACCTAGGCAGATGCTTAATTTTATTTTAACTAATTTTTTTTTGTTGCAGTTATAGCGTCACATTTTTGCCAGGCCATTACACAATATTCTACAGATTATTACATATTTAGGGCAACATCCTGAAAATCCTCACCTGCGTTAATAGTCTTTACTTATGCAAGTAGTTCCTTCAATAGGGCTGCTCACATGAACCTGGATTTTCAGAAGTAGGCCATAAGATTGTAATTTCCTTGGGGCAAGGAAATAATTCTTCTGTGTCTTGAACAGAGCTAAGCACGATTTCGACATATAACAAATCACAACTAGTGCACTTGGCTTCATTTGCTGGGATTCTCAGCAGCAAGAATAGAGTGCATGGTGGCATGTGGAATATCTTCATTTATTACCATGCAACACTCTAATAAGTAGTGACGCCATGCACTAAACCCTTCAGGCCTGACTCACATCTGGACTCCCACTGCAGCTTGTGTGTATCTGGCGAGAAGGATTCGATCCACTTGACAATTCCGAAAGATCCCTAGTGAGGTAAATCTAAGTACGCAAATTCCATGCAATGTCAAGATTTGTACAGCATTCAAACTATGGCAAAAATGGAATGCACAGCTGGAATAAAAACCTATGAAAGGTGAATTACTGCACTTCCGCAGAAGCCATTTTTCAAACTAACTGCCTAAGCAATCAGAAAAAGAAGTAAATAAAAATGTGAATAGGCACTAGTACAAACACAGGATTAAAGGCCTGATCCAAAGCCTATTGAAGACAATGGGAGTCTTTCCATTGGCTTCGGTGGGTTAAGACCAGGCTGCCTTAGGTGTCTGCAAAAACAACATTAAAAAAGAGTCACTGAGTTGACTGTGTGGCATACAATAATGTATAGGAGAGTTGGAACACTTTGCTGCTGTCCTTCAGAAATCAGCATAATTAAGGCTACATTAGTTTACATATTGTAAAAATAAAAGTAAGTGCTCTAGAACAGAGGAACCCCCAAATTGTCACATCAGGTTATGATTTGGCAGATGTATTAAACCCTGCAGAAATGGAACTCAGCACTAAGAGGGTGACAGACACTCTTCTACATCAGTGTTGTTCTCATGAACAACGAACTATTTTTTGGCAGCAGGAGAGGTAATGAGGAAAATATCTCTCCCCTCTTCCTCCAGGTGAGTCCTAGGAAACACCCGGTGTGCTTGAATTAGACACCAGCTTACATCTGGAGTGGAAAGAGCAAAAAAACCCCAACTTATTTAAATACTATTTTAAGGATCATCTCATAACTGAATTATCTGTGAGCCAGATGATTAGACAAATGTCCTTTCCGTCTTTTATACATTATATTTATGGATTATTTTCTCCAACTCTGAAAGGACAAAAGCCCATTTCTAAGGTTTCCAACAGCACAGAATCCTATGTTCAGCCTATAAATAATATGGAGTTTCTCTAATCCCCTCCGTGCAATGGATAACTTCACAGAGTGCTTCATTGACTCATTTACTTATGCTTCAGACACTTAGTCCTTGCATGAGTTTTATACTTATTCTGGCAAGCGGGCAGAGGAACAGCCACAACCTCAGGTGTTCCAAAGGCACGTAAGTAGATACACATTTAGGAGGTTTACGAAGAATCTGAAGCTTTTAAAATCGTCCAGAGTTCTGGTGGTAAAGGACAACCTCCACACACCAGTGTCATTGCACACTAATACACTGCTCTACTTAAATTGGATATGGTGTAATTTACAATATCCCAACTCTCCCTCTTATCATGGAGACAATACTTCCAAAACCATTTTTATACAAAGGCAGTAATAGAGGGGGGAAAAGGATGGCAACGTTTTATGAAAAACAAATCCTAGAATCAGGTTTGCAATTGTGATGTTTCCACACCACAATTAAACAAAACAGGATGTCCTGGTATTAGCATCAGGTAATTGTGCTACTTTAGCATGTCAACCTTTCCCCTCGCACACCCAAAAAACAATCCACACCTGTCTTAGTCACAGGTGACCTTTTAGAAGCTAATTTAAAACACAAATCTCTCAAATTGTGTATCTTTTTTAAAAGTGTGGGCACTCCCTGTGGTGGCACCCCTGGCTCTAAGGGTGCATCTTCACTGCAAAAAAGGCGTGTTCTTAACTTGGGTTAACTAGCCTGTGGTGGCTAAAGTATTAAAATAGCAGTGAAGACACAGCAACTCAGCTTTTAGCTTGGGTTAACAGCTCAGGTTCAACTCCAGTTTCCCCTGTAAGCTTTAACTTGACCTGCTAACTAGAGTTAACAGCTGAGTTGCCGTGTCTTCACTATTTTAACCTGAGTTAGTTAACACGGTTTAGCTCACTTAAGAACACACCTTTTTTTTCAGTGTAGATATACCCAATTAGCTCCTGCTGCACAGAGAACATGTCTTCCCCTCCTGCTTAAGAGACTCTCACCTCACTATCCTGGACTATTTAATTAAAGTATCAGAGGGGTAGCCGGGTTAGTCTGGATCTGTAAAAAGCGACAGAGTCCTGTGGCACCTTATAGACTAACAGAAGTATTGGCGCATAAGCTTTCGTGGGTGAATACCCGCTTCATCAGATGCATGTTGTGAATACCCGCTTCGTCAGATGGGTATTCACCCACGAAAGCTTATGCTCCAATACTTCTGTTAGTCTATAAGGTGCCACAGGACTCTTTGTTGCTATTTAATTAAAAGCAGTATAAGTGAAGGTTCCTTCAGTCTGAAGTTAAAAGTGAGTTAGACTTAAACACAAACCAGCTCCTTCATTTCCTTTGGCTTATTTGCTCTGCACAGGTGAGAAAATTAGTGATGGTTACTTGCCAGGGACACGTTAACTTTGCAACTGCCATACTTTGCTAATACCAAACACAAACCATTATGACAATGTTCCATGAGAAGATGCACCTAGATCAATCTCTTGAACAATACTAACCACTGGTTCAAGGTGAATACACCCTCTGGGCTCAGCTAGCATATCTGGTGGATCTCTTCTGACAAAAAACTTTTCATTCCATCTCATCTCCAAAAGAAACAGACAACTTTAAGGAAAGAGGACATCACATTTCGGAGCCAGCCATTCAGAGGTGCTGAGCACCCACAGCTCCCAGTGACTGTAGTTGGAATTGTGGTAGCTGAGCACTCAGGGGTGCTGGAACAATTTGTATAGTGGGGGTGCTGAGACCCCTTGAACCAAACTGTAAACCCTGTATGTGATTGAAACCACTTCAAGCCAGGGAGTGCGACAGCACCCCTCGTTTCAGCACCGATATCAGCACTGCTGAAATACAGACCCTTACTGCCATGGCCTTGGTTTCCCTAGATCAGTGGCCAGTAATAGATATGGCATGGGAAAAAAAAATCTTATTTCTGTATAGAACTAGAGGATTAAGAAAACTACATTTCATACAACCAAGAAAAGGCTATTTGTGATTAATGCTGGTAACTCCCCAGCATGCCTGGCTGAGGTTACTGCTAAAAGAAACATCTTTCCACAGTAAGAACTAAAATTCTCTGTAATGTACAGGCTTGGGAAATGAACTAGAAAAGCCTTTAACACCAAAGTTAGGTCATCAGAATTTAAAAGCTTCTTTTCTTGTCTCAGCACTCTAACGCCTCTTACAAAGGATTGGAGTAGATGGCTGTATCCAATTCTTTTAAGAACAGAAAGCAAACATTGTTGCCAGGTGCACTAATAGTACTTAATTGAAGGCCAGAAGGAAAAATGGCAAGAATTATGTTTGTAACCTGCTTGGAATATTTCCATATAATATTGGGAAAAATATGCTCTTCCTTAGTTAATCTAATGTGCCCACCACCCTGGTGCCCAGGTGCTATTATGTGAAGCAACCCTCAGGGTGTGTCTACACTACATGTCCCCATATCCTGGCTCACGCTCACTCATTAGCCAAGCCCACTACCGACCCCACACTGCAGAACCGCACACATACAAGACCCATTATACCTGCTTGACTGAACCTAAGAAAATATTTTGTGAGCAGCAGAGTTGTAGTATATTTTACTTCTAATTCATCTAGAATTCATTAGAAAAGTTTTGTAGGTTTCCTGCGTCCTCTAGAAAAACTTGTATATCAAACATGTTACTGCTTAGATCCAGGTTTTAACTGCCTTAAATAAGGGCATTTAGGCCTAATCTTAGTAGAGTAGAACAAGACCACAAAGTGCTTGGACTGGATATTTTTATCTACGTTTTGAAAGGTCAACTTTATGTTCAGCAACTTTTCCCAATACTCAGCTTCTTTTGAGCAAAGAACGAAAAATAAATAAGAAATAAGTTACAGCCTGCATATGTAAGTATTTTTCCTATTGTGATTTTTAGTAGCCATATTTAAGGTGATATTTGAGGACACGCCTTCCATTTTTAATAATGACAAAATATATCTGAGAAGCACTAAAACAGAGCAAATCTTTGAAATCTTCTAGGTTAAAATATACTGCTAAATGTGCAAGTTTGCTACTGATCTCTGAAGTTAAGAGAATATGGCAATGCATATTTCTTGACCAAAAAAACCCACCCAATGTCCAAGGATTAAATCTAGAAGGGAAGGGAACAGAAGACATTCTTCTGCTATTAAAAAGCTGCATGCGTATAGTTGCCACAACTTCCTAACTGGCTACTGCTACAATTCAATAATCTTTTCACCCTGAAACATAAAATAACAAGGGTTCTTTTTATGCAGGAAATGGAAACGTTAAAAGAACACTTAATAGAGAACCTTACAATTTTTAAGTCCACAGGCACGAGGCAGATGGAAGATGCAGCATACTGGAAGGATCAAATTTACTTAATAAACTGTCTAATGCTAAGAGCCCCAGTGCACAAGCGACTTACAAAATTATAAAGACTTGGAGCCAAAGGTAACAACTCTCTTATTCCAGGGCCACTTCTGAAGCAGTGCCAGCATAATTTAGAGCAGCCTAATGTCTGCTTAAAGTTATGTTGGCTGGCTACAGCCCCTAAGGGTGTGTTTACTTTGCAAAAAAACCTGCGGGGCAGTGAGACTCAGAGCCCAGGTCTACAGACTTGGGCTCATGCTACAGCCCTAAAAATAGCCACGTAGATATTCCCGCTAGGGCTGGGGCTCTGAGGCTGGGGGAAGGGGTGGATTTCTTTCTATGCAAGGGTAACTACATAAGGTAGTAGCATCCTCAGGCTCTAAATCCACCGCCTCCCAGAGCTCAATTGGGTACGTTTACTTGGCTATTTTTAGTGTCATAGCAGGAGCTCAAGTCTGTACACTCAGGCTCTGAGACTCACTGCTGCAGTTCCCTCCCCCCACCCGCCAGTGTAGACATAATGTCAGGGGCCATCCTCCAGCTGGGGATAGCTGAAACACAATGAGCTGCATCCCCTCACCACTAGTTCTATACCCGTTAGTCTTCTCCATACCAGGGAAACCCTCAGCTGGGGAGCTAAGGCAGCCTTCTGCTCTTTCTGCCATGGGAGTAGCATAAATGGAGCAGACAAGGCATCTAGATCGGGCCTAGAATTCCTTAAAGGTAGGCTGATCTTGGTTAGACATATTGCATCCAGAAACAAATCTATCCAAAGATCAGTTTACTGAGACAGAGACTACTGTATATCATTGCCTAAATGAGGGACTCCACTTTCTTCCCTCCAAGTCAATTATATTATATTACTGCTTAATAATAATATGCAAGGTAGCAGACTTCTCTTTCTAGGAGGCTGGTTGTTCAGAATCTCCAAGTAATTCAAATTGACAGAATCAGAATGTCCTGCATAATCAAATTTTCTTTCTGGTGGATTATGGCTTAAATAGTATCCAAGTTTCCTTACAAATACCTGTTTAACTTTACAAACATTTAAGATAAAGAAGGTGTCAATGAAGTCAGAGATACAGATGCTTACCCATAGAAGACGACTGTGTTTCTAAGAACAGGAATTCTTTCTTGCTGCATTTTGTTTAGTCTGCTCATCTTTGTGCTTGATCAGGAAAAGAGGTAGTCTGAGAGTGTACTGACCTAGCACTGAGCTAAGCTGTGGCTAGTGCCACCATATGAAGGGCTTGTCTGCAAGAATGCCTGCTCAAATGCAACTGTAATTACAATGGTACAGTACTAGTGGATGCTGACAATTGTTTCTGGATTTTCACTTATTACCAGGGTTACAGTCTATTTTTTAAACATTCTGGAAATGCTAAGGCCTGAGTGGATGAACAAGTTCCAACAATTTAATACACTTTTTGCTATCCCTTGGGGTATGTCTTCACTACCGACCGGATCGGCCGGCAGTGATCAATCCAGTGGAGATCGATTTATTGTGTCTAGTCTAGAGGCGATAAATCGATCCCTGAGTGCTCTCCTGTCGACTCCTGTACTCCAGCTTAGCAAGAGGCGCAGGCAGAGTCAACGGGGGAGCGGCAGCAGTAGACTCACCGTAGTGAAGACACCGCGGTGAGTAGATCTAAGTACGTCGACTTCAGCTACGTTATTCATGTAGCTGAAGTTGCGTAACTTAGATCGATCGATCCTCCCCCGCCATCCCCAGTGTAGACCAGGCCTTGTTAAACAATCAATGTCACGCTTTTGTTGGGGCTACATAGGTGAGGGTCCATAAGAACCTTTTTGTTAGCAGATTTCCAACAGCTTGTATACAAACATTACAAATATAACTAAGTCAAAGGACTCAATTACAAGATGTTTGTTCTGTGACCTGGTCATAACACAATTTTAGTGTATATTGTAGATGGGTCCTGTAACCGGGGTAAAGCCTTGGATCAAGGTTCCATCTACATTACAGACTGGAACTGTGTTGTGACTGGTTCACAGAATAGCCATGTTGCAACCCGGCTGATCTGGCTGTATCTGAAGTGTTGGTGGACCCTAAGATACTCTGTTGCTGTCTAAGGACTTTACAAGGAGAAAAGAGAGCAGAATCAGCATGGTCTGTGCTGCAGGGGGCAAGAGGAAGGACAGTATCAACCTATGTGCTTTAAAAGCTTTTAGCCTCTTGAGAAAAGGTTTTACAGTGAGAACATACCTTGATTATATGAAGCGTTCCCAAGCAGTTGAAACAATCTGCAGGTCAATCACATTTTAACTTTGAGGATAACCCTTTCATGGCCATGTTCTAATTTAACACACAAGCTGAAGTTCATGTTATACCATAAAACAGACAACTGAGTTCTTAAGAGAAATCAGACTCTGGATCATCATACCGTCTGTCACCTGTGACCAGGTAGATTATGATGTCATGAATTGCGGTGGTGATGATGCTCAATTTAGTTCAGCTGCATTAAGAGGAAATGTAAACCACCTGTGCCAAGGGGCATGCGATGAGGAAACAGAAACCACAGAACCACAAAGCTCTGAAATGAATACATGGCTGAATTTGCTTTCTTGGGCTTTGCTCTAGTTCATAAATTGGTCAAACCGTGTTTATGTACTCAGCAGAGCCCCATGATAGACTTGTATTCACATCAGAGCTTTTGATTAACTTAAGCATGGTCAAGAAAGGTTTCTTAAAATCTAAGAGTGATTTCAGAACTACTTGAAGAAATCTATGATGAAATGAAGGACCCAAAGGCATTTAATTGTTGAACACATAAAAGGAAGTATATTTAAAATAAAAAAAATTGGTCAGACTGTAGAGTCAGTTACCATTTTTAAGGAATTTACAGGGCTGTTGTAGATGAGTCTTTTGGAATAGCCAGTTTATCGCATTGCTTAAACTGGTTTCTTCATTGCACAGTATTTTCTCTTAAAATGTGTGCATTTTTTAAACATTACATACATATTAAAAATCAGCATTTCTTTGCTTAAACTTAATTAAAACGTTAATACTCTCAGACAACACAGATCTGAAATGGTGAAACCAGTAATTTCCCCCGCCCACCTTACAACAAATTAAATTGAGACAAAATTACAAACACATTTCACTACATGATTATTATTAATAAAAATCAGTTTTTTTATAAAGTTGCCCAAAATGCAAGGGATGTGCATAGGTTTACAACTTAGTCATAATAATATTTTTATTTTATTCCCTTGGGTACGTTTTCCCATGAACGGAATGTATTTTGCTGTAGATTACAGGTTTTTTTTTCAACACAGATACACCAACGGCATGAACGCTTGCGACTGTCCACATGCATTAAGAGTCAAGACCCAATTTCAAATCTCTAAAAGGTTTACAGAGTTCTTCAAAGAGACAGTATCACATTATCTGGATGTTACATAAAAATACTTAAAAATACTATTCTAAAAAAAAAAAAAAAAAGCAAAGAAAGGCCTTTAAAATTTATGAATTTGTTTTGCAATCATTAGACTAATTATTTCAAATAAATAAAGGAAAGCAAGGTATCCCAATCCATAAAATCAGACTCTAAATAGAATGTAGTGTTCCACCCCCAAGTTAAGGTAACAGAATCATTTATTATTATTATTATTAAAATAGATTATAGAAAGCAGCATCTATTTTGTGCAGTTTTTAGGGGCTTTGAAATAATAAGCTATGATTTCCAAAAATATAACATTCCAAAGGATTGAATAATACATATATTGAAACATATATTTTATTAAAGTTTAGGAGAACTGATTAAAAAAGATACTGTCTCTTTAAATTAGTGTTTAATTTTTTTTCTCCTCCTATCTATTAGGACATGACAATAATTATAAATTTAGGTCACACTACATCTAGGTAGTCTCTAGGGGCCAAGATCTGTTGACACAAGGTCAATAACAAAGAGGTTTTCCATGTATGAGGTGGTTCCCAGTATTGATAAAATTCTTCAGTTATCTGGTGAAAGGCCTAATAGACCCAGGAGACTGGAACCCACTGTGATGCTGTACAAACAAGCTCAATGGCTTCCTCCAGATGCCTGATTGTTTCATCAATTTCATTGTTGATAATTGTTAGATCAAAGTAGTGTGCATATGTTCTCTGTAAGATCTCAGATTCCTTTTGCAGGCGCTGAAGAGATTCATCCTGCACAATGATTGGAAAAGAAAGCAAGAGAGATAAATTAGGTTCTTTTGTTCAGTTTTCTGTTTGTTGGTTACAGAGAAGGAAACAGCAAAAATAAAACCTAATCTAAGGATTCATGAATGACTTATGTCCTCTACATAATGTCAAATTCCATGCACAAGGAAGAAACTAACTTGCTTCTCCCTTGTAACTTTACACAAAATCACAATTCTCAACAGAGGTTACTCAAGACACATCAGGACACTTATCTAATTTGTGGGAAGGGTTAAACAGACAGGGGATAAGCATGAGGATTGAAAAAAAAAAAATAGAAGTAAGAACCAGTACAAACATGGAAAGAGTGCCAGTTCATGAATGAAAACATACCCAGTTCACAAATACAAGCTGTTTGGCATCTATCCAGACATCGATACTGGAAACATGACAGGATGTGTTTTCAAGTATCAGCTGTTTTCGGACAATTTCTGTAATATCTATTACTACTCAGCATCAGTCTTTGAGTTTCACTTTCTTTTATTTTAATAAGTATTTACTGTGGACAGTCTATGGAAATTCTCACTCTATTGCTTTCTAATTTCTCTTTTACTATAACCCTCTTCTAACATCTTATGGTCTATCTGAGACTATTCTAATTCCAGACTCTACTGGTGCAATTCAAGCCCACCAAAAATAGCTGCACCAGGTTCACCACCTCCAACTCTTCTGGGAGTTGTGTCGGGAACCTGCCCTAAATTGAGACCAGGTTATCATATATGGCCTTTGGAATCATATTTTGTGGGTGCTCCTGCCACGCTCCTCCAAGGCCAGCACTGCTCACATTCTGGGATTCACTGATTGAGTCTGGGCTTCCAAATGGAGCAGGGTTGCAGGAGGCTTGTGGCATGGATGACTCACGCCCCCACTCACTCTGGGGGGCCTGCTGCCTCAGTTCTGTGGTGAGAATGAATGATGGGAGTTTAAACTCTCTTCTCACAATTCCCTCAGGATACCAGAAGATCACCTGAAATTTCCCACAAGCCATTGCTTCTAGAAACTGTGGGATAGGTACCCAGGAGTCAGTGCAAATGAAATGTCATCGCACAGTGCAATATGGAAATGGGGCAAAACTACTCCCAAAACAATATGGCCAGTATGGGCACACTGCAGTGTTAGTACCTACCCTGGTGTTATCCCACCAGTTCAATTAGCAATGGTTCAGTTCTCTAGTGTACCAATAGATGCAGCCCAGCACTCCAGTGCTATAAAGCACAGAGCAGCATTGAGTGGTCTTATTACTTGAAATTATTTGGGCCACAAAATTTGATTTCCATAGTCTTCATATTAAGAGGGAAACTGGGTTCTCTTTCCTCAACTGACCAAGTATCTGGAATTGCACTGAATAATAATAATAAAAAAAAGATGTGGAAGCTGCACCTTTTGGGGCATCTGAAAATCAGCATTCAGTGGGAGGAAACTGGGATGAGGCACTTTTCCTACACCATGAAACTAACCATTTCTTTGAGTATAGTTCTAGATCCTGATTGAATCGCTTCAGAAAAGCAGCAGCTCCTAACAACTGTACAGTCCCCACTAGTCAACAGAAGGTGACTCAATCTCTCCATAATTGAACACTACATTCAAACATAAATGTAGCCAAGTGCTCCTCACACAGACGTATACAGGGAATGTCCTTTTAAGGAGTATTATGCACCCAAACAAGCACATGTGAAAAACAATATGTGCAGATTTGTCCTATGCTATTCTCAAGTCAATTACTGATAAAGAGAGACCTTAGGTTGTGCTAAATACACCACTGGGACACCTACAATAACGCAGCAACCATGGCAAAATCCTCAACTATCGTCAATTATCATAGCTCAACTGACTTCAACAGAGCTTCAATGATTTCTACTAGCTGAGAATTGGACGCCTTTGTGTTTAAATTAATTTACAAAGTGAAAAATTATATTTGTATAAGTGCTAAATTTTTAGCACTTTCAAGATACCTAATTAAAAGGTACATTTTATGTCTGTAACCCCAATGTTTTAAAAATACACAGTACTGGACACCGTATATTTCAAATGAGTATAAACCAGAAGCCATTGGACTAATACTGTATGTTATAATATAAAAGGTTTTAGAACTCGGGACACAAATGTAGGTTTTCACAATCAGTTTCATGCCTGTATCAGTAATACTCAGTAAATGTATGGATATAAACTTTTTAATCTACACTATTTTATAACGGTAAATTAGCAGAGAAAATAGAAATCTGCAGGGAATCTGTAAAACATGTGGGTATTTCCTTTAAAAAAAGGAAAACAGGAAAAGAATGAGAAGAGTTGTTCTCAAATCTTTACTTCTACTTGGCTCTGGTCCTAGATTTTGCAAAAACAAAGAGGGTATTTCAAAAATATCTATTAGATTATAGCATTTAACTGTCACTGTTGTTCCTACATAATATTTTATAGACAACTAAGGAGATTGTATTTTGGGAGACCTACACTACTTACCCTCATGGAAATGCAAAATGTTACTTTTACCTACTCCTAGGGGAATTCTGCGCCAAAAAATAAAAAATTCTGCAGCAAAAAATAAAAAATTCTATGCATGATATAAAATTCTGAAAAATTCTGCATATTTTATTTGTCAAAATAACGCAATATAATCACTCTGGTTTCAATTATTTTGGTAATTTATTTCAACGACAATATAATGGATGGAAAATTGGAGTGGAGAGCATTGGAGGAAATCCCCAACCCCCCATGCCTAACAGTAATGTAACTAGGTTTGACCCTTTATTTCTAGTTATTAGTCAACAAATATATGCAGCCATATGCTCAGTGTTACATCCTAGGCAACTGAACAGCAATTGAGGGCTGGGGAATCAAACTCACAATTTATACTGACTACTGACCATCTCCAGAAAGGTCAGTAGCAAACAGTTCATGGAGCCCATTCTGATAGGAATTTTTTTCAGTCCAAAAATGTAGACCAGTTCTAATCACTAAAGCACCAGAAGCATTTATAAAGCCATACTGTCCTTTACACCACTCTGGCAATGTAAAGGAGCCTTAAAACATTTACACCTGTTTTATACTCCTGGGGGAATTCACAAAGAGAATGGGAACAATTCACTAAGTAGGCCGGCTGCTACATTCTGCTCTGCCTGAGGGGACAGAGCCTGTCCCACACCTATCTCCTCAGAAACACCCCGAAGCCCTGCCCCATCCACGCCAAGCATGCTGCAATAGCAAGCGAGAAGGACAGAGTGTCTCTCTCCCTCTCACACATACGACTCTATAACCCCCACCCTCCCTTGGGTGGTGATTTACATCTCTACTGGCTGCTCCGGGTGCCCAAACCAACCTGCCTGCACTGCTGGGGAGGGGCGGATGACTGATTTTGCGGCTTCCCTTTGCTTCCTCATCAGAAGGCATTTTTCTGTGTGGAAGCAAAGAAATCTTCAGGGGACATGAATTCTGTGCATGCACAGTGATGCGGAATTGCCAGAGGAGTATTTTTACTATTGTCCTCAAGAATGTAGGATAAGTCTTTTACTTTACTGAATTAAGGATTGGCCTGAGCTGCAAAGTTCTGAAGTGGGTCCAAACTTCCTCAAAGTTTGGGAAGGAGGAGCCAGCTCAAGGTTTCTTGTTTGGTCCCACCTCTAATTTGAATATACGACAGAATTATCACCTCTCTGCATATTCCAAATTTACAGTATTATTTGTGCACATGTCCTTTAAAAAAAACCTGAATATCAGAATGCAAGATATATATCTAGCCACACTGGATAACAGTTTTGGCTAAATGTTTCTGGTAAGTTGATTAGCAGTTAAAGGATTTATGTCACTTACCATGTAAGTGGCCATAATCAGGCTTCAAAACTAACATCCCATTAAGACCTCTCTTTACATTGTGAAGGTTAGCGTGGCAACCAGAAGGGATATCATTTTTTGTTTTAAAATTAAAATGTTAAAACTAGAGATGTGCTAGGACATTTGAAATCTCTAAAATTTGTATTTTCAATTGTGCCAGGCAGTAAGACATTTCAGGCCATGCATTTCTGGGGATTATTACATGTTTTGTGGTTGAAGATATCAAGCACTTGGTTTGTGCCTCATAAAACCACGAGAACCATCCAATATTTACCCAGAAAGGCACTGTATTTTGTGTCTTTACTCTCAGTTATAGTGGGATCCCTGTAAACTGGAGATACTGTACATGCATTCTACAGTCGGTTAAAATGGCTCAACTGTGCATTGCAGGATAAGGCTGTTTGAACCGTGTCAACCACAAAGTCATAATGTGCATTTCCTAGAGTAGGAATAAAAGTCTCTGTGCTCACTTGTTTTTGAGGCTATCCTTTTAACTTTTTTCTTTTTGCCAATGAATAATCCTTCCATTTGAATGAGCTTTAGCACAGATGTCTAGGTCTTTAGTACTTTATACTTTTATTCTAACGGCAAAAGTAATGTTGAGTGGGAATAAGGATGTCTACAATCTAAATCTATTAAAATAATCAGAATTGCATCTTATCAGGTCCTAGCTGGTACTTACAGGCAATTTTCTGCACCATTTTGGCAGCTATATAAAGTGAATAAGAGTGCAGGAAAATGAAAAGAAAGGCAAAGATGATAATTCAAGAAAAAACATAAGGAAAAAAGACAGTCATTTACAGATGTTTGCACGTCAGGTGTTTGTAAAAATGAAACAAAGCAGGATAAAAAGGTCAAAAGGGCTATTCTTTATGCAAATGAATCTTTTGTAAAAGAAAAAATGAATGGGAAATATGAAGTATGCGCACGAAAACCTAGTCTGCTAAGACACATCATACCACAGTTTCTGTATATATTCCATTCCCTCTCATGCAGCACAATAGATCCAGGTGAGTAGGACCCCAGATTGCATTAATGTCCATTGTTATTACTTGTTTTTTAAAGTGAGTGTTAGTGGTTTACAGACAGTGACAGTTTTAGCAAGTATTCAAAACATTAAAGCATGACTCTGACTTAGCAATGGAGTCTACTTGGATGAATTTTTATGCCACACAGATCGAATTGCAGGATCTGGGCCATAAAAAGTAAACAAAACTTAAAAGGAAATACAGCACAAGAGCATAATAATGAGACTATATATTTGAACCCTAACCTTTCTTGGTTTAACTCCCCTATGTCTTCCATCTCAATGAGGGGAAAAAAGCCCAATCTTGCACATGCCCACACTGTAGCTCAGTACATCCCAAACCAGCAATTTGCTTTCTCATATTAACCCTTCCAGTTCTCCCCCATCTCACATTCTACAACATGAACTTCTGAATGGTTAAAAGAAAAGTACCACTGGTATTTCAGAGTTGGAGATTTGAAACACCACACTGGAGCAATCAGATAATTCTGTAATAACTTTGGGCCAAAGACATATGGATTTTAAAAAAAAAAGGCAAAAATAGTACTGAAGATTTTCAGGGGCTTTTGTGCATTTACAATGTGTTGTACAATAGCTCCAGCTAAAATAATCAGAACAGTTGCATAACAATCCAGGACTGATTCTCACGCTCTTGAGCTGTTTTTTTTTTTTTTTTTTTTTAACAAACAGTTATGCAATCTGCTGTGCAAAATAATATCTACCATTACAAGTGACTAAGATGCAGCATTTTAATATTTGCTCATATAAATTTACGGTAAATGACAACATCAGCAATGTTTCAGAGGAATAATCACTACATCATTTTAACGTAGCTGAAATCAGAATGCTCTGAGACATCTTCATTTCTGTGTTTGGAAAACTTAACAGTTAAAACAAAGTATCAGAGGGGTAGCCATGTTAGTGTCTATCCACAAAAACAACAAGGAGTCCAGTGGCACCTTAAAGACTAACAGATTTATTTTGGCATAAATCTGTTAGTCTTTAAGGTGCAACTGGACTCCTTATTACTTAAAACAAAGCCATTTGTCTTTCACTTTTTTTCCATAATTTTCTTGCCATTTTACTAATTATTTATGGTATTTGTGTTTGACCATCTTTATCCTTTCTGGCCCATCATTTATCTGCAAGAATCCGTAGTGAAGTCCTAATTCAAATTGTGTTATCACACACATTATGTCTGGGGAAGCAGACTGTTGCTACAAACACAGGATTATCATTTCCCTGCAGGATCAAAGAGATGGAAGAGGGATTTGCTAAGAGAGAAAGTTCTTATTAAGATACAAATACAATTAACACCTTACTAGAGCAAAAAAAAGGAAAGAGCTGGTTATAAATGTTTTGTTTGTTCTGGTTTGAGCTAAATCCTGAGGTCTTTATTTACATAAACTCTCTTTGAACATGAACACTTAATTTCTCACAAGCAGGTATCCATTCCAGTTTCACAGTTCCAAGTATCACAATGTTATTTGAATGTAATAAGCAAGTTTCTGGTACATTGCTATGGGATTTCTTTTCTCAAAGATGAAACTTAGTAGCAGCTTCCTCCTTCTACTTGGGGAGGAAAGAGTAAAGTAGACTGAATGACTCAGAAACTGGAAATTTTTGGACAGCTGACCAATTAGCTGGCTCAATGGCCACAGCAAGGATTTTGGAAACAATTTTTTTAGGTAGGGAGGAAATAAAACTGAATATATTTTAAAAGGATATCAAATGATCAATACTGATCTATATATCAGCTGATGTTAAAGTTGTCATGTGAAGAGCTAAGAGTACTATGAAGTGCTTCCCTAGTAGTGACAGTGCATGGACCCTTGCAGCTCAAGTTTATATTTAAACGTAGGAAAAATCATTTGTTATTCAGTAAGATCATCTCAATCTTAACTTCAGTGGTGTTCTGACCCCACTATAAAAGACAACTGGTCAGTTAAAATGTTGATCTTATTCACATACTGAATCATCCATATAATTGTGTCTCCTGATAAAAACATTTATCTGTAATAAGCCTTACCTCATTAATGCCTGGGGTAATCGTAGGTGCAGCAATAAAAACAACAAAAGGGGCAAACTCTGCAGTTCTCAGGACCTTCAGTGCCTATGTAAAAAACATTAAATACTTGAGAAGAGGAACAAATCAATCAACAGGATACAAGTTTAAATACACAAACAGAGGGAAGAACTAACAAGACTTTAGATCAGTTTTAAAATATAATCAAGAAATATTAAGAATTAAGACCCTGATCCTGGTAAGACTTACAGATGTGCTTAAGCTTACAGTCACATTTACTCCACTAAGTCTTTGCAAGATTGGGGCCCAAACTGTCAGTTCATCATCATAAATAACTGCCAGGGTAAACATCCAAGATTTCATATGCAGGGTATTTTTCCTACAGAAAAAACTAAAAATCAGTTTATATTTAAGCTAAAGAATTTGCATTAGCCAGAAAAACTTTTGCTCTGGTTATTCTCAATGGGTCAAAATGTAAATTGTACTTTATAGTAAATGATGACTAAAATATAAGAAAACATTTTCTGGTTGAGAATATTGTTCAGCCTACAGATAAACTTATTTTTATTTTTGCTGAAGCAAAAATGTTCTGATTTGGAAACTATGAAGCTTTCAAAGTGTGAGGGTACTGAACATACTAATAATTCAATAATCAAACTGAGACCAATGGCCCTGCTAGAGAGGCTACAAGCTACCTCTATGCAGAAGGGTAAATGTAAAGACAATGGTTATGCTTAACCTGACTCAAACAGTAATGATTTATGAGTGACAGATAGTTCCACAAATGAGGCCCTACTACAGGGAGTCCCTCCTCCTGGCCTGTTCCAAACTGAAACTTGGGGTAGGTAGCAAGCAAACATAACCTAGCTGATCTCAACTGTCTGGGCAGAACGTAGAATGAAAGATACTTCTATTCCACTCCAAAGCAGTACAAAGTGGCCCTTTGTTTTTTAAACCAGCCTGACAGCCAGCTGAGTTGATGTCTCTCTCTGCTGCTTGAAATCCACCTTCAGGTATAATCAGGTATGCATTGTTTCTACAGAAAAAAAGAGGTCACCCTGCAAACATGGGTACATGAGTCAGGGAAGCTCACAGAATGGAGGATGCCTGAACCTGGAATACAGAAACAGGGTAATTAACTAGAACTGGGCTCATGGACAAGTACTACAATGACTCTAACGAATTAGGTGAGCTGCATTATACAATGTAGTCAGATATCTTATTTTGGTTCTGAAAGTCTCCACTTAGGTAAAACAAAGTCCATCAACTGCACTGTCCCGAACCAAATCTGTGATCTCATGAATCCAGCCACAAAAGAAGAGAAGAGCCAGTGTAGAGAAAACAGACAATATTGGTCACAACTAGTTAATTTTGCTCAGAGGGGGATGAGCCCTGCAAACCAAAGCAGTGACTGGTGGAAAAGAATGCAGAGAGTTCATAACCCAAGAAAAATAACGGTCAGGCTTGTTGTCTTCTGGGCTCAGCTGCTCATATTTTTAATTGGTTCCTGCAAGTTATTTCAGGCCTGGTCTCTTGTTTCCCCATGTCCTTTAACCTGCTTGAATATGAATTCAAAGGCACCACAGCTAAAAATAAAACATACAAATACTCAGCCATCAACTGAAATTCATATCAACGTGGGGGGTTCCAAAGGAAATTAGTCAAAATGTTCCACTTAGGATTTTATATCAAGATTGCAACACTGTGAATAAAGTATTCATATTCTTTGAGTTTGTGAATTTACCTACTCACTGATGCTATTATAACACACACAAAGACATTAATAAATATAGTTGTAGCCATTCTATAGGCAACACCTTCCTATGGCATCAGTGATTGACAGAGAATGCTATTTCTGGGATTGCTGACCTAGTAACAGCAGGGAAGTAGGGGGCAATCAGGACAATGCAGAACAAAATTCCCTCTTGTGTGTGGTATCAAAGTGAAATCTAGGGCTGAACATACTAATGCATTACAGCTGGCCAGCACAGACAATCAGCTGCTTCAATGGACAGCTAAGTGCAGTGAACAACAATGTAACAATAATTTCCCTTATTATATTAAAGTGTGCAATAAGCAGATTTTCATAGCAGTACTGGTCCCTTGCCAAGACAAATGGTGAGCTCATTTCTACTTCTTACTTTTACTCTAATAATCAGTAGAAAATGATTTCATACACTGAAGTTCCTGTGTGGAACCATTGCCCCACATACTAAAAACCTTTCACATTAAATGTATGATGAGCTATACGTCTTAAATTCTATGGTCAAAAAATGACTGGCGATAGATAACAAAATAAAATTCAGGTGTCTCTGATAAGTTTTGCATTTTTATGTATTTCCAATAAGTACCTGAGGCTCTACATCAAGTATTGCAATTAGTCCCTGCTCATGGATCTTCCGTATTGTTTCCAGTTTTGTCCCATACATTGCGTCCTCATGGCTGCCATATTCCAAATATTCATTGTTGGATATATCCTGCATCATTTGGTCATGTGATACAAAGTAATAATTCTTTCCATTTTCTTCATCTTTTTTGGGAGGTCTGGTTGTGTCTGAAATGTCAAGGAATGCAAAAGGACACAATTTAAATGTGGATTTTTTTGTTGGCCTATTAATAGTTATTCATGTAACAATCCACTCCCAAACTGTTCTAAATCTTGATTATTTTTTACATATTTTCAAAGTTTTATTCACTTGCTCGACAAAGGCTTACATTAACCATCAATTACTATTTAAATGATTCTTTTAAACTTCAAAGGTGCGGGGAGAGGGGCATAAGGTGTGTGTGTCTCTGTCCCGTTTCTGTATAATTGCTAGCAGAGAATCATAGAATCATAGAATCATAGAATATCAGAGTTGGAAGGGACCTCAAGAGGTCATCTAGTCCAACCCCCTGCTCAAAGCAGGACCAATTCCCAGCTAAATCATCCCAGCCAGGGCTTTGTCAAGCCGGGCCTTAAAAACCTCCAAGGAAGGAGACTCCACCACCTCCCTAGGTAGCGGCGAACAGCAGAGGCTAACAGCAGGAGTTTGCCTGGGAGTTCGCGTGGGGAGAGCGCACTGAGGCTTTCATCTGCAGGTTTCTCCGAGTAGTTCCTGCAACAGTTGAGGAAGCTCCTAAGAGGACGGTGATATGGAAGGTGAGCGATCAGCTGTTGTAACCTGCACAGGTTGTGCCATGTTTGTCTTTCTTCCGCAGGACAGAAGTGACTTTGTCTGTACAAAGTGCAAGCTGGTCTCCATATTGGAGGAGAAGGTTCGAGGGCTGGAGAAACAAGTATCGACTCTGCGTTGCATAAGGGAAAATGAAGATTTCCTGGACAGACGTCAGGAGATGCTTCTACGGCCACAATGTTCTGAAGATTCAGAGCAGGCGCAGCAGGGACAGAAGGATTGTGAGGAGGTTTGGCAGCATGTGACTTCCAGAAGGAGAAAGAGGAGCGTCCATGCACCAGCAATGGAAATACAGGTGAGCAATCGTTTCCATGTTCTCTCTACAGGTGCTAATGCGGAGAGTGGACTAGATGGCCCATCTGAGGGAAGGGAGCAGAAGGAGACTCCACCGATTGGAAGGCAAAAGATGCACTGTCCTAGGGATGGGGGTTCCACGACCACCACTCCCAAGAGGAGGAGGAGGGTGGTGGTGGTCGGGGACTCCCTCCTCAGGGGGACTGAGTCATCTATCTGCCGCCCTGACCGGGAAAACCGAGAGGTCTGCTGCTTGCCAGGAGCTAGGATACACGATGTGACGGAGAGACTGCCGAGAGAATGGTGTTTAGTTTGGTGGAAGACACTAGTAACTCAATTAACTCTGGAACTTGTACCATGACTATGCGTAGGCTTCAAGCACAGGGAAGAGAAAGGGGTTTTGAAATCCTCCAAGCCTTCCTTCTTCCTTGGTGAACAAACCCTCCTGATAGACACTTGCATATTCAACCCCCAGTGACTCTTGTCTGCCTTCAACTCCTTCCTCAAACCTTGATAAATTCTGCAAGAAGAGGTCTCCAGTGCACTCCTTCCTGCCTCTCCTGTCTCAATCTAATCTTGGGCTTCAAGGCATCATTCCGACTCTCCACCTCTAAGGCCTTGGCCCCATCTTCGCAAAATTCCCTCACCACCTCTCATCCTCTCCCTTTACCTCTGTCCTCAACCTTGTATCCTCTGGTACGATAGGCGGAGCTGATAGTATCAACGATAGTT
This sequence comes from Chrysemys picta bellii, assembly GCF_011386835.1. Classification (NCBI taxonomy): domain Eukaryota; kingdom Metazoa; phylum Chordata; order Testudines; family Emydidae; genus Chrysemys; species Chrysemys picta. The sequence goes on along the minus strand of NC_088791.1, from coordinate 202,627,714 downwards.
AAGGTTGCCCAACACTTCCCATTATAACACTCTTTTTTTTTTTTTTTTTTACACAACCATTTAGTTCAGAAGCTCTCGTATCTCCATACTTTGGAACAGGGACATGAAATTTGGCGGGGGTGGGGAGTGTCACCCTAATGTCAGGGATGTGTCTTTTGGTGTATTCAAGACAATTCACCCAAATATGGTCAAGTTAGAAGCATTACAGTTAACACCTTTCTTCCGAGCCTGTGTGAAGAGTTTGGTAGCTAGAGTCTCCACTGAGCTTGCTCTAGCACAGGGCTGTAGAGTCTGTGCAGAACTTTCACTGCAATTGCTTCTCCCAGCTGCCAGGGGCTGCTGGGCAAAGGAATGTGGGAAGAGGAGAGTGATGCTGGTAAACCAGGTGCCAGCAATTGCAAAGGCTGTAGGTGTCAACTGAGCACTGAAATTCACAACTGGAAACCAGATCAGCTCATCCATATGTCAATATTTTTCAGAGTAGGTGTTAGACTTGTAAAGATGTCCATAAGTTGCTAAATACATTAATCTAACTTATAATGGCTGTATACCATGCTATAAAGTAATATGCAAGTTTTGCTTTATAATTGTAAAAATGCCCGCTCTGAACTTGTGAACCTAGGCAGGAAGAGTGTTACCTCTGCCCATCAAGGACTATCAAAACTAAATGGGACAATGTAGGACAAAAATTTTGTTGATTGCCCAATCCACCCATGAGGTTATGTGCAGGAGCAATCATACCAGTGGTTTGAACTCTGGGGGAAGGGCAGATAAAGACGCTTACAAGAAGAAATAGCTCTCTCTCTCTCTGCCGTTTGGACTCTCACAACGGCTAAGAAGTAAAAGCAGAGATCCCCAGGGTCAACCTGGTTAGCCCTAAAAGACGTTCAGTGGAAAGATTACAACATCTGTCACCTTTCAGAACCACAGATTGTAACACATTTGTGCTTATATGTTGCCTGCTTTAACCTGTAAATAACTTTCTTGTTTCTTTTTTCCCAGTTAATAAATCCTTAGTTAGTTTACTATAAGATTGGCTACCAGTGTTGTCTTTGGTGTGAGATCTAAGGTGCAAATTGATCTGGGGATAAGTGACTGGTCTCTTGGGACTGGGAACAACCTGAATATGTTGTGATTTTTGATGTAAGTGACCATTTATCACTAACTCCAGCTTGCCTGGGTGGCAAGATAGACCGGAATGCCCAAGAGTGACCCAAGGGTAAGACTTTTACAGTGATCCACAAGCTCACATTTATTACTGGGTTGGTGAAATCTAATTACAGAACATACCACCAGTTGGGGTGTCTGTCCCGCTTTTTGACAGTCTGCCCTGAGGCTGGCACTCGTGGTTGTGAACCACTCCAGACAGCGTGACAGAGGGATTTTTAGGAGTCATAAGCATATACTGTACATAGTAGTTTAAACCATGACCATGGATCAATTTGCCAGAGAAAGAGAGATTGTGTGTGAGTATATATAGAAAAGGAGGGGACCTGGGATAGAGGCCTGAATGACATCAGCATGACTGCAGTACAGAGAAAGAGGAGCTGCCCGGGGGGAGGCTTATTGAATAATCGGAGAATTACAAGCACACAAACAGAATCCCAAAAGCCACAGGTGGAGAGTGAGTGGTAGGAGAGGAATTAATTGACTGTTGAAAGCAGTAGGGAGAGAGAGAAGCCCTGTAAAATTGGCAATGAGAGGGTCAGTCACTGGTGACATTAGTAAAAATGGCTTCAGTGAAAAGGAGAGGGTGGGAGCCATAATGAAGGGGTTCTAAGAGGGAGTTTAGTGGGGAAGGAGTTGAAGCAACCAGCACAACCAAGGAGTTTGTGTGCAAAGAAGAACTCTTCTAAAACCCCTATGATTTTTCTGCCTCCACCAGCACAGAGAGGTTCTAAAAATTAACACCGAGGGCTACATTAACTGTAAAAACAATGAACTTCCCGTAACTACAACTCATCTAACCTTCATTATAAAACAAAAAGCTAACAAGGTATAAATCTGTCTAGGTTCTTATGCCATAACCATCACTGTCGTGTCTGAGCACCCGTGAAGGGGATCTGTTGGATTCTGTGAGTGGAACTGGGGACAGCTAGCTGGTGGAGGGGTTTATGCCTCTGGTCTCAGAATGCTGAATTTGAAGAATAAATGTGTGCTCCCCAGTTGTTAACTACACTGCAGAGGGTTCTGTGGCTCCTGTGGCAGGGCATGCAAATCCTACAGTGGCAGCGAGGTCACGAAGGAGAATCAGGGATTTTGGTAACAATTTATTTGCAAACAGTAAAATGAACTGCACTTTGCTCTTATCCTCATCTCTGGATAATTCTATGGGAACTTAAAGTAACAGTCCTCAAGGCTGTATGTAGAGTAATGTAAAACAGTGAAATAAGGTAAATGTATAAAATGTTTAATCGAAGTCCAATTTACATTTCTTTTCATGGGAATTTTGTGACCTTGAGACCTTCTCCTGTTTTGACTGATCCAGACACATAAAACTAAATATTTAAAAGATAATGCAACAGAGGGTCCCGTGGCACCTTTAAGACTAACAGAAGTATTGGGAGCATAAGCTTTCGTGGGCAAGAACCTCACTTCTTCAGATGCAAGTAATGGAAATTTCCAGAGGCAGGTATAAATCAGTATGGAAATAACGAGGTTAGTTCAATCAGGGAGGGTGAGGTGCTCTGCTAGCAGTTGAGGTGTGAACACCAAGGGAGGAGAAACTGCTTCTGTAGTTGGCTAGCCATTCACAGTCTTTGTTTAATCCTGAGCTGATGGTGTCAAATTTGCAAATGAACTGGAGGTCAGATAATATAAAGATAATATATGTGAATAAAGTGACTGTTAGGTTTAAACCTTAAAATGCCAAACATTTGGGGGAAGGGTGCCTCAATAAAAACATAGGTTTTATGTGAATAGTATGAAAATGTTCCAAATGAAAGGGATGCTGTATATATTTAGGTGCAAGAATTGATGGTATTTTTCATACCACACCCTCCTTCTCCCCTCCAGTATTATGATTCATCCACCCTTAACTTTACATAAGCTTTAACAGAGTACAATTACACATGCAATAATTAACTGGGCATATCATCATATAAATAATGCATATAATTTTGTGCCACATTTAACATAGCTACTTACGTGGAATAGGGTATGCAAATCTGTCTGGGTGTTTTGTGATGAGTGTATTTTTTATGTGTCTTCTTCCCACACCATGTGCACCTAATCCACAACACAAAGAGGAAATTTATATTCACCACCATTAAGATATTCAAAACATACTGTTAAAATTACTGTTCTGTTTAGAATGATAAGGTATACTCAAAATTACCTAGTAAGACTAGTGTTTTCCTTTTGAATGCTGGCAGTTTTACTACTTCTTCATATGTGACGAGATCTAATTGATCAAATACTAAAATGTAACACAAAATAGAAAGATAAGAGAAAAACGTATATGAAGTGAGTTAAGAAACAGATTTTCATTTATGCCAAACTGAAATTTTAGTAACCATATTAAATGTGCATTCCAAAACCCCATTTCTAAAAAATGTAAACTGACAATACTGAAATATATTTTAATTAGACATTTTATGGTTGCAAGTTTAATAAAAACATTCATTTTTAAGTCCACAAAAATGGTTAAAAATGTAATAACATTCAAACCTATTGAAAGGCTCAGAACAGCTTGCATGTCATTTCATGCAGTATTCAGCAGATAATGAGTTAAAATGGCATGCCATCACATTTTTTGCATGCCTAGGAAATTAGCAGTACTAAATAAAGTATACAGACAGTGACCAACATGAATACAATATGAGAACATCTATTTACACTAAAGGTAGAGGCTACGTTTAGTAATCATGTTTTATCAGAGAGTTATGAGAAATACGTAAGCAAGTAGCTTGAATTCATGTTTTATGGTTTTCTCTTTAAACAACTACCATGTTAATTATAAGTAGAGTTCTCTTCAAACACGTGCTATTTTTATTCACATGCTTTTAAAACTTTTGACACTGAATGAAGATTTGCAACAAAAAGTGATGACATTTCTGCACAAGAAAGAACCTCTACCATATTGAGAGCATATTTATATATAAAAAAAGTGTCATTTTAGTAAAATCTTAATTTAACTGCAATATATATTTTCTGCAGTGCCTATCTGATCATTGTCAATTGCCAAGGTACAGTATGTGCATCAAATCAAGTTTTCTCCATTAAAATACGCCTGTTCCTCCTTATGGCCAATAATAGAATGTTTGTGGTAACAAAATCATTTCAGTAAAATTCTAATGAAGGAATGAGGCAGGAGGCTGCTAATTATAAAGAATGCTTTAATTTAGAGATAAAGATTGCGGCAATCAGTAATTATGAAAAAGAAGGGGGATCCATTCTAACAAGAATTACCAATATTACAAGCCTGGTCTAAAAAAGGAAGGAAGGAAAGAAGCCTACTATATTATGGCTTTAATTAATCCCAGTAGTCATTGCAGTAATGTAGTTTGCAAATTCAGATCCATTTAATGTACTTAGAAACCTTTGTACAACTACTTCAACACACTGTTGGTCACACTATAAACCGGTCAGTTTAGTTATTTAAGACTTCTTAACTTAGAAAATATACGGATTTGCAAACTTGTTAGTCTGTCAGAAAACATTCTGAATTCAATTTAAAGAAAAATATCTCCCTCAACGTTTCTCCAAATATTAAAATGTACTTTTAGAGGAAGGTTCTGGCTATATTTTTGTTCACTCCAAGAACCTACAAAGATGAAGTATGCCTCTGCTGTAACTTGAATTCATTTAAATTAGCTAATGAGTTTATTCAAGATTAGAAAGAGCTGTGTATCTATTTTGTACTAACCAGCTCTGCCACTTTAACTATCTAACCCTCAAATAACTCATCCCATTGGAAAAAAAAATTTAGCCTTTATTCTTCCTGAACTGAAATACATATCAGCGACAAACACCACAAACAAACAACAAAAATGGTGCATATTAATGTCTTAACCACAAACTAGCAGCATGGAGAAGATATGCGTTGGTCTAAACGGGATTACCGTAGGGTAATCTGACTGTAGGGTTTCCATACACAAGTGGAAAATGATTTTTTGTACTCAAGATATGAGGAATACAAGGACACATTTAAAAACAACTTTTAATGTTTCTGTGCAACTAGCTAATAAAGAAAAGGAGTTATTGAAAGGAAACAGTAAGAAGCAAATAAAGAGGCATTGTCACTTGACAGGTTACTTACATGCACAGAGGCCATTGGGAGTAAGACAGCATGAAAAATGTACAGGGGTCATTGAGATATGGCTTGTAATATATTAGTAAAATAAAAAGTATATGCACAAAATAAACTTTCCCATGCAATATTCTAAACACAAGGCAAATAAATAACATTAAGAAATGGTAAACGCATTTTATAAAAGCTTGGCAGTATTCTAATAGTCATTATTTTATGCATACTGTGAAACATAACTTAAATCTGAGGAATGATATTTTACAAAGTCCTGCAATAGCATTTCTGCAAAAAATAATAATAATAATAATAATATATTTTTTTCAAATACATTTAAATATCACTACAATGTATCTTATGACACACCTGAAAATGGTAAGTGAATCTAATAAAGCCAAACTATTAAGTAATGTTAATTTTGGTTGATTTAAAATAGACTGTTGAAAGATCTGGCATGTTACTGTACACTGTTTGAGGACTTGGCCCAAGACTTGAGAACTGGTTAGGGACAAAAGTGAGGTGTGACAGCAATTATCTTTGCAGCAAAGGAGAAAATTCTGTCTTTTTGACTATAATAAGCAATTATAATATTTTCTCCATGGCTTCATAAATTGTTTGATCTGCAAAGCAATCTGGTGACAAGCACCACTGATATCTTGACAAATCACACCAAAATTGAAGCTATTTCCCTAAAATATTTAGCAAACCATACATTTTTAGTTGCCTGCAAGGCTGTTTTACCAACTACATTCCAGCACCTCCATAAAATAGTAGCACGGGAAAATACTCAGAATGGGTCTATTGCTTAAGACTTAAAAAAAAATTTGTATGTTAAATTTTTCCTGTGAATGCTCCTAACAGCAAAGAGGAGCAAATTCTACCTTTGGATGCTTTTGTGTGACTCCTTCTATGGAGTTTGAATTAGATTCCTCAGATTCAAACTAACTCTGCTGTTTTTTGTTCCTAGTAAGATCCAAGAAAGGACCTATTTTCCAGTTCCGGGGCAGATGTTGCTAAAATCTTGTGAGAACAGCCAGTTTGTGACATCATGACTCAAAATGGTGGAAATCTCCAAACAGATGATCTTGTAAAATTTCTACCTTTTGAGATGAGAAATCTCACAGGATCATGACTGCCATTTGGGGCCCAAATCTTATAAGAACTGCTCATAAGATTTGGCAACCACACATCCAAACCCTAATTGTTCACCAGCCCCACACTATAACCATATCTTGTTATGAAGATGAACAATGTATCCTTGGCCTATTGATACTCGGAGGATATGAGCAGGAACAAACTATTATAGCTCTACTCATTTTCACAAGGTTGTATACAGCTCAGGAAATCAATCTAATTATGTACAAGAAAAAGAATACTGTAATATTTGAGGATAGCTCTATTCAGTACCACATTTACCAAACTTAATTATGTCTTATAGGTGTAGTATTATTTTAGTTAACTTCTTGCTGCCCTGCAATCTCCTGCATTAGATAATTAATTCCTCTAAATCAAAGACACTAAGACTGAATTAAGATTTTCCAAACAGACCCTATTTAGAACCCACAGTCCAATTAGCTTATTGTTTCTGAGCATATGTACCAAATGGTACTATGTCAAGGATACGATTTATTTTTTTTACCTGTGTTTGTTATGATGATCTTCTATTTTTATTTATAAATTCTGTGAGAAATATAGTGCTCTTGGACAGGGCCAGCTCTAGGTTTTTTGCTGCCTCAAGCAAACAAATTTTTGGCTGCCACCCACCCCAGCCCTGGGCTCTCACCCGCTCCCCACCAGTGCCCTCCCCCACCCACACCCTCTGCCGTCCCAGCCCTGGGCTCCCCGCCACCAGTGCTGACTCTGCCCACTCCCCCCCTCGCCTCCAACCAGTCCAGCGCTGGCAGGGTCAGGGTAAGCAGTGGGGCTCCCAGGCCACGCCTCAGCCCAGGGTCCCTCCAGCCAGGGCTCCCGCCTCCAGGACCGGCCGGGACCCGGGAGGGCAGAGCCGGGGACCGCCCCGGCAGGGGGCTGAGGAGCCGGGGCAGGGTAGGCCCAGAGGGAGCGGAGCCCCAGAGAGCAGGACGCAGGCCCCACGGCAGCGCCCCACCCTCTATGGCCCTGCTGCTGCTCCTGGCTGCCCTGCCGCAGTCCCTGGGCGGCTTGGGCCGCTGCACTCAGGCCGCCCTTTGGCACCTGCAGGTGGCTCTGTGTACCCCACGGGGCGGCCCCCAGCCTGAGTGTCCCCCGCTCGGAGCCAGCCTGGCCCAGCCACAAGGTGCGGCACTGCTCCCCCGTGGCGTGAACCGCAGTGGCCCCCAGGTGCCCCCAGCGCACAACGCGCTGCTGCTGCCAGGGCCGGCTCTAGGGTTTTGCCGCCCCAAGCAAAAAAAAAAAAAGAAAAAAAAAAAAAAGATGGCCGGAATGCCACCCCTGAAAATGTGCCACCACGTGCTTGGTTTGCTGGTGTATAGAGCTGGTCCTGCTCTTGGAGGTGAGAGGCTAACAGCATTGGCCGTAGGTAGGAGTAATACAGGCAAGCACTATGCAAGCCAGCACACCTCAATCGTAACCTGAAATATCCCTGCTATATCAAGTTACCAGAAAAGTCTGTCATGTATTCCTCATTCTCTGTAGTTTTCTTATTAATTTTTGTAAGATGGTTGCAACACTATTTTAATTAAATGCAAATATTAAAACAGTAAAAGTAACTCAAACCAATAAGAGAAATGAAATTAAAAGATTTTCAACCTGTATTCCTCTTGTCTTTTAATGCTTAGTTACAGTACAGCAAGGGTTTCGGAGCAAGTGAGTGATTTTATATTTAGTACCATATGTTCTACTGGAGGGCCAGTAGGACATCAGCTGTACTGACATGGCAATTGACATTACATTGTTACTAATCTTTTGAGAAAACTGAAAGCTTACACTGACACTGTAATGGGCTTTTTCTGCTTTGGACACCAGAGGGTCACGACTGGAAAAGCTGCAGTTAATGCAATACATAAAGACACTTCACTATAAAATGTTGGATATATGTATCCTGTGGTTCTGATAAAATCCTTATAGCTCAAACGACAAGAGTATCATAATATATTACCATAATAGTTTTCAACATAAATAAAAATGCAGTAAAAACAGATTAAACGTATTGACTATTTTCATTTTTTTAATAGCAAGATACGTCAAATCCACATAAAGAACTATTGGCTCTATCCAACTCCCATTGAAGTTAATGAGAGATTTGCAGGATCAGGCCCTATGAGTCTGCCAAATTTCAGTTTTCAAAATTTTTCAGAGTCGACCAAAACACTTCATTTTTTTTAGCATTCTAGGTAGAATACAGTCCTCAGAACTCAGTCAACTGCAGGCATTAGGGGCATAACTCCAAGAGTTTGTCTAATTTCATCCAAACGCAATCAAGGTTATATATGTTTAAAGCTGAATCTACAGTATAACTTGAGAACATAGCAGAAGTTATGTGTTATTCTGTTGGAAGTTCAACTGTGAAACCACACTTTGTAACTTCATAGTGACATTTATTCTTCTTTCAGCTGTAAAGCTGAAAGAAAACACCCTTTTGCAAATCATGTTTTAATTTACATAATCTATATTGACAAGAATGTCTGGATGCTGCTGCAGAGTCCTCTGTAGGCAAGAAGTATAGTATGGTATAAAACACTTTATACAGACTACTCAAGTTTTATCTTGTTGGCTTCCACAGTTCCTTGAAATACTGAAACCAGAGCAGTACAATACTACTGTCGGATATGTTATGGTGAATTTATCATGTTGCAGATTGCTTGGATTTGATCTTATTGGTTAAACTATAAGTTTAAATACTGGACAGAGAATCAGTATAGAACTGCTGGTATAGTTACAGCTTTACTTAACTTAACTTTTCCTATATAACTCACTAGGTTCATGGCAGTGCCAGCTGGCCAACAACAAACGAGGTTTGGCTGGCAAAGCAATTTTTAACCCAGTCTCAAAGACCCTTGCTTCTCATACCTGCATTGTGCTTTGCCAAGTATTTGTCTTTGTACTGCTTCTTTTTCTTTCCAAACCAAGTACAGCTGGCCTGCTGCTCCTGTTTGGTCTTCTCCATGGCAATACAAGCTACTCGCCTGACATGTGAAGGGGAAGAAATAACTAATTAGCTTGTTGTTATGGACAACCTAGTACAGTATCCATCGTTCACTGAAGTATTAACTCTGCTATTATAAACATATATTTAAAAGGACATGTGATACTTCAAAAAGAAGGCTGTTTTAATTTATGGGTGTACAACAAGACTTCTTAAAACTTCCTTCTATTAAAGATGTTCAGTTAGAGATATGAATATTAATACATGTATTTTACAGGTGCATTACTATAAGGACTGTTCCTAGAGCTCACAGCCCAGGAGAAAGAGGGGACTAAGATGGCTTTAAACCACATTTGTGTTCCCTGATGCTAGGCTGCTTTAAGGTCTGGAGAGGCCCCTGGCATAATTTAGACAGGAGTGAAGACCTGGGTAAGTTACACAGTCTCCTGGGGCTGCCCTATAGGTTGCAGTGCCAGCCAAAATCTCCACATTGATGCATGTTGCACCACCACTGAGACATACCCCTCCCAACCCAGCATGCCCTCTATATCAGTGGTTCTCAACCAGGGGTACATGTATCCCTGGGGGTACGCAAAGGTCTTCCCGGGGGTACATCAACTCAGCTAGATATTTGTCTAGTTTTACACCAACCTACATAAAAAGCACTAGTGTATTCAGTACAAACTAAAATTTCATACAGACAATGGCTTGTTTACACTGCTCTATATACCTACACTGACATGTAAGCACAATATTTATATTCCAATTGATTTTATAAGTCTATGGTAAAAATGAGAGAGTAAGCAATTTGTCAGTAACCGTGTGCTGTGACACTTTTGTGTTTTTATGTCTGATTTTGTAAGCACGTAGTTTTTAAGCGAAGTGATACTCGGGGTACGCAAGATAAATCAGAATCCTGACAGGTCACAGCAGTCTGGGAAGGTTGAGAGCACTGCTCTATACCGAGGGTAAATTCATTTCTATAGAAAACCAAAAAAACATACCATTCTTGAAGCTCAGGAGAAGGAATGAGACCTGCAGTACCATTTTTGGAGTTCTCCAGTTTACCCTGCCACCAGTTATGATCATCTTTGCTAATGATCTGGATAATGTCTCCAACTCTGAATCTGATGCCAGCTTCTTTGCAGGGGATGAGGTCATCCTTTGCTGGATCATATTCAAATTGTGCTCTTACATATATCTATAAAACAGGAGTTTGTAAAAGACATTTGCCATATTACACTCATTGGTAGTAAGTACAATAGATGAAAATTTGATCTGCACATCTAGCTACCACACACTGTATGCTTACAAGCAGAGGAAGAAACAATGATGAAAGCATAAGTGACAGCTGAAAACAATGGAGACAATGTGATGTTATCTGTAATACTTGTGACTTCTACATATTGTAAAGTCTAAGAGTAACAGCAAATGTTCTCACTCTGTGTGGACTCTTATCTACAAATCTTTAATATAGATTGTTGGGGTTACTGAAAATTTTAAAAAATCTAAATCTGCATATTATTAGCAGTGATCTAAAATTACAGGTTGAAGGTTAGTACATTTCATAGCTTGAACTGTACTTACCTTCAACAAAAGCTACGTAACACATTTTCAAGTTGGATGATATTTTAATGCTAAGAAGTATTACTATATAATTATCAGTACTCCTTTAGACTAAACCAAATTCTCACGAGACATAATAAAAAACCCAGTATAGTACCTATTAAATATATTTGCTTGGATGGACTCTAGGTAATCTCTGTATAGTTTAAATTAGTGCAAATACATTCGCAGTTGTATATACACTCATAGGTGCCAATGATAGACAATTGCAATTCTTTCAATACCAGTTTCTTACTTTGTGTGTCATCCTAGAACAATGGTATTAAAATGAATAGTCTGAAAGGGGTATGCTTTCAGGAGCACAAACAGCAGAAATGAAGTTTTTAACTGTTCTGTTTTAAATAATATAATAAGGCTTTGCATTTATTTAGTGCCTTGAATCAGAGGATCTCAAAAGGTATTAAATGTCCTGACCAGGGTCACACAAAACATCTGTTACAGGACTGAGAATAGAAAACAGATAGCCTAACTTCCAGAGTTACGTTAGTGTTACAAGATCAAATGTGATGGTTTGGGAAATCTGTCAACGTATACCTTTATGAATTCTGATTGATTTTATGAACTCTATGTATAACTAAACCCTCAACATGGATTGAATCAGCTACTTGTTGACAGGGACCATGTCAAATACCATGCACCCTGACAAGAAAGACAATGAATATGCTAAAGAGACTGGCCAAGCAAAGGAAACTGGTGATCTCAGGTTGTCTGCAGTGGGGGGCTGGAGCAATAGAATCCCCAGGAGAAAGGCAGAACAAAGGAAGAGGTATTAGAAGTTGCTGTTAAAGAGACACATGTTCTCTCAGCTAGGGAGAACCTTTTGACTGCTGTGAGTAATTGTCGTAAGACAGAGACAAAAAACCTGAAGGCTGAGCAGGGAGAAAGGAGCATCTTAAGACCCTGAAAGGATTGACCAAATCCCTAAAGGATTCTTGGAGTGGTGAGAAAACCAGAGAGAGGGCTTTTGCATGTAAGGTTTGCTGTGGTTTGAAAGAAGTGGATTCTCTCATAGCAGCAGCTGCTGCCACATTCCAGGCCTTTCATCAGTGGTCTCTGTGGAGAAGCTGGGACATCAAGCTTATTATAAAGCTGTAGATCTACAGGATGATGATTATGTCAACTGTATCATATGGCAGTGAAACATGGGCACCGAGGACGACTGAAGAGTGGTGATTGATGTTTTTACTTCTGGTCATCTTCAACAGCTGGTCCCTATTAAATGGCAGGACAATTTTAGCAATGAGGATATTCGTGGCTGAACCCCGCAACCACCTCCATCAGCACTGGTTTAATTTTGGCAGCTTTCTTGGTATGGACATATTATTAGGTTGGAAGACCAATGAATCATGAAGTGTGTTTACTAAGGAATGCCGCTACATGGCTGACAATTATGTGGTTGTTAAACGTTTCAATGGCATGACAAGATTGCCAGTGATGGACACAGATGCAACATCCAGATGGATCATCTTAAGGACCTAGCTAGAGATCAGTCTGGTTGACACTCAATGTGTAAGGAGGCTATGTCCCTTTGGGATTTGTAATGGTGGTGATGATGATTTGTTATTTGTGTAACTGTCACATGTTCCTGAAGGGTTAAACTAAACCAGAGAACCCATGAGGGTAGGGCTCTGGAAAAGATAATGGGGAGATCTGGGTACAGAACTGGTCTAGAGACCTAGGGCAGTGGGGTCCCACTTCTGACAAGGGGTTCTAGACAGGGAGACTGTATCCCCAGAGAGAGCCTGAGAGGCTAGAGACAGTGCTTGGATGCTGCTCTGCCTCAGAGGGCTTAGAAACATGCAGGATCCAGAATTTGGACCCAAACACAGCAGCCTGGTGAATGTTCAACAGGGGACGCTCTACCAGTCTGACACACCATCCTTCCCCTCATTTAAAATGTGATTATAGTCAGAAAAATGACTGTAAAAACAGCACTGTGGAATTTTATGTTTATTGGCATATGTTTAATGTGCTTGGTTTGCTTGCCAGTAAGATATTTTCCCCTAACTGGCAGCCTTGAAGACTCAACCTGGGATCTTTACGGCTCTTGCAGACTCACTAGTAAGAAAAATTCTGCATTTGGAACTTAGTTAACAATTCTGTTGGTGCTATATAACCCAGAAAAGGATATAGCTCACTCTGCGATAGCTCTATTGGTTCTGCAGTACAAAGAAGTTAATAGGTGTTATTGGTCAGAAATGTAAGCAGATATGTCTCTGAATACACACAGTAAGGAGGAGCTGTTTGTACAGAGACACTTTCCTGACCACAATTTGCTCTGTTTGCTTTAAATCATATGTATTTTAAATAAACGATTGTAAGACAGAGCAATACACTTTACTTACATTTATAAACATTTATCCACCTTCCTTCCTTTCAAATTAAAATCTTATCCTCACTTTGCCATTGACTGTGTGTGGCCTTGGGCAAGTCACTACCCTCTTTCCTCAACAGACATCTGTAAAATGGGGATTTAAAAACACTTTCACTGCTTTTACTAATTTGTTTTTTGTGATTTGATCATTATTGCAGTCACCTTTGCGTTTCCCCCTCTCTGGTACAAACAGGCTAGAATAGTGATCAATATTTTGTACCACTAGAAGTTCCGCCTTTCTTTTCCCTCTTACTTCCAGCATGATTCTTCCCTGTGCACTATGTCTCCATTCAGAGACTGCTGTGGCCCTTTATGGAAAAGTTTGGACTTCTTTAAATATATCTTAGGAGTCCTACAAAAACCTAGAATGGGTCCAACTCTCTTCTGGGCCCACGGTGAAGGAAAGAGCTGGCTGGGCAACATTCTGGTTCAGGTGAAAAGGAACCCTGGGAAGGAAACTGGAACAACTGCAGCTGGTAGATTAGAACAAGGTATGAGGGAAACCATGAAAGAGTAGATGATTCTTCCACTATCCTGGCCAAACTGATGGACACTAAGAAAAATACTTTAAGGGAAGGAAAGCAAAAGTCAGCTGAATACAGAGTCTTAAAGGGTGTTTCACAGAGCATCTGTACGACTAGACTCAGGCTGCCTGGGACCTCTAGAGAGGAAAGGAAACTGCAGGACTTCAAAAACAGGAAACAAAAGAAGAGTAACCCATTGCTCGAACAGGTCTGACTGAGCCTGATAAAAAAAGACCTTTACAGAATCTGTTCAGCCTGGAATTCCTTGAATTTCATGGTTGTAATGATATTCCCATATAAATTATCCCCCGTCTTTGCATTGCTGGAGCGAGGGGATGAATCTCTAGTTCAGATTCAGAGGAAGTTTTCCCTTCTTCAGGGCAGACCGTGGAAAGGTTGGGCCTGCAAGAAGTCACCGATGAAGATGGATCTGGGGCCTCTTGTGCAACATAGTGGTATGGCAGCTGAAACAAAGAAAAAGTTCCTTGAAACTGCAGAGGAGAATTATTAGGAAGCATTTGCAGAACCCTTAAAAGGGTTTCTTGGAATCTTCTTGGGACGGAAATGTCCTGCTTTGGCTTGTGAAACTATGTAAGACAGTTCTAGTTCAGGCCAAGATCATAAGGCTAAGAAGGGACTGAAAAATCCCTTGAGCTCCTTATGTTAAAAAAAATAATTAAATAATGGAGGGCCTCCTGGCTCTTCCTGCTCTTCTGACCCAAGATGCACTTCTGAGAGAGAGAGAGAACCTGCACCAATGGGTGAGCGCCTTTTCCCTCTCTCCTGATGGTGAAGGATGGTTTCACATGTCACCTGGCTCCAATGTAGCCAGGGCCCTCTGCTCCCTCTACCTGCGCAAAAGCAAGGGCTGCTCTTAGTAGGTTAGATTCTGCCATACTTACTCACTCGGAGTACTGCATTGGTCCATAAATAGCCAAGAAAGGTCCTATCCAAAGAGCCTAAAAGCAGAATCTGGCCCAAAGAAGACACCTGTCACTGAGGACAAAATGCTGCTGGAGCCATGCAAACATTGCAGTGTGTATTTCAAATAGATGCATGCACATAATACACAAACTCAGGTATATAATAGAATATATAATACACAAACTCAAGTGTGTGTATATACATACATACATATATGTATATGTATATTCATATGTATATGTATATATATATATACATACACACACACACACACCTGAGTTTGTGTATTTTATATATATATATATATAAAAATATATAATTACCTGTGTTTGGATATTTACACACCCTCAAATATCTAACTAAACCAAACTTCTCTGTAAGCACTACAGGAAAAATGAAACTGGACTGTAATTCAGTTTACGGAGATATAAGCTAAACATTATAAAAATCTTTGAAAAGAGATCAGAAACAAAAATAATTTCTTTCCCTTAAACTCCTTGTGAAATTTGCTCAAAAATTTCCAGAAGAAATCTGCACTCTGGAATGAAGTGTGGTGCATGAAATTTGCAGTGTGCTGGTTTTGGTGAAGCTAGAGTATGAGGTTGTAAATTAGCCTTATAAATGGGATGATAACTTCAGATTTAGCGGCCCTTCATAAAAGTAATCCTCAGCACTTAGTAAACATTAATAACTAGTTATGAACTAATTAAAATACTAAACTTTTAAAGTTTTCTCAGAATGATGTTTTAAGTTATTTTAAGCTTCCTTTATTTGTCTCAGTTTGATCTACATTCCTGGCACAGAATAAAGCTGTACTTTATTCCAAAGTGAAAACCTGTGCAGGTTTCTGATTTGAACAGTGCTGTACGTGTCTATTAATGTGTTCTTAATAATTAAAACAACCACACAGTCTGAAATTACAATGAACTTCCCAGTCTCTCTCACACATATAAATGGATGAAAAAAATATTACTGTGAATTAGCCATAAACAATGAGTTAAAAACAAAATGGGACGCATTCTTCAAGCTTAAATGTTATAGTCCAGCACATACAGAATGGAAAAAGGTAAGAAGGGGTTGGCTACTAGCAGCTAAGTTTAGAAAAGCTCCCATGGAGGATATCTATTCACCTGTCGTCCTTTTGGTTGTGTTGTTGATGGCAAGTCCTGCAGAACAAAGCCAACCCAGGAGAAGAAATTTTCATTTTACTTTTTTAGAGTATACAACATAATTTGTTAGTATAATTTGTTACATTACAGCAAAATGTTACATTGTACATATGTATAAAACATTAACTCATTTCTTAGAAGTTTTTATTTCTTAAGGAAAATCAAACCCAGGCTGTTTAGCAGCAAGCTGAAGAAAGCAGGTAAAAGTTTAAGCAGATAGAAAATGTGCTTTTTCTTAAATAAATGATTCAGCATCTTCAACACAAAAGCACCTGCAAGTGAAAGAGGCTCTCTATAAGAATGCCTTTTTCAACTTAAGAAATACTTAAATTAGATGTGTTTCTAGAAAATAAGAAATAGTTACAATAAATATTACTAAATTTTATCTTAGAAAGATATTAAATGTTAAATTGTGACCAAGAATAAATTTATGAGTGTGTCTATTATGTTGCAAGTTCAGTATTTTCCACAGAAATGTATTGAAATTCTCCATCCACATAATTATCTTTCATTGTTATAATTAAAATACTTTACTTTGCAGCTAACCATTTCTAAACTGTAATTTACTTTTAATAGTTGACGGAATAGTTGCCCTGCTCTGGGTTTTTCAGTTGATACACAATCCCATGAAGTGATGGCATTGTTGAAGTTATCAGAGTGTGCAGAACTGTGAGTGTCAGCAGCACTCTTATAGAAATCTTACAGAAGGAACTTGCAGATACAGATGCTTTGTAATGTTTTGCCATATAAATCACGACAATGACAAATGATAAACAATACAAATTTCAACATCTATTTAGGAATATCTGAAATCAAGACCACCCTTCTACCTGAATACACGCTGAACTGGAAGTACTTTGTGTTAAAGATGTGATGATACTAGCTTGGTTTGTAGTGCAGTTTAAAGCCACTTCCTTTTGCTTTCCATACCCAGGCAAGGCTCATATTTCACAAAGTATGTGCACGTACCACAACAGCAGAGGGCACACCAATTCCTTAACTCAGATAGCGGAAACGAATACACATTCCAGAGGTCTCTCAAAACTCCAAGGTTGGAAAAGCCCTGAAATACCTGCTGTGCAATTATTCTTCTTTGAAACACTGCTTCAAAAGTTTAGAATGGAAATAATGCTTCCACTTTAAATCCTTACTTAGTTTTGAGGAAACTAGGACCAGGGGATTGCTAAGAACATTTTAAAGATGAGTGAACTACCATGTTACACTTGTTAATATTGAATCAATTAATTTAATGTTAATGAGAAGAATATGTTGTTGAAAAAAAAAACCCCTTAAAAGGAGAAAATGGGGAGTTATAATTGTAGTAGCTTTGAATATATCAGCAGAACACAATTTTTCCACTGAACACATATAACTATAACAGTAATGGTAGATGAGCACCAACAAAATTTGTACACTTTCTCTGTCTGGAACTAGAGGTCTTACCGAAACAGAATTGTTAGTGCTGCTATGACCATTAGCTGGGGACTGTCTGGATGTAGAGGGGGAATCTCTCTGAAATAAGACACAAGGTTCATTAACACACAACACTATTACAGGAACACAGATATATTTAAAAGAAGAGTTACATCCACAGCTTTATATTAATTTCTTCAGCTGTTTCTTTGGAGAAAGTTTCCACACTATAAACTGCACAAGTATCCCAAAATACTGAATAGTTTTTTACAATTTGATATTTGGATTTATTTGCTTATTTATCTTATAAATTAAATATTACTACTACCTCAGGAGTCAGTTTTCTGAATTTCCCAATATTTGGGACCACTTCTTAAGCATTGCCTCACGTGGCAACCAAAATGATCTGGTGCATCAGTAGCTATCTTTCACAAAAAAATGTAAGATTACATGCTGAACAATTTAAATAGGATGGGCAACAGCAGTCTTCAGCATATAGCTGATTTTAAACAAACTTTCTAGTCATTTAGGTGTGCTGATGTTGGGAATGATCTTTCCTGCTCCATGAAATGTCCTTACGCACACTGCCTCCACCAGTTCCTGGAGGACCCCAGCTGGAGCCCAGAGCTGGCTGCTCGGGTGAGGTAACTGACTTTTTAATTTTTTTAAACTTTTGCATTTTTTTTCTGTTTTTCTTTTGCATCTTATGCCATAGCTTTGTAAAGTTTCAAGTAATTTTTATTTTTATACTCTACTTGGTATAAAAGTAAAATTTTGCCAAATTAAATACATTTCTAATAAATAAATACATTCAGAATAAAATTCTGCCAAACTTCAGCTTTTCACACAGTCCCAGATGACATTCTCATAAGCAAACTAGGGAAATGTGGTCTAGATGAAATTACTATAAGGTGAGTGCATAACTAGTTGAAAGACCGTACGCAAAGAGTAGTTATCAATAGTTTGTGAGGATGCATTCAGAGGAGCCCCACACGGGTCAGTCGCGGGTCCAATACTATTCAATATTTTTATTAATGACTTGGATAATGGAGTGAGAGTATGCTTATAAAATTTGCAAATGACACCAAACTGGAAGAGATTGCAAGTATTTTGGAGGGCGGAATTAGAATTCAAAACAACTTTGACAAATTGGAGAATTGGTCTGAAATCAACAAGATGAATTTCAATAAAGACAAATTTGAAGTACTACACTTATGAAGGAAAAATCAAATGCACAACTAGAAAATGGGGAATAACTGGCTAGATGGTAGTACTACTGAAAAGGATCTGGGAGTGACAGAGGATCACAAATTAAATATCAGTCAACAATGCGATGCCATTATGAAAAAAGCTAATATTTTGAGACGCATACGTAAGATATGGGAGGTAACTGTCCTGCTGTACTTAGCACTGGGGAGGCCTCAGCTAGTGTAATGTGTCCAATTCTGGTACACAAATTAAGAAAGATGTGGACAAATTAAGAAAGATGTGGACAAATTGGAGAGAATCTAGAGGAGAGCAACAACAGTGATAAAAGATTTAGAAAACTTGACCATGGGCATGTTTAATCTTGGGGGGAAAAAAAAGACCGAAGGGGAACTGATAATGTCTTCAAATATATTAAAGGCTGTTATAAAGAGGAAAGTGATCAATTGTTCTCCATGTCCACTGAAGGTAGGACAAGAAGTAATGGGATTAATCTGAAGCAAGGGAGATTTAGGTTAGATATTAGGAAAAACTTTCTAACTATAGGGATAGTTAAGCTCTGGAATAGGATTTCAAGGGAAGTTGTGGAATCCCCATCATTCGAGGTTTTTAAAGAACAATTTAGATAAATACGTGGCAGGGATGGTCTAGGTTTACTTGGTTCTGTCTCCGCACAGGGAGCTGGATTAGATGACCTCTCGAGGTCCCTTCCAGCCCTGCATTTCTATTATTCTGTGATTCTATATAACAAAAAAGCCACCACTTGCCTGAGCCTTGCAGGGTGGCTCTATGCTCCAGGGGAGTTCCATGGTGGTTGAGACATTATCTGCAAAGCGCATGTTGGGACATATTATGGAATGGGAAATGGGGATTTGTGATGATTTTGGGTCTTGAATAGGGGGAAAAAAGGGATAATTGCCAAACCTCCTGTTTACCCTTGCTATTTTGAGCGCACAGTACTTTACAAAATGAGCTCATCATCAAAGAAATCTCAAGTGCTAATTGGATACTTATTCAGTAAACAAAATAATTAATTCACACATTGTATAAAAACCAAGAGTGCTGAATTGTAATGTTCCATGTCTAAAATCCTTTTAGGTATCTTCAGCTGTTAGCGTCATAATGTTACAGACAACAAAATGAGAAAAAACAGATAATTTTTTTTTAAATCCTTTGTGCATAGCTTATCAAATGACAGTGCATTTAACAAGTATATTAGAAGCCAGGACCCCATCTACACTGCTCACGAGACAACATTTATCTGATTAGACTTCACCATTAACAAGGTATTAACATATACAAGAAAGTTATATAACAGCACTCATAACTATCCCAAAATACCAGTGAATAGTTCAAATAATAGGCACTATTTATTGTTGTTGCCTGTACTATTTGATGTGCTGTATAAACTCAACACAGCATTCAGGACTTAGTTTTGACTCATTGAGTATGGTTTAAAATGAAATTCCATGAGTAGCCACCTAGAGGAGCTCCAGACCTGAAATAGCAGAGCCACAAGTTTGCTAGTCTTATCACTTTTAAGATCTTTTTATCTCAATAAAATCCACCATAAAAAACAAATAGTTCTGTATATTTCCACTAGATGGGTTTGGAGAAAATACATAGTCATTTGGCTGCCTTAGTCATTTACAGTACTTAACAGATTGGCAGAAACACGTCTATTGTTTTTTGCAAAAATCTTCAAGCGCAACAACTTCCAATTATCCAAGTGAGGCCAAATAAGCTACTTGGTCTATGCTTCAAGGAATTTTCCTCATTTTGCTTCATTTGGGTTTATTTTATTTATCTGCCCCT
Organism: Chrysemys picta bellii; assembly: GCF_011386835.1. Classification (NCBI taxonomy): domain Eukaryota; kingdom Metazoa; phylum Chordata; order Testudines; family Emydidae; genus Chrysemys; species Chrysemys picta. The sequence continues at coordinate 202,607,331 of NC_088791.1, read as the reverse complement.
TTAAGTAACATTAGATGGTGGGTAAAAGACGCTACTCCTTCCAAAAAGTTGCAATTTCCTTCCCCTACACACAGAGCTTCCTTCCACTTGCAGCAGATTTTTTCAGGTAGCACTAGATTATGAGTCACATGGAAGAGTCATTTGTCCCCTCAGATGTGCTCATCTCCTGCTGGCTCTGCCCACCTCTCTGACTGTCTAGAATAGATGGAATATGGATTAACTTGGGTACCTCTGATTTGGTTTGCTTGTCAAATGACAATTTGGCAAGGGGCAAACTTTGGGACGTGCTGGAAGCAGACACAGCCTATTTGTCTAATCTGGGCAAGAAAAAGTCCAGATGGAGGGAGAAGGCATAGCTGCACAGGCTCTTGACCACATCTCCTCCCCAAGGAAGATTTCTTGGCCTACTACAAAGGCCTGTGGACCTGAGGATATTCTAAGATCTGTCTCAGTGTAATGCTCCACTAACCAGCTTTTACTTCTGAGGGGCTTCAGTGGATCGTGTCTTGTCCTGACTTTCCTAGTAGCATTAGGCAGTCAACGTTTCATGGGCTACGTGTGATTCCATGAAATCTATTTAGTGCCCCCTGAACAGCTTAATGGTTGGAAACTATTACAAACCCAAGCAAAATTTTAAAAAGAATGCCTTGAGTAAGTTTGGTACCCCTTTGAAAAGTGCCCCGCTCCCCAACATTGGGAACCAAGAATCACAATTAAGAACTAGTGTGATCTGCTTTTAGGCTCCTGATTGCCAATTCCACAAATCAGAGAAGCCAAATAACAAAAATGCATCTGTAAACTCAGAGGTCATACCCTATGACTTGAGAATTGGTAATATAGTTTCTATTTTTGAAAAAGGGAAAAAAAGTGATCTGGGAAACTACAGACCTGTTAGTTTGAACTCAATTGTATGCAAGGTCTTGGAACAAATTTTGGAAGATAAATTAGTTAAGAACATAGAAATAAACGGGTAATTGGGATAAAATCCAATGTGGTTTTATAAAAGGTAGATTGTGCCAGACCAATCAGATCTCCTTCTCTGAGAAGGAAACTGATTTGTTAACAAAGGAAATACAATAGATCTAATCTACCTGGATTTCAGTAAGGCATTTGATTCAGTTCTACATGAGAAATTATTAGTTAAATTGGAGAAGTTGGGGATTAATATGAGAATTGAAGGTGGATAAGGAATTGGTTAAAGGGGTGTCTGCAACGGGTCATACTGAAAGCTGAACTGTCAGGCTGGAGGGAGGTTACTAGTGGAGTTCCTCAGGGATCTGTCTTGGGACCAAAGTTATTTAACATTTTTATTATTGACTTTAGCACAAAAAGTTGGAGTGTGCTAATAAAATTTGCAGATGCCACAAAGTTGGGAGGAATTGCCAATACGGAGGAGAACTGGAATATCATATAAGAAGATCTGGATGATCTTGAAAACTGGAGTAATAGAAATGGAATGAAACTTAATAGTGCAAAGTGCAAGGTCACACAATTAGGGACTAACAACAAGAATTTTTGCTATAAGCTGAGGACTTATCAATTGGAAGTGACAAAAGATGAGAAATACCTGCGTGTACAGGTTGATCACATGATGATTATGAGCTACCATGAAAAAGGCTAATGCAATCCTAGGATGGATGCATCAGGTGAGGTATTTCCAGTAGAGACGGGGAAGGGTTAGTACCCTTATACAAGGCAATGGTGAGACCTCTACTGTGTGCATTTCTGGTGTCTCATGTTTAAGAAAGATGAATTCAAACTGGAACAGATGCAGAGAAGGGCTACTAAGATGATCAGAGGAATGGAAAAACCTACCTTATGACAGGAGACTCAAAGAGGTTGGCTTGTTTAGCCTAACCAAAAGAAGGCTGAGGGGAGATATGATTGCTTTCTATAAATACATCAGAGGGATAAATACCAGGGAGGGAGAGGAGTTATTTAAGGTACGTGCCAATGCGGACACAACAACAAATGGCAATAAAACTGGCCATCAACAAGTTTAGGCTTGAAATTAGATGAAGGTTTCTAAGCATCAGAGGAGTGAAGTTCTGGAACAGCTTCCTTAGGGAAGCAGTGGAGGAAAAAAACTAACTGGCTTCAGCTGATAAGTTTGTGGAGGGGATAGTATGATAAGATTGCCTACAATGGCATGTAGACAACCTGCGACTGTTAGCAGCAAATATCTCCAATGACTTGTGATCGGATGCTAGATGGGGAGGGCTGAGTTACTACAGAGAATTCGTTCCCAAGTGTTTTACTGTTGGATCTTGCAGAAAGGCTCGGGATTAATCTGGCCGCCATATTTGGGGTCAGGAAGAAATTTCCCCACAATCAGATTGGCAGAGACCCTTGGGGTTTTTCGCCTTCCTCTGCTGCATGGGGCACAGGTCACTTGCAGATTTAAACTGATGTAAATGGTAAAGTCTCTGTACCTTAAATCATGATTTGAGGACTCAGTAATTAAGGGTCTATTACAGGAGTTGGGGGAGGAGGTTCTGTAGCCTGCAACGTTCAGGAGGTCAGGGTAGATGATCATATGGTCCCTTCTAGACTTAAAGTCTATGAGTCTAAGAAAAAGCTAAAGGGAATGGTGTAAACTATGAACTTAGGGCTATCTTGATTTGCCCAACTACAAGAGGCATTCATCCTATTTTTAACGTCTAGGAAGTTTCTTCTAAAAGAAAAGACTCCAAGCTAGGACAGCAAAATTGTGTATTGCATACAGCCTATTCGAAGATAGCAGACACAATGGACATCTTCTTAGAATACCAGGACTGCTTAGAACTAGAAAAATTCAGATTCTGTCTGGAGATCAGCTCAAGGGGAGAATTATCTCTCATATAAAGTGTCCAAGAATGTCAATCCTCTTGGGGGGAGAGGATGCAAACACAGGATGGACTAGGTGTTCCAAGAAGGCCAGAATTAATTCAAGTTTGGACTAGGTGCTTTCAACAGCCAAGATTAATGCAGTACTACCTGAACCCCAGGACTTCGCAAACTTGTCCTGCTTAGGCCACCTAAAAACACTACATTAAGGAGAGAAAGAAGTGAAGTGATACTTCTATGTCACCCCTAAGCCAAGCAAGAACAAACAAAAGGGCACATTGCTCCTGGATTTTGACTGACTCTTCAGCTCTGCCACCATATCTTCATCATTAGCTGAGACAATCCCCACCACTTCCAAGTGATGGCAGAGTTAAGGTCTTGGTTAGTGACTTATAAGCGAAGTGACCCTTTGACAGTCACTATTAGTGCTCTTTGATTAATCTCTTATTACACCAGACCCCAGCAACAGCAGCCAGGTTATGGCTCTATTTTCACATCTGACAAGACTAAACCCCACAATGTATGTTGAGATGAGTGTCAGAATCTACAAACATATTTCAATTCCAATCTGTTTTCATGGATAAACCTAGAAAGATTTTTCTGTAACTATAAAGGAAGGACTCCAGGAAGGCCTAGAGTTGCATGCATTAGAATGGCACCAAAAGGAAACACTTTCCAGGGGGAAGAAATGCTTCCTATTAAGTGTTTCTGAGTCCACTAAAGATTACCACTCAATTCAAATTTTTTTTTAATGATTGCCTGTGTCTCTCAGACAGTTTCAAAGACTTAGAAGTTGCTCTTTTCAGATAAGTTTTACTTGCAAATATATACCTCTGTCAGCACTCTCTTGCATCTTAAACTGAAAATCATTCCTCAGGGTCTTGTATGAATGGAAAGTAAGAGTGCTTGACCGGTATATCGCTACAAATGTATAGTTCAAAGTAGTAGTCTAGTCTAGGTGGCAAGTACAAGAAGTCTGACTAATAATTGTTTTCTCAATCCTTGTCCAGGTTGTTGCACTTCTAAAAATAATATTTGTTGGTTGATTTTTCAGGAGAAAACAAGAGATGGCTTTACTGAGGGAAGATTTGTGTAATGAAGTGAGTCTTGCACTGTGTCATGAAAAAGGTACGACTCAAACTCATACTGATCTTCTGTATTAAAAGTTCCACAACACAAGTATTACTACCAAAAATGTTTCAATCAGCTGTCAGTCACTGTCCTTCCTTGGGGATGTGTGAGTGAAAGATCCCATTGAGAGGCTTAATGGTTTGGACCAGGATCTTGAAGTAGATAAAGAATTAGACGAGGAGCCAAGACAGAAATGGAATGCCAATATGATACGCTCTCTCTTCATGTCTTATTTTGGATGGGATACTACATACTGCATGAGCTGAAACTTCTGCATGGTATTCACAATCAACCATTGGCAGAGTATGTTGCAGTAATCACTGTGGCTAGAGTCTGTGTCCAAGAGGAAGGGTGTAATTTCTTGGCTAGCGAAAGGATAAAAAAAGATGTTTCTGGACACTGCACTACGTGAGTATCTGTAGGACTCGATAACTGGATGGCAGATGCCCTCAATAGATGAACAATCAATAGTTTACACAACAGTGATTATAGGAACAGTATATTGTCAGCAAAATCTAAGCCAGGAAATAAAAATTCGATTTTTGAAGTTGTCTCTAATCCTCAAATACATGCCCAGCAAGATGGCAGACTGCCAGTCTACTGTTACTCTTGAAACCAATGTCTTTGCATTGGCTTCTATTTTCCCTGGAGTAATTAGAAGTAGGGAATTTGGCATGTTAGTCAGAGCTGCCTTGCTACCTAATCCAGTAACGCTAAATATGATTTCTCTGTCTTTGATTTTTCTTCAGTGTCTATTACCATAGTGAAAGCATGGAAATGTCCCAAAATATCCTTCTGGGATATTAAGGTCTCACTACATAGTTTAGCCTTAATTGGTAACTCCTCTTGTAGGCATCAGGGATTTGGTTTGTCTTTTAGTCCTGTTTTGGTCCTTCTAGGGCATCTCAACTAGTTCTTCTAAAAATTAATGAATCCTGGGCGAAGAAAAATCTGAAGGAGTATGACAGCCTTCTGCCCAAGTGAAATAAAACCCAGATTCCAAACCTACTTCACTTTACCTTACCATGGATGAGCAAGATTCAGGAGCCTGTGTCCCTCATGCCATGAGAAATGCATGAAGAGATCTGCTAAGATCGGCGAGGCATATGCACTATGTGACACCCAGAGATCTGAACAAGCTTGGAATAAATCTCAGGTTGAGATTTTCAAAGCTGATCCACTGAAACTAACATGACTTGTGTAGCTAAATCCCCTACCTACCTTTGAAAATCTCAACCAAATATAACAACAGCCTGGATTAAATCTCATTATGAGTAACCACTGATTCAGAAGTGATTAACTATGGAGACTCTACACAATAAGAGGGTCAAACTTCATCTACAGCAGTCATGAAGGGATATGATATCTCTACAGATTACTGATGGCTTAATGTTCAGGTAACAAGAACTCCATTAAACATTACTAAGGAGCCACAAATTAGGACAGAAATAACTGGACAGCTGCAAGTCTCAGGTACTCAAAGGTGGTACCTTCCAAATGTAGAAAAATAATGTGCCTTTATATCTAAAGGAATAATAGCATATTATGTTTGATTTTAAGAACAGTTAATTCTGTTTGAGGGTAATTAATGTGTAGAGAAAAATCTCACATATATGATCAACGGCTTCGAGTTTTAAAAAATTTCAGCGGCACTAATTTTGTATTCCTCTAGCTGTAAAGATAGACTACAGTACTATGATGACTTTCATTGTCCATGCCTTGGAGGAAGAAAAACAATAAATCTTAGAAACTACCACAAAAATTACTAAAATAGCTTTTCTGTATATGATGTTACTATTTTAAGACCAGATTGTGACCGAATGGACCCCTGTATTCACACCCTATACACCACTGTAATAATCTTTACACAGAATAGGCCTTGTGAGGTATTATTTGAAACTAATAGCTTGATGGTCAATGATATCATGGTGAAATGTATGTAGTAACATTATATGTAAAGCGATGAACACAGAAGGAGGTTACTTGCTGTAATTGGAGGTTCTTTGAGATATGTGGTCCCTATCTGTTTTCCACATGTGGGTACACATGGTTGCAATGTGCCAGAGTTCAGAAATTCTTCCATGCAGTGTCCATTGACTTGCACATGCGCAGTATCTTCCCGCATGCTTCTGTCCAAAGGTATAAGGGGCAGTTCAGGTTGACCCCTCTCCAGTTCCCCCTCTTACTGCAATGTAGTAGGGTCTGAAGCAGAGGTGAAGGAGGGCGGATAGTGGAAAACAGATAGGGGACCATGCATCTCGAAGAACCTCCAGCTACAGTAAGGAACCTCCAGTTCTTCTTCATGTGGGTGACTCACAAGCAGTATTCAGTCTGGAGGAGAGTGTGATGAAGTTGACAGCAACGATGCTTGCAATACTGCTGTTCCCACTGTTGCATCCACAGCTGCCACTTGAATCAGGGTGTAGTGTGCCATAAACGTGTGGATAGAGCACCAAGTTGCTGTTTTGCAAATGTTCTGCAGCAGGACATCTGATAAGGATGTCATGGAGGCTGACTATGCTCGTGTGGAGTGGGGTTGTAACACCCCCATGGGTGCGGGGGGTAGGGGGGAGGAGGGCAGAGAGAGAGGAGCTTTGCTATTTTGTATTATTCTAATATGCATCCTGAGATCCACATAGAGATTCTCTGTGAGGATATGGCTTGTTCACATGACCTTTCTGCGATGGTGACAAAAGCCTTGTAGATTTCCTAAAGTAGGGTTACCATATTTAAAAAATAAAAAAAGAGGACACTCCACGGGCCATAGCCCCGCCCCTTTCCTGCCCCGGCCCCGCCCCAACTCCACCCTTTCCCGCCCCTTCCCCAAAGTCCCCGCTCTAACTCCCCCTCCTCCCTCCCAGCCACGCGAAAAGGGCTGCCCGAGCGCTGCCGGCTTTACGGTTTGCCGGGCAGCCTCCAGACCCTGCGCCCCTGGCCAGCGCTTCCCCAGCGCAGCTGGAGCCTGGAAGGGGAAGCGGCCAGCCGGGGGCGCAGGGTCTGGAGGCTGCCCGGCAAACCATGAAGCCGGTAGCACTCGGGCTTCGGGTAGCCCCTATGCCTCCGGACCCTGCGCCCCCGGCCGGGCAGTTCTCCTCCCTGGCTCCAGCTGCTCTGCTCCTCCCTGGACTCAGACTTCGGCTCTGTTTAAGAGTCAAGCTGCCCGAGCCAGCGCTACCGGCTTCGGGCAGCCCCCGTGCCTCCGGACCCCAGCCGCCGGCCGGGCACTTCTCCTCCCCGGCTCCAGCTGCTCTGCTCCTCCCCGGACTCAGACTTCGGCTCTGTTTAAGAGTCAAGCTGCCCGAACCAGTGCTACCAGCTTCGGGCAGCCCTCCTTGCCTCCGGACCCCAGCCGCTGGCTGGGCACTTCTCCTCCCCGGCTCCAGCTGCTCTGCTCCGGCGGCGCAGGGTCCGGAGGCACGGGGGCTGCCCGAAGCCGGTAGTGCTGGCTCAGGCAGCTTGGCTCTTAAACAGAGCCGAAGTCTGAGTCTGGGGAGGAGCAGAGCAGCCGCGGGAGGAGAAGTGCCCGGAAGGTATTTTTCCCAGACATGTTCAGCTTTTTGGCAATTCCTCCCGGACGGGGGTTTGATTGCCGAAAAGCCAGACATGTCCGGGAAAAACCGGACGTATGGTAACCCTATCCTAAAGGCTTTGATTCTTTGCAGCTAGAATGCCAGGGCGCGTCTGATGGTGAGGGAGCATAGCCTCTTGCCTTCAGGAGAAGCGTAAGGCTTCAGAAAAAATACAGGCAAGTGGATTGCTTGATTGATATAGAATTCAGAGATAATCTTGGGGAGGAATTTGTGGTGTAACCAAAGGGAGACCTCCTCTTGGTGAAATACTGTGTAAGGTAGGGCTGCCATCATGGCTGCTAGCTCACTGACCCTTCTGGCTGAAGTGATGGCAACTAAGAATGCCACTTTCATGGAGAGGTGTGTTATGACATGTCACGGTAGGTTTGAAGGATGGGCCTGTGAGCACTGACAGGACAAGATTAAGATCCCATTGAAGCACATCGGGGCCAGATGCATGAGGACAGAATGCTAAGTGTACCTGCAGCAAAGTAAGGGCTAGACTTGACTTCTTTAAGGCAAGGAGGTAGTCAAGGATAACTGGAATGCCCACTGTGTCAAGGGAATGTTGGTGGCATTGTGCCCAGGCCAAAAAGAGGCACCATTTAGCCTTGTAGCAGGCTCTAGTAGTCTTTCCTATTTTGATTGAGGATTTCTGGGACGGGGCAGAGCAGCAGATCTCCGATGCCCATCCAAATACCTGGGCGCGAGGTGAAGTGAGCCCAGGCTGGAGTGCTTGAATGTCCCACGGTCTCAGATTAGGAGATCCAGAAATGGGTGGATCCTGATGGGCAGGAGCACGGACATCTTTAGGACATTGTGAACCAGAACTGTCTGGACCAGTAGAGTGCTAGGAGGATGATAGTGACTCCGTCACAGAGGACTTTCCGTATAACCTGAGCTATTAGGGGAATAGGGGGAACGATATACCTGAGACAGTCTGTCCACGGGATGAGGAGAGCATTGCCCTGCAAGTCTCTGCATATGGCTCCCCTGGAGCAATACATGGGAAGCTTTCTCTCTGACTGTGACGTGAAGAACTCCTATAGGGGAGTACCCACTTCGCGAAGATGTTGGTTAGAACTGTGTCATGCACTTCCCCTTCGTGGTCTGTACAGAATCTTCAGCTCAGTCTGCCTGCCAGGAAATTCTGAAAGTCTGGGAGGTATGCGGCCCGTATGGCAATCTGATTCCTGATACATCAGTTCCACGGCCCAAATGCCTCCATGAAGAGAGGACAAGATCTCGCTCCTCCCTGTTTGGTATCTAGACAACTGTGGTGATATTATCCGATAGTATTTGTACATGAAGTGAGTATATGAGGTGGAGGAAGCCCTTGGAGACTGATCTGAGCTCCAGCAGGTTTACATGGAGACAGGCCTCCTGTGGGGTCCATGTACCCTGGTCTGTATGGTAGTCTAAATGAACATCCCATCCTGTGAGGAAGGCATCCGTCAAGATGGTGGCCCTTGTGGGAGGGCAGAATGGAGTCCCCACCATGACTTTGTTTGGATTGGACCACCAAGCAAGGGAGCTGAGAACTGCAGAGGGAACAGTGATTCTGTGGTCAAGTGGAGCCAGGCTTGTAGGCACCACAAGTGGAGCCTGATGAAGTGTGTCATGTAGGTACATGCAGCCATATGGTCTAACAGCAAGAGGCACTAATGCACTGTAGTTTGAGGCTTGTGGATAATGCGAGAGAACAGGTGCTCATTGTGTAAAAGCTGTCTTCAGGGAGCAAAGCTCGTGCAGAGACAGAATCCAGCTATGCCCCTATCAAATTTATTGTCTTCGTGGATGACAAAACAGACTAGTCTTCATTTACACACACACCTAAGGTTGCAAGGAGGTGCTGAAGAGATTGTATTGCTGAGACAGCTTCTTGGTGAGACTGTCCTACCAGGAACCAGTTGACCAGGTATGGGAGCACCATAAATCTCTGGCATCTCATCTGGGCTGCTACTGCTGTGAATACTTTTGTAAACACCCTGGGTGCCATCACAAGCCTAAAGGGGAGGATGCGGAATTGGTAGTGCTCCTGGCCAACCACGAACCGCAAGAACTTCCTTTATGATGTGTGACTATCCACATGGAAATACAAGTCCTTCATGTTGAAGGCCATGAACCACACTCCCTCCTACAGGGAGGAGATTACAGATGCCAGTGAAATCATCCTGAATTTCAATTTCCTGATAAAGATGTTGAGCTGTTGAAGGTCCAGGACGAGTCTCCACCTTCCCTGCCATTTTTGGGGATTTGGAAGTATGGGGAGTAGAACTCGCTCCTTTGGTACTGAGATGGAATGCTCTCTATCGCACCCTGGTGTCTGCCTCCTGTTGAAGAATCAAGCATGCTCCATGGAAAGAATAGCATTGCTTACACAGTGCTTATGCCAATCTGTAAGCCCAAATAGGAAGAATATCCTTCCCTAATAGCCATTTTCAATGTTTTAATTCCTTTCAGTTACACGTGGAAAATAGCTTTGTGTGCAAGGAAGAGTTATATAAACTTGCAAAACCACAGCATCACTTTGCTAATTCAAAGAGTACTGAATTCCAAACCTGTTTTTCTTGACTAATGATACATTACCAATAGAAACATAATATTTAGCCACATGTTACTGTTACAGACATTTAATTATCACAAATGTACCTGAACAGGTTTATACAGAAACAGGATCTTCAATTAACCCTTAACAGCCCAAATCAATCAATCCATACATTTTTCATGTTAAAACAGAGCAGAAATATTTATTCGAGCTTCTTAATTTAGGAACTCTTATAGACTTCCTGGAGAAAGTATTTTAAATCATGAATTTTAAAACAGGGGACCCCATACTTCCATGTTAACTGAAGAGACACTCGAGAGGTTTTCCTTTTTCTTTTAACATCATAGGCTGTAAAGGGTTAGTTAAGGTGCTGATGAGATGAATATGAAGGCAGGGCTGAGTAGGTGGGTGGGATCTACTCCTGTTCCGTTATCTTTGTTGTAAAATTGGTGTGCGTGATCTAACAGCACAGGCAGAAACAATTTCCCAGAAAGCAATAACATTCAGCCATCAGCAGGCAGTTAGTTACAGGACTGAGAAAGGATGGGAATGGTTCATTAAATTCATTACCTCACAGGATGAAGACTGAGTCCGATAACTTGGCACAATCTTAAACGTGATGCTCCCCCGCATTTCCCTCTGGAGAAAGAAAATTATTTCTTTAAAAAACAAGATGTTGCAGCTAAAACACAAGAAACCACTCTAATATTTGTAAGGAAACCAGCACAACCTTTCTGAGAGCAGCAGCAGTTCTTCCTAAAATAAACTGGAAAGCTTTTACAATATGTGGTTTCACTTAGAAACAAACACACTCAGACTGTCTCTTATTAACATAAAACCAAACATACGCCATTAGTGAATTAGCATAACAGGTCTTCAGAAGGCTAGAGATTACAGCTGTATTTTTACAGAATTGTGTACACATCAGCACATTTTTTTTTTCATTTCCATTTCCCTCATCTATTTTTTTGTGATTTACATTGTGCCTTTGTTGTAAAATAAATTAATTTTTCTTCCCATTCAATTTACATGTTATATACAGGTAAGGTTACTTACCTTTCAATAACTTGAGTTGTTCAAGATGTTTTGTCCCTATGGGTGCTCTATCATAGGTGGAATGCAAGCCTGTAAGCTCCTGTCCAGAGATTTGAATTACTAGTGTCCAAAGGTCTGCACATGCGCATTACACGACCTCCTGCTTGTAATGAGCAGGTGTAGACCCATGGACCCACCGCAGCACCGGTCTAGGGGAACCATGAAGGGTCCAGACAGAAGTCTAGTGTCCGCCGAATGTCTAAGGTGAGAAGGCTTGCCTCTTCTCTTGAGGAGTGAGGTTTGGGGAAGAATAGTGGCAGATGAATATCCTGATTGATATGGAAGTCTGATAAAACTTTAGGGATAAACAGAGGATGAGGGTGTGGTGTGACTCTGTGACAGTAGAAGATAGCGTCAGATGGGTCAGCCGAAAGCCCTCCAACTTCTTCCATGTTTCTAGCTAAGGTGATGGCTACCAGGAAGGGGGTCTTAAAGGAACAAACATGTGCCCAGAGGTTTGAATGCAGAGTTCCTTAAGACATTGAGGACCAAGTCAAGGTTCCACGGAGGTGTGGGGTTCCAGATATGTGGAATAGATTAGCTAAACCCTTGAGGAATGTAACTGAGAGGCTCTGGATAGGTGAATTAAAGGTTATTATAGCTGCTAGGTATCACCTTGACAAATCTCATAGATAGTTCTTGTTTTTTTAATTCAAACAAATAATCAAGGATCCTTGCAGGAAGAGCTTCAGAAACAGATATAGAGTGACAAAAACACCAGAAAAGGAAATGTTTCCACTTCTGCAAGTAAGTTTTATGAGTGGAGGACTTCCTACTATTCAGGAGTACAGATTTCAGAGTAGCAGCCATGTTAGTCTGTATCCACAAAAAGAACAGGAGTACTTGTGGCACCTTAGAGACTAACAAATTCTAATAAATTTGTTAGTCTCTAAGGTGCCACAAGTACTCCTGTTCTTTTTGAGGAGTACAGATTGTATCTCTGCTGAACTCTGACTCTAAAGCCAAGAAACACAGAGGAGCCAGGCCATAAGGTTCAGGGACAGAAGGTTGGTGGTGTCTCATGGTGCCAGAGTTCTGCATCAGGTGGTCTGATCTGAGAGGGAGGCACCACCAGGGTCTCTCTATAGAAAGGTGATGTAGATCTGAATACCTCACTTGTCTGGACCAAGAAGGTGGTATCAAGATGATTCTCACCTGCTGCTGTTATAGTTTGATCAATGTCTTGAGAATTAACAGCATTGGAGGTAAGAACAGAGGAGAGAGTGAGGCCCTGGAACTAATAGGACACCTGTGAAGGATTGTGGGTCTCGAATGTGGGCCCACAGGTCCCCAAACAATTCATAGACCATGACAGTCACCCAACAGCTCTGCAGAACCAGCATGGGAGGGGTTTAGTGGAACTCTGGCCCACCATAGGCTCTGCCTAGGAAGCTACTCATTGGAGGAGATATCCAGCCCAGATGCATTATTTAAGCCAGAATAATTTAAAGGAAGTTGTCTGAGCAATTGAGTGAACTCCTGACCGGCTGTTGTTCTGAACTCTGACTCTGGCTTGACCCTTGGCATGGCTGTCTGATTCTGATTCCAGTCCTGACCCTTGGGATGACTCCTGACCCTGATTCTGGCTCAACCTTTGGCGTGACTCCTGACCCTGACTTAAGCCCCGACCTTGGCATGATTTTGATTCTGACTCTGGCTTTGGTTGCTGGCTTCTGACCCCAGCTCTGACCATTAGGCTTGACCACTCCTGTCCTGGTCCTTACAGCATCTACCAAAGTGTCGCAGTTGAGTCTCCCCTTGGAGAAGAAGAATTGACATTTTGTATTGGTCAGGGTTGCAAAGAGATCCACTAAGGGAAGGCCCCATACTTTCCAGATGTTCTGAAAGATCACACTGTTGAGCTCCCACTTGTGGTTCTAATGGAAATTTCTACTTAGAGCCTTTGGTACCATGTTGTGGAGGCCTGGTAGGAAAATCAGAGATCTCTACGTGACAGGCAATGCACCAGTTCCACAATTTTAGGAATTCTGTGCATAAAGACTGGGATCTTATCAATTTATATAGGACATTGCAGCTCTGTTATCTACCATTACTCTGATATGATGACCCTAAATGGGTGGAGAAAGACGTTGCAGGCATAACAAACTGCCCTTAGCTCTAAAGCAACATTGCTTGTGGACACCATTTGCCTTGTTTGTGGAACCTTGTAAGTAGCTCCCCAGCCTAGAAGGGAGATATCCATTGTGATGATTCATGTTGGCAGCAGGAATGAGAATGGGGTTCCCACACAGACCTTCATCGGGGGTATATGAGATTTTGAGCCAGGCCCAAAGGCATTGAAGATGTAGTCCTGCGTGTGGTGTAGCGAATGACAGGGCCAATATATGATCTAGGAGCTGAAGTCGGCCAGGGACTTAGCTGTAGGGTAGTGACCAGATGGGATATAATGGAGATAGATAGGTAGACCCTAGCAATTTGAGAGTCCAGGGAAGCTCCAATTAACTCTATCCTCTGGACGGGAGACAGTGTGGATTTTTCTAGGTTGATACAAAGACCCAGGGCCTAAAGCAAGGTTAGAGCCTTGTTGGTTGCCAACTGGACATCCAGAGTGGAGCACCCCTAGAGAAGCCAATCATCTAAATAGGGAAAGGCTGAAATACTGTCTTGATGTAGGTGAGCTGCACCTACTGAGAGGACCTTTGTAAAAATCTGTGGGGGCTGTGGAAAGTCGAAAGGGAAAGACATGATATCGACAATATTCTGAGCCAATGATGAAGTGCAGAAAATGTCTGTAGAAAGGGTGCATTACAATGTGAAAAATGTGTGTCTTGAAGGTTGAGGACAGTAAACTAAACCCGCTGACTCAAAGAAGGATGATGATAACCATAGTCACCATCCGAAGTGTTGTGAGAGAATATGGGTGTTCAGGCTCCTGAGGTCAAGAATTGGCCTCCAATGCCATTTCTTTTGGGAACCAGAAAATATTTGGACTAGGATCCTCTTTCCACAAATTCTGGGGGAAGTGGCTCTATCGTTCTCATACTGAGGAGGGACTGGGCCTCCTGTTTTAAGAGATCCTTATGAGAGGGGTCCCTGAAGAGAGAGGAGGAAGGGGTAGAGTATCCCATAGCCATTACCTCTAAAATCAATTTGTCTGTGATGATAAGTTCCCAATTAGGTAGAAACTGTGATGGGCGGTCCCCAAAGGGGGGATGGAGTGGAGGATAGGCTTGCACAGTGGCTTCAGAGAAGGGCATTGTTCGTATCCCATGACGAGGTTGCCATAATGGTCATTTGGAGGGTGGTGCAGGTAGGGAGATCGTTGCCCTTTCTTGTGAGGCCCAGGCCTCCTTCTAGGAGATTCAGTAGGTCTGGAACAGGCCCAGTACTGTTGATGTTGGAATAGCTGGGATTGTTGTGCAGTCTGATTTGCTGAAATGTCTCTTTGTTCCAGGTACATAGATCCCGAGACACCTCAGGGTTGCTCTCGCATCTTTGGGGGAACGCAATGAGGCGCTAGTATTGTTGTTGAACAGCTTCAGCCCTTTGAAAGGGAGGTCTTCCACCGTATTCTGGACAGGCCGGATGATTGGAGCCAGGATCCTCATCACATAACAGCTAAAGATGGTGAAACTGTAACAGCAGCAGCAAAGGCAGCTTGTAAAGAGGTCTTGGCTATCAGTTGTCCTTCAGAAGTGAGGGCCTAGAATTGCTCCCTCTTGTCCTGTGGCAAACTGTTAATAAAATTAGTGAATTTGGCATAGGATAGTAAAGTCATATTTGCCATCATGGCTTGATAATTTGCTTCTTGGAACTGAAGAGCAGCAGAAGAATAACTCTTCCTACCAAAGAGGCCTCTGTCAGAAGATGGGGATCTTGATCTACTCTGGCATTTTCTCTCATTAACTGCATGCACCACGAGAGAGTTGGGGTGGGAGAAGAAATATTCCAGCCTCTTGGCTGGTATACAATTTTTTTGGAACATCCACTTACACGTAGGCGGGAAAGTGGCAGGTATATGCCACAAATTATGGGCTGGAGATAAGAGCACCTCATTAACGGGCAGTGCTATTGTGTTGTGTGGGGTGGTTTGAAGAATAACCACCAGAGTGCTGGGACTCTTGTACCTCCTCTGTCGAGATCTGAAGAGACCCTGTACATCTCTTCATTATGTCCTGAAGTGACCTAATATTATCCACATACAAGTGAGGTGTTGGCACCACTGCCTTGTCCGGGGCAGAGGAGGATTTATGAGAAGACGGTATCTCCTCCTCTGTAGATCCTCCTCCTGATCTTCCTTCCGCACCAGAGAAGCACGCAGTATTGGTGACTGCAGCTGTGGTGTTGGTGGTTGTTGAGGCCTGTGGAACTTCCAGTCATTCTCTTGTGGGCAGGAACCCTATAGAATTGGTCCACATAGGCAGTCCAGGGATTCCAGTAGGCACACTGGGGTTGTGGATATGGAAGGATCATACATGTTTGGAGGGTCTGGGGTACCTTCTAGACTCTGGTGTGTCCTTGTCCAGGTACACCGCCTGAGGTGTCAAATAGTAAGCTGAGTAGCCCTGTACTGAGATTTCAGAGTTGGAGGTGTTATCTCAGAATGCAAAGGAGGGGCTCTGGGCACTGGTGCTGGAGACACCAGAGAGTGAGGCATTACCCCACAGGTGCTGGTGGACAGGTATCGGGTGACCTGCTGAGAGGGGAGGAGAGGAGCCTGGCTGGCATGGTAGTACTGGTATTAGTGGGGAACTTCTCTTGGTACCTGCAAGAGGGGGGACTCCAGTTCCTCTGATGCAGATAAGCCCTTTTGTGACAAGAATCCTGAAGGTGCCAGAAGGCTGTAGAAATGTGTAGATGGACCAGGGGTGGTACTGGGGCCCTCGTCGGAGATGCAAAATGAGACACCTCTGAGGATGGTGCTGAAGTGGTTGTTGAGGTGACGTCTCTATGCTCTGGGTGCACACTATCTGAAGGCGGTACTGGAGAAGATGGTGCTGGTGCCTTGGATTTCCTCAAGTCTTTAGGCTTCTAGCAGTCTTGATGCCTAGATGGTGCTGGAATAATTGGCTCTCTATGGTGCTTGCTAGGAGGCTTATCTTTCTGAGCTATCTGGTTTTGATGGTACCAAAGCCCTGGTGCTGGTGCCTGTAGGATCCTTGAAGGTACTCATCCCGGAACACGGTGTCTCCTTAGGTTCAGTTCCAAGAGGTAATCTACCTCTTTTCCTGGAGGCTCTGTTAGGAGAAGGAAGCTTTCTTCTCTTCGAATCCTTTGTCTCTGAAGAAACCTCAGTCGCCACTGAAGTAATGGGGGGGGGGGGACGAGGGACGACGGGACTCAGACCCTGCAGGTCTTCAAGAGTGTTCCATAAGGAGAAACTTCAATCTCATCTCCCTTTTAAATCCTGTGCAAACTTTGCACTTCAATGGGATATGAAAGTCTCTGAGACTCTGAAGACCACTAGAAAGCCCGGTGCTCTGAGGGAAATATCTACTGCAGGTCTGGAAGGCTATGAATTCTGGGGCTTTTGTCATACTTCTAGAGTAAGGCTGGTGGAAAAGCCAAGGAACTGGTTCTGAACTGGGAGGGGGGTGGTGTCTTGAACTCTTCTAAAATGTAATAAATTTGTGGAAAGAAGGGGAAAAGATAAACAAAATGTAAACTAAATATTAGAGAAAATAAAGAAGAAAAGAATAAAGCAAACAAGTTCAAGAACTGGTAACATCTGCTAGGAAGCAGCTGTCATGCAGTTGCTCCATTTCAAGTCGCAGCCAGTTGAAAAGGAACTGTAGTAGCAGCAGGTCCACTCCTTTCTATATGCCTTTGCTCTAAAGCACAAGCCTCTGTAATGTGCAGGCATGGACTCACGGACACTTCTAATTCAAATCTTCTGTCAAAAGGGCACATGGGTGCGTGCAGCCTATGGTGAAGTACCCATATGAACATATGCTTGCAAAAGAAGGAATATTTCCAATTATTATAACAGATGCCTTTCACTCTGTTAAAGGTAGAAATAATAAGAAATACATCTTCAACAGGAACAAGATAAATGACATACTGAAAACTATGAAAAGCATAGTGAAAATCTGTCAATCCCTTTTCTTTACCTTGCCCAGTAATGAGACCAAAGAGTCACTTGATTAAATCAATGGGAAGGACAGATTAAAATATTATTTTATACTAATTAGCGTCAAACTTGTGAAGTTCACTATTGGAAAAGGTGTTGGGAGTCAAATACTGTGGTGGGATTTTAAAAAGTTTGGGTAATTAATTACATCTGTAGCTATGAAGACAAAGATAATAAAGATAACGAAATCTTATGCTTTACTGTATGCTGCTTACAACAGGGTTTTGAAATGATCATAATATAAATAATAAAGTCACAAAAAGGAAGATTGTCATTGTGTTTGGCACTGTACAGAGGTAGCCATGATTCCTGCTCCTGAAGAATTTATAATCTTAGCTGACAGGTAACATATATATGGTAGGTACTGAAAGAGATGGAGACAATCTAATAGACACAATTTTAAAATATGCCCTTTTCTTTGTGTTATACTGGATTGTCTCCAGTAAGTATGTATGGATCTATGCCAAGTGCCTTTCAGCCACTTGCACCATGGCCTATTTATTCAAACACTTGGAGGCATCACAAAAGAGGATTTGAAGGAGGAGAGGATAGTTGTCTGATGGATTAGTTCAGGGAGGGGGTTCCATGCACAAAGGATACGGTAGAAGAAACCCTGGAGAAGTCTGTGGTTTGCTAGGGCACTGCTTAATTGATTAAATAATTTTTTGGGGGGGAAATTAGGATGGGGAAAGGGATTGTGTTGGGGGATCAGGTAAGCTACCAAGAAAGGAAGGACAAAGAAGAACACTGTGATTTAGAGAGGCTTTGTTAAAAGAAAAAAGGATTAATTTTGTTGTTTATTTAAAAAATATTAAACAACCAATGTCAACAAACTTTTAGGGACTTACAAGCATTTTTTGTAGTTGTTCCACTGTTTGGTTTGCTACACTGATTCCATTTATTTCTCGGATTTCATCCCCTACATGGAGTGTACCTGCAGAATTAACAAAACAAATAGTTAATGTGTACATTTATAATATAACTGTGAAATAATACCAAAACTCAAACAGAGATTGGCAGTACAAAGACATTAAAATAAAATGCTAAAATAAGAGTTTAGTGTCTAGCTGAAACCCACAAAGCAGTGGAACTCAGAGTGAACAATTCCACTCTAGAAACCGTGATTTTTAAATTGTTATTAAATATATTTTTTCCTGTCTTTACAGAGCATAACTGTACATGTTTTTTACCATACAAAGTCTCATTGAAATCAATGGTGCGAATGTGCTGTCCATTCCAATGCAGCTTTGGATGCTAAGAAAAATGCGCATATTGTGATAGATTATACAGTAAAATAATGTGGTTGCTAGTGGTTGTTATGTAGCAAGGCCATCATTCTACATGGGTAGTCCATTCACTATACATTTACTATATTACTTTTTGTTTTGTGAATTAACTAAATTCATTTGCCAAGTATTCTTTTCAAAATACTTTACCAAACACAATTAGTTTTACTTGAAGAACCAACAGCTGGCAATCTATTTTTCAAAATGAAGCCACTGTGGAAACGGATGTTGGCAATAAATCACCTAAGCTATGAATGGTGTTTTTGTGGATTGCTAAATCTAAAATGACCATATTGATTGAAGAAAAAAAAATACATTCATGCTAATGATCTGAGTTTTAAATTTCAGCTTAATTTGAAATGGCAGAAATATTGAATTCCAAAACCATGTGCTTTATAACAGAAAGAGAGCCTGACTTAACTAGAGCTGTCCTAACAGGCACTATCATGAACTACAATGCCTGATTACCCTTTGGACTCTAGTCTGTAACACTGCTACAAAGCCCTGTGGACCACTAAAGCTCCCAGAAGGCTACAGAACAGGATTACTCAAATTTTTAATCTGTTCAGGAGAAAGTCCTCCATCCCACAGAAAATGTTTTAATCAATTCCACAGGAGCTTCCTATTGACAGCAAAAAGGGGTAGGGACTCAGTGCAATTCCTCTGTCCTGCCTTGTGGAACATTAATCAGGATTCATCACAGTTAGTGGTTTACTGTATGTGAATGCAGCAGCTCTGTATTTGAATTTCAAATGAAAACAGCTCACAGCTGGCGTATTGACCACCTAACCCTCTAACAAAAAGTTATACAAGTTCAGCATTGGCAAACTTTCTCAGCACTTCACACCTTCTACAAAAATATATTTGATTCCAAAATAATTAGAGCTCTGTACCACGCTGGAACTAAGCTCTGCATGCAGACACCTTCATTGTTATGGCACAATAATGCACAATATCCCCTGGCATGCTATACTTTCTGCAACAGTGTAAAAACATTGCTGGGAAACATCCAAACACAAATTATGATTGAATGAAAAATTGAAATAAATATCATGAATATGCTCATAAGGTTAGTCATTTTGATAATACAGTTAAATACAATCCCTTCTTTTGAATGTTTTCCATTTATTTTACTCTGTGGCAGAAGCTAGTACTGACAATCCATAACTGGACGATAGCAGCTGGTGTGTGTAGGAGGTGGGCAGCTGAGAGGGGATTTAAAGACTTCTGTCCTTTTGTCTTGGTGGAGAGTTGGGTTGGCTAATAGCTGGGAGAAAGGGGTCAGAATGGGTCACTGGAGAGAGAGGGAGGTTTGAGGCTTTAATCGTTTTGGGACAGCCTCTCCCCATTTTTCTGTTGGGAGGTGATGTTCTTGGCATCTCCATGTGGTGCCTTCTCCCCAGCCTAATGACTCCCATACCATGGTGTACATCTGATTAGCACTCCCTGTTCTGACTCCTCATTTATTATCTGTATTGTATTTATTCAGACTTTGGACTGTAGGCTCTTTTGGGTAGGGGCTTTTCTGTATTTTGTATTTTCTATTTTACCAACTGTATTTTGTATTTTTCTGTATCAATGGCAATATATAAATAAATTGATGATAATAAAGAACAGGGTGCCCATGGGTTGGCAATCTTCTTCCTCTGCCTTCACCTAACCCAAATTAGCACATCATCAGCCAGTATGTGCTCTTGCTATGTATAAAAGTCTGAGACACCCCTCACCCTGCTGGACAGAACAGGGAACAGTTTCCTCTGAGGAAGCAAATTCTGCAGCTGGAGGAGAGTTCTGCAGCTGGCAAAGTTGGAGGCAGTCCATGTACACCACAGTAGTCTCTTTTCACCATGTAATCATATTCATGCTGTTATAACAGCATCATCTTTGCTCATAAAATGCTCTATTAGTTGTCCTAGGGCATGGGTGTTTACAGATTCATGGTTTAACTATTTGTGGGAGCTCCAAATTAAGTCATTTTCTTACAGATATGAATAGGCAACCTGCAGTGCCATGTCTTCTGCAGGAAGTCTGTTTCCTGGGTCAGCAGTAGCATAGGTGCCTGATGCCTATTTAAAATGAATACACCTGTTGACACAAATGTGCCAAAACAAAAACTTTAACAGCAGAAAACCCAGACACTTGGGTTTTGGATGCTTGAAGCTGCCAGGAAGTCTAGCTGTAGTACAGGAGATGCAAGAAAAACGCAGGAACACCATTTGGAGTCTAAACATATTCTCCAGATGAGTAAAACCCACAAGTATTCTGTGTTAAAGCACTGATATGAGGACAAAAGCTCAAACATAAATAAGCCTCTGTGGCTGAATTTAAAATATAATCTGTTCACTTATCCCCAAAGTGAACAATTCTTAAAGATTGAAACTGGGGTGTTATTACCAGTTCACATGGAGCAAGGACGAAAGAGTCTTTGCACAGGTTGACCCTGCTTGGGAAACACTGATTATGATGGACAAAGAAAAAGGTGAGAGCACAAAAATTAGCTCACCTGCCACATTGCCAACTGATGAAGAAAAGAAAACTGACACTGGCATGCAGCCATTGAGAGCTACAGCAGAAAAATTAAGAGTGTATTGAATATATAAATTATAGCATTTGGCTGAATATTGAATATATGGAATGATATCCAGTTGAAGCTAATAAGCCACATAGGGGACAGAACATTAAGTGATACAATCACATGCACTGTATTTGATCACTGATTGCAGGAGACTATTAGAAATAAAAACTACTATGAATATTTAGTTAGTCTCATAAAACAGAACAAGGAAGTTAGATTTTTGTTGTTGTTATATTTGGTTAATAATTCACTATTGCTGTAACTGAAAATGAAAAATCTCCACTTCGAGATTACGTTTACTTTTGATTAAAAACAGTTCTATGGGAACTACAGAACCAAATACCTAAATATAAGTTGTTCCCGAGAGGACAAAAGACATTTTGGCAATTAAATTGTTTCTATAAAAAACTACACCTTTTATTTTAGAACAACCCATTACTAAGCACTTGTTCAAAGCACTATAGACATTGCAAATCCCTTTAGAGGTGGGTCAACATTGTTTCTAATCTCTTTCATGACTAGTAATCTTAAAAGTTTCTTGTAACAATAGTAGGTAAGTAAAAGTTCAAATAGAAGTCCCATTATTAAACTGACAGTATTCCTTTAATCTTTTATGTCAAGTCCAGCTAGATTTCCAGTTGGTGCTGTCCCTTTAAGAGAATACACAAGTCTATACAAATTCATACAGCATTTCAAAGTCGCTATTTAACCTTTTTATTCCCCTTGAATTTTTGGGATCTGAATCCAACACATTAATTATTTCAGTGATTAATTTATGATTAATTAAAATGCCCCACACTGAGAAACACGGAGTGTCAGGAAGTCTTGAGATCTAACTCCAGCTCTGCCACTTACTCATTTTGAGCAAGTCACTTCAGCTTCCAACCTCTGCTTCCCCATTTTTAAAATGGGGGTAATTATACTTTGCTATTTTTCCAGTTTGTTTACTTTGAGTATTTGACAGTCCTCTGTGTATTGTCAGTTTCCCTGTTTAGTTAGGAAGCCCTCTGTTCTTCCTCACATTAATAGAAGAAAAGAAACAATTTTTAAAAATAAGAAAATGTGATGGTAAACCCTCAAAAATCGGTAATGGGATTCAGGGGCTGGTGTAGCACCTGAAACTACTGCCAGCTTACATTTTAGTTGATAAACTGGACAACTCAAAGAAATTTTGAATAACTTAATAAAAAGTCAGCAGACTCCTGGAATACCAACCGAGGAAGCAACAAGCATCTAGAGTGGTAATCAGATTAAAACACCAATAGACATTTAAGAAAAATGAACAAGTAATGAAAATGCTAAAGCATTTGCTGCATTTTGCCTACGTTTATATGGAGAAGACTCAGAAAAGAGTAATAATATTTCAAGACTTCTGAATATACTCAGAAGCATTCCAAAGCTAAATAAAGCACAAACAGAAAAGCTTAAATACCTTCGAGAAATTTCAGAAATTCCAGACGTTGTACAATAATTTAAAAATAGCAAGGCACCATCCTCTGATGGGTATAGTGGAAAATTCTATAACAAGTTAAAAAGGATCTATCCCTCTGATTTTGGAAACAGCTGTGGCTATTATACAAACTAATAACTATCTACTACATGGAGGATGACTACCATCTAAGTGATCCCAAAGGAAGTCAATGACAAAAAAGCAACTGTGGCTCTTATATGCCAAATCTCCTTTTCTATTCATTTTAAAAAGCTGACTAGATTCAAGCTGATGGTGTCCCGTTAAGCAAATATACAAGTTCACACAAATTCAAATCTGCCACTTTTAAGAAAAGTTTGATCAGTGGCACAAAATGACAGTTTTCAAATTGCAAACTTCCCTAGAGACACAACTCATATCTGCAGTCTGCCAGGGTTAGTTTCACTACTGAGTAGGTAACTCTCAGCTCAGCCATTAATTACTTTTGACATATATCTGGGCACACAGGATGGGAGTGGAACCGAGGAACAGGCACAGGTCTAAAGGTCTGGCAACAGCTCAGAGCAGTGAAAGCCAAACACAAAGGTACAAGCTGCATGGGTGAGAAAAGTTTTGGTTCCAGATTCACATTTCGGTATCTCAGCAGTCAAACTGCCATGAGTCTCAGAAGTTCTGTGACAATACATGGAGAAATGTGGAATTTCTGCTGAACAGAGACTTTTGATATATCAAGAAAAAAATACTGTGCTTACTCTGAGAATTTTAGAAAAGAATTAGATAAATACACTTTCCAAAATTACATACACTTTAGAACTGATATTCCGTAGAAGCAATTTGAGACGACCTGCATCATTACCTATTAAAGCAAAAATTTAACACTCAGGGCCCCTTCCTGCAACTTCTTCCAGGTGAGCAGACCCTTGCACCTGAGTGGTGACCCTGTGAAGTTAATGGGACTCCATGCAGACACAGGGATCCATTGGTGTTGAACAGTAAGTTTTAGGATCAGGGTCTCACTTGTTACACAAAATGTATTTGATTATGGGAGTAATCCAATTTGAGAATAAAATCATTTACATCCTAAGATTACCTTGCCTGTGAATCATTCCTCCATGCATAATTCTTGCAACAATGCAATGGTTCAGCTCATTCATTTTTAAAGTGATTCCCTAGTAAAAGAAATTGTTAAATCATTAAGAAAAAATATTCAGCAACCTGCTTCTTCAACTACTAAGAATGGTCACTTCTGCTGCAAGCTTGAGATGAAGCTATGTTTTAGAGGGATATCCTGGCCCTATTGAAATCAATGGGAGTTTTGCCATTGACTTCAAAGAGGCCAGAATTTCACCTTTAGTTTATGAATTTATACACTGTTGCTCTTATGAGATCAAATAACCGCCATAAAACTTATTATGGAAACACTCCAGATGCTGAACATACACACGGTTTCCTCTTTTGCTATTTTCCAAGCCCCATCAAAAATCAAAGTATATCATTTGTTTTCCAGAGATGGAATATTCTTTTTACAGGTCTTTCCATTTACTATTTGAACTAATTTCCCATTTTAAAAAACGGATAAAATTTGGTTAAAATACAGATGCATTTTTAACTACCAGTAAAGACAATGATTCTTTATAAGATGAAGACACAGTCATTTAGTATGCAGGCTATAGCATTAAATAATTTTACATATTTTATAGTCTATACTAATCAATAAAAAATGTATACCGTATAACAGCGTTTTGGAGAAGTGTATTCAAAATACATTCCTCCTTATGAAATCTTAACAGGGCATCTGTTCTTGGACTTATGTAATTGGGAGTGTCAAACTGTGCAACTCCACTAACATGGTTTCTTTTTATCATGTTTTTAGAGCTCTTCAAGACTGTAGCTGCTGTACAAACAATCCATAAGAACCATTAGTTTATTAAAATAAAGTAATTTATTAAACTGCAAACTATCCAGTACTATTTTACATTTTAAGGCCAGGTCTACACAGTTTTTGTGCTGGTATAACTATTTCAGTTAGAGCTGTGATTTGCTTTTATCAGAATACATATACCAGTACAGCTTATTTCCCTTTCCATATGGGAATAAGCTATACTGGTATAAGCACTTTTAAACTGGTTTTACTGTGTCCACATAATGTTGGTTGTACCACCCTTCAACTATACTCATACAGTTAAAACAGTACAACTTTTGTGTATAAACGCTGTGGTTTGAAACTACTAAGATAGTTTGTCACCTCTTCCTCTTTACAGAGGAAAGAGAACAGTACTGTTGCCTACATACCATTGGTTCATCTGTGTTCTTCTGGAACTGTACCAGTCGGACTCGTGTTACATTCTCCATATCCATGTCACCGTTGGCGCTCTCTGGAGAATCTCCGTTTAAGTATGGAGAGGTGGGAGGAGGCGTAACTCTCAAAGCTTCGTCACTGTAAACTTCATGTGCCACTACATCATGAGTTTGAAGTAAGGCCTACAGGAGGTTACAGAAGTAGTCAGATTTCCATAATCTCTGGTGCCTTTTCTCATTCTTGACAGAAGGTTTAATATTTCCCCCAGAAGCTAGAGCATGCCCATATTACTTTCTTACATTTATATAAGGCCTTTTACCTCCAAGGATTCCTAAACACAATATTCATTTTATAAATGAAAGTATATGTGTACATAAAGTATATGTGTGTAAATTTGGGTGCTTAAATTAGGCTCTTCACTCATTTACCAAAATCGGTGGGAAGTGCAGGTTCAGCAAATTTTGAAATCAGCCTACTTTTATTTGGGCTTCTAAATCCATGTGTGGGCACCTTACTTTAGGCACACAGGTCTGAAAAGCTTAGCCACACACATGTACAGGTATCACTTCTTCCAACACTGAAATGAAAGTGAGTTTTGGGATGGAAATAGGCAACCCTTGACTACAAACACTACAAGACCATTAGGATAGAAAGCGAATATGACCAATATATTCATTTGAAACTGCAAGAGAAAACTGCAAGGTATTTAGAATAATACTTCAAGATAGAATTTGGCCAAGACCCTTGAGTTTAGCACCCTTTCTCTTGAGGAAAAAAACCCCTGATGACTACAAGTTTTCTCCATCTCTATTTTACATACATTCTGAGGACAACATCTGGCACAGTGTCCTCTAACACTATGGTGAGGAACTAGTTCTATATTGACTCAGAGGGCAGGACACATGGCCTTACTCAATTGCCAACATAACTACTTTAATAAGCACCATGTTTTTTTATTCATCTCCCATAGAGAACTGGTGCAGCACAATCCCGTTTAGTTTGTGACAGCTGATAAAATCACAGCCTGAGACCATAAGCTCTTCAAGTACTAATTCATCAGTTTTTCTTTACATTTCCTGATGTATTGTACAGTATCACATATAGTTGATTAAACTTATCAAAATATACTTGATAAGCATATCAATTACCCTTCTAGTTACTTATAGATGCAGCATCAAAGACAGTTAGACTATCTAACTGTGAAAAGTGTAATACATTACCAGGAGATATAATCTAGATAAAATCTAAAAATTTCTCAAGTACTTGAAGAACATTCAGTATCTGGTTTTTACACTGCATGACATCCCTCTTCTCCCTCTTTTCTCCCGTGGGGATTTCTCAGGGCCTTGAAGAGTCCCTCTATTTCACGTTTGCTTTTTTGACCTTACCATTCTTTAAAGTACCTGTATTATAAACAGCCTTCTGTCAAAAGCCTGGACAGGCTTTACAACTGAACCAATCAATGCTGCTCCTATATCATCCAAAAGGCTGTAGAAGCTTGGAGAGAAGGATTACTTTCCCACAGGGCTGAAATCAGCAAGCCTGCTCCTTACAGTGTTTGGTACTCTATAGAACTCTGCATCAGACTGGCCACACTACTCTGTAGTTAAGCATGTAGCGCTACCACTTAAAAATGTAGAGACCCATGACTTGCATGTTGAAAGACCCATGCTTGAGTTTATCATGTCTGATTCATTTTGACAGAGGAATGAGTCCCTGTGGCTGTTTAGTTTTCGATTACAAAACTCTCAGGAGTGTCTCTCAGGAGTGACTCCAAGACAATGGATGGGATTTTATGGCTACCTACAAAATTCTGCCCTTTTCCTGAAAGGCCACACCACGTTTAACATGCACTATATACTATAAAAGAGGATTGATAAACTTTTAAGGCACCTTCCTTAATTTTAAAACTAATTTGGGGAATTTGGCTTTCTATGGAGCTGATGCTGTCCTGTTTAGAGTATCTCGAGAGATAGGGGCATGTAGCTTCTGTAGTAAGATGAGGCCCCGAAATATAAACTCTTGTGTCAGAGGCCCAGTCTGAGGCCCGAAGCCTGAACCAAAGTACTTCCAGGCACTGCTAAGCAAAAGCTGGGCTGTGAGCCAGAGGCAGGCCCCGCTCACAGAAGTTGGCGAGAAGAGGTTTGTTAGAAGCAGGTGCATTCACACATAAGCGCTAATAAGAGGAACTTGTGCCAAGATGGCACCTGGACAGCCCAATACAAGGACACTCCATAGACATAACAAGGAACAGGCAGGTGTATCTTAAAGACAGGGTCAAAAGGACAGCATGATGGATAGATCTGTTTGTCTGAAACAACATGAACAACACCCTAATGAGCCAAAAGGCTGTACCTCAATATGTCAGTAGGGATGAGTAATCTGTCCTGTAACTGTATAAAAGTAGGTCCCGGAGTGCGCATCTTTGTCTGGCCTAGGGGGCAGTGGAAAGTCCTGCCACTGACTTAGCCGGTCATTGCCAGGGGTCACAAATTCGTAGTATGTCTTGTAGAGTCTACGGGAAACTATTACTATGCTTCGTTTGACAATAAACCTGGCTCGGGTTCCTTCGTACCTTACTAGAGTCTGTGGTCACTGGGGGTTCTCTCGGGGTCTGCTGTGTCAGCTATCTGCGCAGAACTGGGGCAGCACACAGAGGGAACACACACGCAGCCAACTGTTATCATCATCGAACAAGAGCAGAGCACCACACTGGTAGCTACTGACAACAGCTCCTATCCCTCAAGATACTCAAAACAGGAAGATCCTAATTCTCAGATTTTTCTAACATTTCAAACCTACTGCCAGTCCAAATACTATTTTTAATTAAATATTTAATGGCATCTGTTTCTGTTATTAACTTTTTAAGCTCCAACAATGGCCTCATACTTACAGATATTTCGTCAATGCTCCATACCTTACATGACTGTTCATTTTATCTAGATTTACAGAGATCTTGACTACACACAGAAGCTGAATCAATTTAACTAAAATTGGTTTTTAAATTGATTTAGTTAAACTGGTGCAAAGAGGGTGTAGTCACTCTTAAGCTGCCTTGTATGTGACGTATCAATTTAGCTTAATTTGGTAACTGACAAGACCAGATTCTCTTTTTCATTTTTATCCCCACAAATTCCTGAAAACTGTCCATTTGACTGTGTGTCTCAAGCAGCCCTGAGTAGAAGACGAAAACATATCTTATGTGCAAGTTGGCATTTGTTTTGTCTGTCTTTCTAGAGTGTGTGCTTTAGGGTGTGTTCTGGAATTTGTGCATAGATGATCTTTAACTAGGGTTACCATCCGTCTGTATTTCTCCGGACATGTCCGGCTTTTGCGTCTCTAAATAGCTGTCCGGGAGGAATTGGTAACAAGGTTAAAATGTTCGGGGTTTTTTACTCCCTCGCCTCCCTTCCATGCAGAGTGTGGCTGCTGATTGGGCGGCTGGGCTGATTGACCCGCTCCCATTGGCCTCCAGCAGCCAGAGCCCTCCCCTGCCCCCTCTCCCTCTGTCTGCAGCCCTGTGTAACACACAAACCGACCCACCGGGCAGCGTGTTTTGCAAACACGTGGAGCCAGAATGGTATGGGGAGTCCGGGGGGAGGGGGGGAGAGGGGGAATTTGATTGTGGAAATATGGTAACCCTATCTTTAACAGAATAGTCTGCTATGGTTTCCTGAACCCAATTAGTAAAAGACTGCTTTCTATCCTCTGATCTAAGGGTGAAATATTTGTTCAGGCAAATCAGCAAGTACAGCCATCTGATTGTGTCCATTATATGACCTGCCCCTAACAATGCCTTTTCTTAACAAGATTCCAAGTGATACATTTCTGTTTTCTAAAGCAACATTAAACCAAAACATCATAACATAATTGTATTTGATTTGAACAATTAGCTTTTAATGACTGGATTAATACAACACTTGTGTGTAGGTAAAATAAATGATGATAAATATTTGTAAGGTTTGTTACTATATTTGATTATTTACATCTGTGCCTCCATAAACACACATAGATAATACAATTGTGAGAACACCTATTTCTGTATTGCACTAAACTGAATTTCACCGAAATATTTAATCTAAAGCATAGTTTCCCTTTAAACTACACAATTTCCTCTGTTATGGTTTGTTGTTACAGTATGGTCGTGTTTTCCTGGTTCTTTTCCCTTTGTGGACCATATGGGTCCTGAAAGAATTCTAAGTATTGTGGCAGAAGTTATAAATGCTGTTTCCCACTACATTTCTGTATCATTCACTGCAAGGAACAATGAAGGAAGATACATAGTGATGGATGCGCTATAAATACCTAAATATATAAAATGCAAAATCCCCCTGTGCGGGAAAACATTTCAAATGTTGCCACATGAATAGATGCAAAAGAACAGTCCAGTTTGCAGATATCACCGCTGTTCACATTTACTGTTATAGCAGTACAAAGACAATTATCTTTTTGAAATGACTCTCCAGCAGGACAAACACTTGCTAATCCCTGAAATGGTTCCTAAACTAATCACTTCCTAGAAAGCATACATTTAAAACCAACATTTATCTGGTTATATTTTTTAAAATTTATATCCATATTTTAAGAAAATTCAAACAGGCTCCAACCACGCAGTATCAGCTGAATTATCTCATTTGTAATCATTGGGCAGGCAATGGTTAAACAAACATTTTAAAAACTCCCAGAATGAAAAATATGAAAGGCTAACTTTGAGCCTGAACCTCCCGCAAATAATAATGTACCGTACTTAAAAACACACTAATGCATATATAGGCCCTGTAAAAAATACAACCAGATAAATGTAAGCATTCTAGGAAGTGATTAGTTTAGGAACCATTTCAGAGATTAGCAAGTGTCTGTCCTGCTGGAGAGTCATTTCAAAGAAATTATTTTTGAGCAGACCCACAAGAGTCCCTTGGCAATGAATGTGGAAATGTATTTTGATGAGTTTTAGACATTTTTTTTGTTAACTTTTGACAAAAGTTGGAAAGAGTAGCCATCTACAGCCGATGCCTCTGTATTAGGTATATGAAATGATTGCGCTCTCTTAGAAAAACAAAGAGAAAGTGATGTTCTGAAGTGCAGCAACTTCTGCCTTGGGACTTTTACTCTGCTGCAGTGGCTCTTGGTTGAAATAAATGATTCTTTAAAATGAATGACCCACACAGAATGCTCAATGTTAATAGTAAAGCATGAACATAAGTCTTTTCAGGATTGGGCCTTATTGAGCATTAAGTTAAAAAACTTTACTGCATGACTGATTGCCAGAAGTTAGAAAAATATTTGGTTTAACCAGGGGCACTCATGTTCAACATCATCTATGCTGTTTTGACCTACCTTTGCTATCTTAATTTTTGGCCTCTGTTAAAAATTATTGATTCTGGTATCACATTCCTCAGATAATGAAGCTTACAAGCCTAAACCTTACATCCTAAATACACACTAGCTTAAGACATGTGATCCTACTGACTATACCATATGTCCTGACTCTCAGTGCATTAGACTGCAATGATATAGCAACTAGAATATATTTTATTTTACTAAGCTTTCTAACGGCATACTGAAAATAGGCTGACAGTATAACACTTTGTACTGTTATTTCTACTTACATTGCTCACATACAGTGTTAATAATTAATATGTTTTCAAATATTTTGTTCTCTCGCTCCACCACTACCTAATGTGGTTTTCAAGCGTCAGCGAAGCATGGCAGAGTGCCAATTATATGTCAAATGATTTCGTTTATAAGGTCAGTAGCCCCAAAATGATTCACTGGATTGCATTTTTTAGGATTAATAACTTGTCTTTGATAATGTGTTTTAATATCATTAGTCAGAGAAAAGAACAGGAGTACTTGTGGCACCTTAGAGACTTTTTTGTTAGTCTCTAAGGTGCCACAAGTACTCCTGTTCTTTTTGCGGATACACACTAACACGGCTGCTACTCTGAAATTAGTCAGAGAGTATACCATATTTGTTTGTCTTAATTCTCTATACTCTGAGAATTTTAATCTATAAATTAAAACCAAAAGGCAGGTACAAAAGCATAAGGCAGAGACTAAAATTACAGATTCTGGCTATCTAATTAATGAATTACATCTAGTTTAAACATAACTTCTTCTCAGTCCCCTGTGAGGTCTACTGACTTATGTCCACTGGGACACAGATGAGGTGCCTAGGGGTTTAGCTCATCTATCTTGATGTCCTAAACTGCGGGAGAAGGATTCACATTTTTCACAAATAAAGAGTAAGTATTTCATCTTTGCAATGAAGATTTTTTACAGCTTCTTTTTGCTTAGAAATAACCCTCCATCAATATAATTTAAACACTTTAAAAGGGAAATCAGTCTTTTATTCCGCATCAAAAACATTTAAAAAAGAATTGTTGCAAGAGTTTTCTGACAGCTGGTCTTAAAAAATGTCTATGAGCACTTTAGCTTAATTATTTTTTATATAAAAGTAGTTTTCTGATGCATAACACTTTGCCTGTCATTTGACTCAATATGAAAATCTTTAATAGATTATTATTATTTGGGGATTACTTTGAAAACGGTGTGCACATAAAAGCAGATCAGCTAGCCTTCCAAACTGCCATCTAATCACATACATTATTGACTTCTGTCTGCTTTTACTTCTGATGTCTTTGCAATAAATCCAAGATATGTATTACATGGGGAAAAAAAAAAGTTGAATCAGGATAAGCCACTTAATAGAAAAGTTGGGCAATAGTCAGTACCATTTCTTATTTTTACTGCTTCATTCCCTTCTCACAATAAGCTTGGCAGTCATAATGTCTCATTTTTTCTATTGTAGACAACTGTCTACTAAAGCAGAGCTGGTTCTGCTACCATTATCAGAGTGGGTATGGCCATAAGGCAAATGGCACACCAAGCAGCTGAGGTACAGAACTACTCTGATCTTCAAAGAATCCAGCTGGAATGCTACATGCTGGAACCTGAAGCCTCTGCAGGCTTCATCTGCCTATTAAATTAAGGTGGTTGCAATTTGCTTTATTTTATGAAAATCTGGTGCTGTTTTCTGGTTGGCTTTGTGGTGTTTTTTTTTTTTTTTTTTTAATTTTTGTGTGCGCGCAAATTGCCAATTCAGCCCTCAGCTGGGCAAAATCTTGGTAACGCCTTACATTCATTCTTTGGGTTAGAGACACACACAGTGATTTCAGTGAGAGTTTTGGGTGCTCAGACCCCTGAACATAAGGCCATCACTGCCCCCAAAATAAAAATGTGTGAAATATACCAGACAGTTTATCTTAGGTACAAAATTCCAAATTCATTGAACTGTATCACCCGTCTGACTCACCCCAATCTAGATTTAAATATAGGAAACATTCTAAAAGCGAATAAACACATTTTTGCCCAACACAGGTTTGGAAGAAAGGAGGATCCTCACCATGTCTTCCTGGCATCCACAGGTTCCTTTCTCCATTTTACATCCCTCTCAGCTCCCAAAACAAGTCCCCGGAACTGGGAATCTAACCTAGATTAATCACGTGGTAGTATGAAGGACAAACCACAGAGCTACTAGGCTGGGTGAAATAGTTTTAACAGGCTATTGAGCCAAAGAATGTCACTGCTAACAACATGAACTGATTTTGTTTAAAAAAGGATTCCAATCTACCCTATTTTTGTAAGATTTCGTAATGAACAGTTCCATTGCTTTGTGACTGTGTTCACTCAATGCTACTGATGTCTGTTAGATTTGAGTTACCTTTATTGCCAGTCTCTTTAGATTTTTCTTACTAGTTTCTCTTATTATTTTCTTTAAAAAAACAATCATTTTAAGGAATAACACCCTTATCTGTGAGCTCAAACCTGCAAAATAGCCCTGTCTGCAAACTGCAATTCTCCTCATGACAAGCAGCAAACAAACAATGGTCCCTCAGTGTAGCAAGCACTATGCATTAGCCCCATAACAATATCAGCTGCTGTGCTAGCTTAGCACATTAAAAATGCTGATTAAATATATATTTGTGTGCAGTTAACTATACTTTTGTTTTGTTGCTTATAGGCTTTAGATAGTACATTCTTGGCTGACGTTCCATGAGGAATGTTTTTAAGGACAGCCAAAGTAGTATTTGCTTACCATGAAATGAGGTTGTGTTAAAATACGTTTTAGCTCTTTTGCATCATTGTTCTCTGGGTAACATGAAATTTCTTCCAATACCTGCAAAACAAACAGCACAAATGTCAGTAAGGCTAACTGCTCTCTATTCTTTCACAAAACTGTAAAAAGCATACTTTACTCTGGTTAGTCATAATCCCTGTAGCACCAACACGATCAATGGGTTATGACAGTAAAGGGTCTTTGAGAATGGGAACTTTTTTCAAAAAGAATAAAATATCACATATTAATGTCTCTCTTTGCTAATGAAAGAACAGATTTAAAGAAAGTCTCTCTTCTCAAACTGAAAATAGTCTTTAAAAGGTCATTATTGCAACTGCAGAAGTAAAGTGTTAACCAGCAACTATATAAGTCACTCTTATCAACCTCTGCTTCCATGCCTGAATAGGGGCTAAGAAACATTAAAATAGAATTAGAAACATGTATAAAATCTTGAATTATCCAGATTAAAACAGTTTCTGCAAATTAAATGGTTAAAACATATGAACCGTAGACAGTCCATCTGTTATACCACCACAAAACTCACGATTCTATAAAAAGAAAAGAGCATTTCATCTCATGACTGGGGCAAAAAAGGAAATGTATTTTAACTCAGTCCCTTACAGTCTGATATTTTCAATTTTATTCTCAACAGTCAGCTGTTTGGATGGCGGAAACAGAGCACTCTGCTTCTGGCAGTGGTGCCAGAGATTAATTGGTAGGAAATTCTGCAGAGCAACGTGGTTGGCACAAACCCTCCCTCCCACCACTGAGGATAGGATCTCCTCCTCAAATCACTCTCTCTCATCTTTCCACAGAAGGGTAAACAGGATGCATTTTTAAACTCCAGCATTCTGCTAAAGCCGCATTTTAGCTCTCGTGGTTGAACGTGCAAGATACACAACTCAATTTTGTCATATGGGCATGAGTCACTATACTTATTATGGGCTGAATAAGTTATTCTGAGT
This sequence comes from Chrysemys picta bellii, assembly GCF_011386835.1. Taxonomy (NCBI): domain Eukaryota; kingdom Metazoa; phylum Chordata; order Testudines; family Emydidae; genus Chrysemys; species Chrysemys picta. Next base: position 202,573,398 of record NC_088791.1, on the reverse strand, counting down.
ATTTGCACATTTTTATATCTAGTCTCACTTACTGGTGGATTGTAGGTTGCAGGGCTGTCCGTAGGGAAAATGGCGCCATGGGCAAACTTGTATTTTGGCATCCTTTCTTTGAGTTTGAGACCAGCAGTGAGGGGTGCACAGTGCGAGGACCAGCTCCTGGCCCCAGAGCCCAGCCGGGCTGCACAGGGAGGAGTTTCTGAGCCCGGGGGCTCCCCTGACCATGCCCCCACAACTGTCTAACAGGAGGAGAGCCTGCGGGAAGGGGGGACCCAAGGGCTGGCCTGCTGGATCGGCAGGGGCAAGCCCCGCTGCCTGCACCTCCCCACCAGGCTGGTGGCTCCAGGCGGGCCTGTTCACCCTCCTGGCCTGGCTGGCCAGGGGCTCCAGTCCCCTGGCTCTCCCACACTTAGACCAGGCTCACCAGCTTGTGGCACTTGGACGGCAGCCCCGACCACAGCACCTTGGGCGATCACCCATGTCGCCTATCCATAAGGCTGGCCCTGGTAGGTTGTAGTTACATGTATAAACCACACAGGACTTAAAAGGAGAATAGATTCCATATGCTCTAGAAGTTTCTGAAATGCACATTTGAGTCTTATTTCCACACTGGAGCTGCTGCCTTAACTTTCTGAGTATGTTTATTTTTCTGTGCTAAAAATAGACGTGTGCGCCATCCTGGAATTAACAAAATTAAAGGAATTCAGATACTGACAAGCTTCCCATTCTTTTTTCTAAGTAAACTGCAAAATGATTAATTTGGTGCCTGCAAAGGTTCTTTTAGTGCCTGGTAAGGGATAATTTGCTTGTTTTTAAGGTATATAAGATCAAAATTGGTAAAACATAACATCAGCTGGGAAAGGAATACTGGATTGTTTTCATGCGATATATTTTATACTGCATAGAAGCCTTCATCTTGTGGTAATCATCTATTTAAAACATTAATTTTGGGCTAAACTTTCAGCCTCAACTTTAATGTGTCTGCAATGTTGGGAATCATTAGGAAAAGGATAGACAATAAGACAGAAAATATCAGATTGCCTGTATATAAATCCCTGGTACGCTCACATCTTGAATACCGTATGCAGATATGGTCGCCCCATCTCAAAAAAACGATATACTAGAATTGGACAAGGTACAGAAAAGAACAAAAATGATTACGGGTATGGAATAGCTTCCATATTAGGAAAGATTAATAAGACTGGGACTTTTCAGCTTGGAAAAGAGACGACTAAGGGGTGATATGATAGAGATTTATAAAATCATGACTGGTGTGGAGAAAATAAATAGAAGTGTTATTTCCTCCTTCTCATAACACACGAACTAAGGGTCATCAAATGAAATTAATAAGTAGCAAGTCTAAAACAAACAAAAGGAAGTATTTCTTCACACATATACCTTTTAGCAACTACTAGTAATTTCCCAACCCAGTCTGATTTTTGCAGAGCATACTTTATTGCCCTCATGTATTGGTTGTGTAGGGACATTTTCGCCAAGCTCTATTGGTTTTGTAGGGAAATACTGAGAACCGAAATTAGGATCACTAAAGGTACTTGAAAGCTGTGAGACATGACCAGAAAGGGTTAAACAGCTTGCAGATTCAACCTTTAAAGACATATTAGAGAAGTATATAAATGGTAATTAGGACTATTCCTTAGAAATAGTTAACCTAGTTATGTTAAATAGACTAGAGTTTTGAAATGCAATCCTGTATTGTTAGAGAATTGGAGGTAATACTAATTGTATGTGTTTACTTATATCTTGTTAGATGTTAGCCATGTAAATAGACAGTTCCTGTGTATTATTATAGCTATTGATTCAGAGGTCAAAAGGAAATATTAACATTTAGATGAAACGTAGGTGTGATAAGCTCATTGTCTATATTTCACTTTAAGGTTTGTGGTTAATTGTTTATAAACTGCTTAATGGATAATTACCTTATGCTGATGAATGCAACTAGTCACTTGGGTATGCATAGAGACCAGGTAGTTCTACTTCAAAGCTGCTATTCTTCACCCAAGGAACACCTGCTGTGAAGAGCCTATCATAACCTAGCAGAAAACTGTATAAAGGACTCTTGGGACCTGATCCTTTCATCTTGGATCTGCTTGAGCTCTATTTCGGGGGAAGTTTGAGTTGTAAGACTGAGATCTCTAGTCCCATCTGGATCGCTCTGGATATGAAACATTGGACTGAAACTATGGACTAATTCTAAGATCTCTTTGCAACTCCAAAGCTCACCATCTCTATTACGAAACTGATCTCAGAACTGTACTCATGTCTGTATGTATAATGATCTTTTAGCCAATACTCTCACACTCATTTTTTTTAGTTAATAAGAATTCGATGTAAGTGTGTATTTGGGTAAAATCTGAAATATTTATTACCCTGGGAGATAATGTGTCCGATCCTTTGGGATTGGTAGAACTTTCACATTTGACTCGGCTGTCTGGGAGGAAGCTCAAAGGCTGGGTTGCTTTTAAGGGAACTGTGTTTTGGCTTCTCTGTAACCAGTAAGGCATTGTAGAAGCTGTTTAGTGCTGGCTTGGTAATCTAAGTATTGGAACATCCACCAGTTTTAGTGATTGTCTTCCCCATTCTTTGCAGTTTTCCCTAATTGAGCAACCTCAGTGTGGCCCCCACCCTGGTCACAAAGGCATTCAGGTATAAAGTGTGCTGCAGGGCTCATAGGCATTTGTCAGTGGACCTGTCTGCGCCCTCTAACACAGGGAGAACCCCTGTGCTTGCATTGTACTGTATGGCCAGCTCCCCCTACACAGCTCACCACTTCTTCACTGCTGTAGGGAAGCTGAGTAATGCTCTCTACAGAGTTGGTAGGGGTGCCTCTTTGTGGGCCCTCTACCTCCTTTTCTCTGCCTGTAGCTGCAAGCACAGGCTCCTCTGAGAGGCTCCTGACCTGAAGAGGCTCTAGGAGCAGTTAACCTTCCAGACTCGGCTGTGCCACACTGATACTTCTTGGGGCCAGGAACCAGCAGCCCCCAATTACTCCATAGGGTTCCAGAGAAGCATGAGTGCGGCTGGATAAGAGTAATTTGATGGAAGGTATACAAGACTGATGTGGGGAAGTGGGAGAAGGGATAGATTTAGATGGACAAAGACATAAAATGTCTCACTGGGTAAAATTGTGAGGGCTGCTCAGAAGGTATACCTAGGCTGTTAAAGTCTGCCAATCTGGCACAAAGCCATGTTTCAATAAAAAGTAGTTAGGGAAACAGGAGAGAAACCTTCCAGGGAAATGTCAGTGAGACTTTTTGAGTCATATGTCATACTGCTCTGCATCTGATTTCCCTCCTCCCCGCTTTTTGGCATTAAACTAACTTTTGTTGCAGATACAATAAATAGCAAGCAAATCTGGATTAGATTAATAAACATTTCTAAAGAAAAGTGTTATTTAAGAAATTATACAAACTTCAAACTTTTGCTGTATTCAAACCCACTGAATATAAAATATATGCAAATGATCACACTTGTCCAAGGACAAAGCTCCTCTTTTTTATATTCCTACTGACAAGTCAGAGGTTATATGATGAGGCTTCATAATGAAAACATTCCTTACAGTCTGGGAAATGATAAATTTACAAAGCATGCCATATAACCAAGGGTAAAAACATTTTCAGAGTCAGGTAAATTTAGGAGCCAGACTAGAGCATCGGCACTGTATCTATGATGAAATAATTTCACATTAAACAAACAAAATAAAAGTCTGAAAGTCTCAAATGCATTTCAAAACCACTTACCTCTTTGGCTCTCTGCACAGCATCACTTGGAGGATTCCTGATTTGTGGTGAAGATTTTGTGTTAATTTTGTCATAAAGCTGAAATCAAAAGGAAATAGAATACTGTAATCGTGTGCTACTTTGTTAGTGTTCAACATAACTGAATCCAACAGCCTATATACAATAACATGGTTAAAATATCTGTGTTAAACTACAAGCCTCACAGTGTTTTATGTACAAGTTTAGCAAACAAACTATTTAAAAAAAAAAATTCTGAACACAGTGCCATCCATTCAAAATGTACAGGATATCATGGGAAAGTTTAGAGAGGTTGTGGGATTTTCTGTGCTTCCCATGCATTTTCAATAGGAGACTCTGGGAACCACAACACTTGTGCAAATATTTCTGTGAAGTTTGAATAAGTGGCACTATAACTCATGATAAATCATACATTCTGTTAAATATTTTAAATTAATCCAGAATTCTCACTTTTCCCAACAAATCAAATGCCAAGTACTCCAAATATTATACAAATTTTAACTAAAGTACATAGCATGAGAGAATGCACCTTCAGACAAAAAAGCTTTTCAAATTAATTGCTACAGAAAGCCAAGTCTTGGGAAAAGTGCAAAATTACTCTTTCCAGGAAGGAATGTTCAAAGGATTATCCTCTCTTTACCAGGATTTTCTATCAACAGTATCAATACCAGCATGTTTAAATATGAAATCAAAGACCTTCATTTCTCATTTATTTTAGAAAATATTTTTGAAAAACCTAAATAAAAAAAAATACAAAGACAAGAAAGAGCTGACTACCTATGTTCAGCCCTCCCAAAGTGTGCCTGGCTTAAGGGAATAATCATATATTTCAGAAATGAATAAGCCATATATTTAATTCCTTCAACCTGAAGCATTCAGTATGTCGTATTTGCTTTAAACACAGTACAGAGATCTTTTCTGAATAATCCCCAGCTCCATCAGATTACTAGTATAGAATGTGACTTTGTAAATAGAAATGATCCAGCATATTTTAAATAGATTTTTAACGAAAGGTGCCTTCTTATAAATATAGGAAAGTACTCTACATTTACAAACCTACAAAATACATGAAGTCGTGGTATTAGGCACAGGCGCTGGCTTCCTTCTTGCCCCAGGGGGTGCCCAACCACTGCTCCACCCCGACCACCTCTCTTCCTGCCCAGTTCCACCCCCTCCCCCAAGCGTGCTTTGTTCCCACTCCTCCCCCTCCCCCTCCAGCGCCTCCTGCACAGCTAATCTTATGGCCCTGGTATCTGGCTGCTCAAAATTAGCAGACAGCCTATTTGCCTCCCTGCCTTGCTCCTGTGGAAACTTTGCCTCACAGATATTACTGAGCACACAGCAAGCAGCTATAACCATGGGGATATTACTTTCAATGAGGTCTAATGAGCAAATTGTGCCAGCGACTCTTTAAATGGCCAAAGGCCCATTCAACCACCAATCTGCACTTGTTGGAGCCCATTGTTGAGCGACCCTTGCTGCTGTCCAGGTGTCTGGTGTCCGGCTCCATGAGCCATGGGAGTAAGGGGTAGTCAGGCTCTCCCAGGATCACTGTTGGCATTTCAACGTCACCAACGGTTATTTTGTGTTCCAGAAAGAAAGTCCCTGCTTCCTGCTTTCTGAACAGACACGTGTTCTTAAAAGATGCGTGTGCACGCCCCTTCCCGGAGCATCCCACCTTGATATTGGTAAAACACTCCGGTGATCCACCAGTGCTTGCAGCACCATTGAAAAGTATCCCTTTCTGTTTATGTACTCTTTGGCAAGGTGGTCTGGTGCCAAGCTAGGGATATGCGTGCCATCTATCGCCCCACCGCAGTTAGGGAACCCCATTACGGCAAAACCATCCAGTATCTCCTGCACATTTCTCAGAGTCACTACCCTTCTGAGCAAAAGGCAATTAATGGCCCTGTTTGGATCACTACTTAGATCACAACAGGCCCTACAGTGGATTGACCAACTCCACATTGATTCCTCCACTGATCAGCAGCAATCTGGCATTGCAAGTTTCTATACAGTGTTCAGCACTCGCTTTTCCAGTATCAGAGCAGGTCTCCTTTTAGTGCAGGGCTGGGGAGAGCTCCGCACAGTTTCTGGCAAGCAGCCTTGCACATACAAAAGTTCTGCAGCCACTGATCGTCGTCCCATAACTGGATAACAATGCGATCCCATCACTCAGTGCTTGGTTCCCAGGACCAGAAATGGCACTCCACTGCATTCAGCTGCTGCGCGACTGCCAGCAGCAACTGGGAATTGTTTTGTTCTCTGGTTTCCAGCAGGGCTCTTGAAGTACATTGCCATGTTCCGTGCAGCAGTTCCCCTCCTAGCTCTGGAAATACTGCAGGGTAAGGCATGTGATATTTGTAATGCTCACAACAGTGCACAGCAGAGCGCGGGCCATGCTTCTTGGGATATGGCATATGTGTGGCCATGCCAGCCTTTCAAAAAAAAAGGCACAAAATATGATGGGTTCCAGTTGAAATCGGGGAGCGAGGGAGAAAACTGCATCATGGGACATTGAAGCCTTGTTCCCAGTCCCCCCTTGGGAGGCATTGCAAGGTCTTGTCAAAACCCCCTGCGGCGAGTTGCACTGTGGTATAGCTGCTCACAGTGCACTGGTGTGGACAGGCACTACTGACTTAGTTACTGCGGCGGCTGGATGTCGACTTAACTGATGTCGACTTAAGTTTGTAGTATAGACATGCCTCTAGCCTTTGCAGTCTAGATAACATTCTTTCATCATAGTTTGTGTAATTCTATGCCTGTCACATACTTTACAGAAAATGCATTTGAGAAAGGTTTTTAGGGTGTTAAAAAAATGTCTGGGTGCTATTTTGCCCATACTTTTCCCCTTTGCTTCTCAAGTGTGAGTCAGAGAAAAAAGGTATGCAATTTTTAGAGGTTTTAAAACCTAATATAGCTTTTTTATGAATAAAAATGCCATGACTTAAAATTCTATTATTGGAGGGTTTTTCAGGTCTAGAACCAAGTGCTGTGCGCTCCACTGGAAAGCTGCGAATATTCTCTTTGCCAGACTAACTTGATCAATATCTTTCTTTGATAATGTAAATAACTCTCTAGACAAGAGAAATGTTGTAGACCGAATACATCTGGACTTCAATAAAGCATTTGATACAGTGCTACATGGGAAATTATTAGTAAGACTGCAAGTCTGTCATGGAGGTCACGGATTCTGTGACTTCTGCAGCAGCCGGTGCTGGCTCAGGGGCTGCCTGAGCCGGTTTGGATGTGTGGGAGAGGGCTCAGGAATAGGGGCAGGGGGTGAGCACTTACCTCAGGGAGGAGACTCCCCAGCTCCCACTGGCATAGGTGGAAAAGGGGGCCGGGGGCTCCACACACTGCCTGCACCCGCAAGCCCCGCTCCTGCAGCTCCCATTGGCTGTGGTTCTCAGCCAATGGGAGCTGCGCCTATGGAGCCTGTGCTAGTGGCGGGAACAGCAGGAGCCTCCCTGTCTGGAACTGGGGGGACACATGGAGCCTGGTAGGGAGCCTGCGAGCCCCACCAACCCCCCCCCCCCCAGCACCAGCAACACGCCCCTTCCTCTCCCCAGCACCGCCACCCTATGACTCCCCCCAAGTTTTAGTTAGGGGTATATAGTGAAAGTTATGGACAGGTCACAGAGAATTTTTGCTTACTGCCAGTGACTTGTCCTTGACTTTTACTAAAAATACCCATGACTAAAACATAGCCTTAATTATTAGTTACGATGGAGAATATGGGGATTAGTACAAGAATTGTAAGGTGGGTAAGGAACTGGCCAAAAGGGAGAGGACAATGAGTAGTGCTGAAAGGGGAGCCATTGGGCTGGAGGGAGGTTACTAGTGGAGTTCCTCAGGGACTGATCTTATTTAATATTTTCAATAGTGACTCTGACACAAAAAGAGTGTGCTAATTAAATTTGCTGATGACACAAAGTTGGGAAACATTGTCAATTTGGAGGAGGATCAGAATATCTTACAGGAAGAACTGGATGACCTTGAGGACTAGAGAAATAGAAATGGGATGAAATTTAATAGTACAAAATGCAAGGTCATGCGTTTAGGGATTAATAACAAGAATTTCTGCTGTAAGATGGGGGGCTCTTTAGTTGGAAACAACAGCAGAGGAGAAAAACCTTGTGTATTAGTTGATCACAGGGTGAGTGAGTATGAACCACCAATGTGGTATAACTGCAAAAAAGACAAATGCAGTCCTAGGATGTATCGGGTATTTCCACTAGAGATAGGGAAGTATTAATGCCATTGTCCAAGACACCGGTAAGACCATTCCTGGATTACTGTGTCTGATTCTGGTCACCCATGTTCAAGAAAGATGAATTCAAATTTGGAACAGAGGCACAGAAGGACTACTAAGATGATCAAGAGAATGGAGGGCCTAGTTTATGAGAGGAAAGTGAAAGAGATTGGCTTGTTTAGCCTAGCAAAATGAAAGCCAAGAGCAGTTATGTCTACTTTCTATAAACACATCATGGGGGCAAACTTCAGGGAAGGAGAAGAGCTTTTTAAGCTAAAGGACAATGTTGAAACAAGAACAAATGGGTATAAACTAGCCAGGAGTAAATCTAGATTAGAAATTAGAAGTCTAAGTTTCTAACCATTAGAGGAGTGAAGTCCACTAGGAGTAGTGTGGGCAAGAAACTTAACTGGTTTTAAGATGAAGCTTGATAAGTTTATAAGAGATCATATGACCTGGTTTCCTTTGATAGCAGGGGACTGGATTCAGTGACCCAGGAAGTCCCTTCGAGTCTATGTTCTTAGTTACAAAGTTATAAAGATTTGCACAACTGTATATATTTACATTTTGAGGGTAAAACAACTTGATAAGACCTGGCTGTTTTTCAGTTTTATTTAAATATACATTAACATATGCATAACATAATTTATATTTAACAATGTAAGACAAACACCCACCCATCACCTAACTTCAGCTGCCCTTCCTTATACATTTCAAATTTATCTCCAACAAAGATTAAAATAATGATTAGATATTTATGCAAGAGATTAGTAGCGGATGTGTTCCTGTTTTAGCTGCACTAAAAGATTTGATAATAAAGCGACAGCTAAAATACGAGCACATAATGATATACATCTTTAAAAATATGAAATGAAGCAGCATTGGGAAAGGATGCGATTTTGTTTCACAATAACCCAAACAGAAGAAGGCGCCTGCTTCCTTTTTAATTACTAATCTGTTGGGGATGAAATCCACTCCACCTACATAAAGCGTGAGCAATGAGATGTTATAAAGGTGGAGTACAAGAGCATGTGAGATATCTCAAATTCACACCAAAACCATGGCTAGGGTGACAGGCTGCAACTTGGGGTACGTCTTCACTTACCGGAGGGTCCGGCGGCAGGCAATCGATGTTCTGGGATCGATCCCGGAAGTGCTCGCCGTCGACGCCGGTACTCCAGCTCGCCGAGAGTACGCAGCATCGACGGGGGAGCCTTCCTGCCGCGTCTGGACCCGCGGTAAGTTCAGACTAAGGTACTTCGAATTCAGCTACGTTATTAACATAGCTGAATTTGCGTACCTTAGTCTGAAGTGGGAGCTTAGTGGGGACCAGGCCAAAGCCACAGCAACTAATATTCCATCCACCTTATTGTCTGGAACAAGATCTGCAGCACCCTCATGATATTGGCATGTGCTGTTGGATCAAATAGATCAGTTTGTACAACGATTACATGGCTCCTGCTCTGGCCTACCCCTACCATGACCTCGACAGCCTGGCCAATATGGGCTGGTGTGGGGATACATTCCATGGTATGCAGTGTGCAATGATGCAGATAGCCTACTGCTTTCACTCTGGATGTACACAGACATTTAGATATGCTTTATTGCATTTCATTGGTGCAGGTTTATTAAAATTATTTTTGAAAATGAAAACTATAATAGTTTAATCAAAATGTAAGCATCACTGCTAGTTATTTTTATTCCTTAATTTTTAAATACCTTTTTTTTTTTTAAACATATGCTCTTCCCTTTTACATATTATATTACACACACAAACAAGCATATACATGTACACACTTCTACTTTCAGCTGTTATTTTTAGGACATGAAAAAAAGTAACAGACTGGTTCTGAAAGTGGTCTCTACATTTTCACGTGGCAGTGCACACTCATATTTGGAGGGTAGAATCAAATCCTTTATTTGTTTCAGATCTCTGACTTCCAACTCTAATAGCCAGACTGCTAGATTTGGGCAGAAATTGGTTGCATTTATGAAATTACGTGTTGTCAGAAAAACACAGTAAGCCCCATCAACAATAACTATTCCATACTGGCCACAGAAATGGGTGAGAAGCTTTCAACCAGATAAGAACATGAGTCTGCAAGACACAGCAGGGTCTACAGTATGCAGTAAAGCAGCAGGAGCCTGAGTCAGAGAGCATTAAAGTAGTGCCCCATCCATATCTGAAGGTATTTTCCAAGAAGCTTCCCACTACTGCATAAGGAAATGAGTAGACTAGCTACCCCTTTTATGAAGAGTTAATCAGAGTAATGCATTGCAGTAACTTCTGCTTCACAGTCCATTATTATCTAGCACTCACAAGTTTAGGAAGTATTTGCTGAAGTATCATTAAAAGTTAACCTGCAATAATATTTCAGTAATGGTGAGCACGGAGTATTACAATGCAGATTAACTTCTAATGATACTTTGCAAATATGTTTACTGTGAATCAGTGTGTTCCAGCATCCACTTCAATTGTGGATGTTCTCTAACTAGCTCTTCACAGAAACATTGGCTTCTGAAGCAGTGGCCACTTACAACCACCTTATACTTTAGAAATGTATGGTCCAATAATCTGCCTTCAAAAGGTATGTGGGCTAATGGTCATGAACAAAGATATTGTTTCCTTGATTTAAATATAAAGAAATTACCCTCACATGAACAGTTTTATAATTTGCAAACTGTACAAGAAAATCTCTGTAGACTACTTTTGTGACACACCTTATAGATGAACATTAATAAACTACTTCTTGATTTACTCACACTGGCACAGAAAAGACTGTTTGCAGCTGTGCTACAGGGGAAGGCAGGTGTTTGCACCATCACCTTCTTTGGGGATTCTGCAATGGTTCAAACTGTGCTGGGGGCTCCATAGAAATATCACCACTGGAGGCTCCCCAGGGAATGCATTGAACCAGTGCATTCTTAGCTGCCTGATCATGCCCCCTTCTTCAGCCAGTGCCACCCATGTTTGAGGTGTGCTAATCAGGCCTGGACTCCCAGCAAAGGAGGAGTTACGGGTGCCCTTCCAGTGTGCTTTCTATCACTGGAACCTTTTGTTTTGGAATCTGCCAGGGAGTTTTTATACTACGTTTCACTAATTTTGCCTAGCTCTAGGGATGATATTTAACAAAGCCTGTGCATTCTGAACACTTCAGGACCTAATTGCATACAACATTTCAGCATCAGGCTTTTAAAAACATGTTCAAGACTTAAAACCTAATGTTATTTAAAGAAGGCTGGTCAGGCACTCATTTCTAGATTACTGCATGCCTCATGGACGACTTCTCCGTTTGTTGAAGCACCTTTTTGGCAACGTTAACTTTAACAAACTCTCCCTAGCTTTGATTCTTCTCTGTTAAGTTTCTGATTTGGATAACACTGCTCGACAGCCAAAATGCTTCTGAAATAAATGTAGTCAAACTTTACTAATTCTGGATCACTGAGAATGAAAATGATGCTTAAAATTGTTGATTGGCTCTAGTTTTCAAGATATGCTATTGGGTCAGTATATACGACCCTTGACTTGGGAATGGCGGAGGATAAGTGAGTTATAAAGGGAAAGGATCTCAATTTAAACCAGAAATGCCTAAAATACATCTTTGACTGGATCTATGAATAAATCTATGACTGGGTTTGGACAGTACTTGCTTTTTAGGCAAAACAATGAATGATGCAATCTGAAGCTGGTATTGCGTCATACATGATATGAATTGCATCATGCTATTCCTAGAAGTCATGGATGATGCAATCATAACGAAGCTTCCATCACTCTGCTGAACAAATTGCCCTATATCAGCTCTAGAAATCATACAGTGTCGTGCTCTCTTATTTGTCAGTGTTTGATTTTGCAAAGGGACACATTTCTGTTTAGCCAAAGTGAGCAGAGATGCCTCGTACTTCTGTGAACAGTGCAGATAACTTCTGCTATGTTTGTGGTGAAGTGACTTTTGCATCAGAAAAGTGCAGTATAACCACTCTGGTTAAGAAAGCCTATCACCTTTATTTTGGCTGCAAAACTGGAGATCAGGACAAGAGGTGGGCCCCACACATATGCTGCAACACTTGTGCAACAAATCTTCGCCAGTGGTTGAACAGGAAAAGGAAATCTATGCCTTTTGCAGTGCCAATGATTTGGAGAGAGCCAACAGATCATACCAGCAATTGTTACTTCTGCATGGTGCCTCCAGTTGGGAAAGGTGTGTCAAAGAAGAAAAAGTGGACTGTGCATTATCCAAACATTCCATCAGCTATACGCCCAGTACCCCACGGAGAAGGACTGCCGGTTCCTGATGCACCAGAATCATTCTCACTTGAGTCAGACGAGGAAGAGGAAGAGGATGAAACTTCTGGTCCTGAACCATCAATGTCACAGGACCCACATTTTCTCCCATCCTCCTCCTCTGAACCACACCTCATAACACAAGGTGAACTGAATGACCTTGTCAGGGATTTGGAACTACCCAAGAGTAAGGCAGAGCTGTTGGGCTGCAGACTACAGCAGTGGAATCTCCTGGCAGGTGATGTTAGGGTTTCCATGTTCCGTGACCGTCAAAAGGATCTTGTCCCATTCTTCTTCATGGAAGGTGATCTTGTAGCCTGCAACAACATCGATGGTGTGATGGCAGCCCTCAACATCAGTCACGATCCAGATGAGTGGAGACTGTTTATTGATTCATCGAAGACGAGTCTTAAAGCTGTTTTACTGCATAATGGCAATGTTTTGCCATCAATTCCAGTTGGTCATGCAGTCCATATGAAGGAAACCTATGACAACATGAAACAACTTTTGAGGTGCATAAACTATGACCAACATCAGTGGCAGCTTTGTGGCGATTTGAAGGTTGTTGCTCTCTTGCTTGGTCTGCAGACTGGATACACAAAGTACTGCTGTTTTCTCTGCGAATGGGATAGTTGTGCAAGAGATTCCCACTACATCAAGAAAAATTGGCCACTCCGACAGTCATTGGAGCCTGGGAGGAAAAGTGTTCAGCATCCACCACTTGTTGGCTCAAGGAAGATTTTGTTACCACCCTTACACATCAAGCTGGGTCTGATGAAGAACTTTGTCAAGGCCATTGACAAAACACAAGCAGCTTTCAAGTACCTCCGTGGAAAATTTCCAAGGTTAAGTGAAGCTAAGATAAAGGAAGGTGTCTTTATTGGTCCTCAGATTCGTGAACTTCTTTGAGATGATGCATTTGACCATGCACTGCGTGGCAAAGAAAAGACGGCATGGAAAGCCTTCCAGTTAGTGGCAATAAATTTTCTTGGAAACAACAAGGCAGACAACTACAGGTTGTTGGTGGAAAACCTCCTCAAGGCATACAAAAGCCTTGGTTGCAACATGTCACTAAAGATACATTTTTTGCACTCTCATCTAGATTTTTTTCCACCCAACTGCGGAGCAGTGAGCGACGAGCACGGCGAGCGATTTCACTAGGACATTGCAACAATGGAGAAACGCTATCAGGGCAAATGGAGCCCATCAATGCTTGCAGACTATTGCTGGACAGTGACAAGAGATGCTCCATTTAATGAATACAAGAGACAAGCCAAGAAGCGCCAAGTAGACACTGAATAGGACTAAACTATGTACATAATAGTTTGCCTTTTGTTTCATAATAAATTTTATTTATATAGCCCTTTTGCTGATTTTTAAAGTGTTACATAAACAGGACAGGTGAAATATTATCATGTAAAGCAACCATAAACACATGAAAAGACCTAGGTTTACAATTTAGGATTAAAACTCTACTATCTACACAATATACATAGACATAAAATGTAAAAACTTGAATATCTTAGAAACAGTAGCCAATCAATTGTTTTAATTGTCATATTTGAATTCAGCACATCAAAATACATAATAAATAGCACATTTTATCTCTGAAGCAGACGACTTCTCAAAAATTGTAGACCAGTGTAATTATCAATTATTGACTAACAAACGTTTTCCTTAAGAGTATCTATCCCCCCCATCTACTATAAAACTGTTTTTCTTCCAAGTTTGTATCAAATGTGATTATATTAATTGTTTCAGATTTTTTTAAAAAATGTCTGTATGTACACACATATATATACTTTCAAAACACATCCCACTCATTCAGAATGGTGTACTCATTTTATACACATTACTCAATTCCTGCTACATACAATCTTCTTGCCCCTATTCTATATACCACATGCTGATAATAAAACACATCTTGAAGTTGCAAAGAACTCCTTTTTCTCTTGGCAATAGAGTATCAACTCTCACCACCTCTCAAGTCTAGCCAACCTAAGTGGTCATGAATATGCAACTGAACCTGAGGTAGTTCTCTTTTATGGCAGCAACAGAGCTACCTTTCCTTGTGATGACGGTCCCATTTACCCAATTTTTAAAACTTAGCCAAAAATATACAGTATCTATTTTGTCTTATTTGTATTTGTCCTTGTATAAAAATCAGGATCACAGAAGACCATAAAACAAATTGCACTAAAAACTGTTAAATTCTGCTAAAGCATTAGCAAACCCTCTTTCACTGGGTCATATTAAGGTCAGTTACTTAGTGATCATAGCCACAAATGCAAAGGAATAGTACTGTTCTCTAACAGAGTAAGATATTAAAGTTTACATTCAAGTAAGTAGAGGGCACAGTAAATTTCAAAGTACAGAGTATCTGTTAATACCTGGAGCATGCTACAAATCCTGAACGTCCCAATTGGGATTAACATTTAATTCTGAGAAATCCTAAGAGAATACAAAGGCATAAATAAATCAAACTATTCTGTATGCAAAATGTGGTTAAAGTGATACGGTCTGATCAAATTTAGCCCCAAATTTAGGTTCTGTAAAAATGACTTCTCATTTGTATTGTGTTGGTGGCCTAAAGGCTCCAAACAGGTTGCGGCCTCATTGTTCTAGGTCCTTTACAAAACATACCAGGCTTTCATAAAATTCAGCACAAATAAACAATAATTTCATGGAAAAATTTTCTATTAGAATTTGAATAGAGACATGGAATAAATAAATAACTGCACTATTTTGATAGTGCATGAGAACCTGATGATAAACAAAAGCCTTATTCCTGATTACTGAGGGAAATTCAAAAAACAAACATTGTAGTTGTATTATTATTATTATTTTAAACTAATTTCCATACAACCAGAGAGGGGAGATACACAGCATCATCCTATTTTTGCCCACACTCCTCTCACTCTTGGTCCCCTGGATAGACCTGGATCACAAGGAGAGGCCTTTGCAGAGTGTGCCATGAAGGCATGCAAACCCCCCCCGTTCCACACAAAAGTGGGGAGATTCACAGGCAGGTCCTTTTGAGGGTGGATCTTGGGGCATGATCTGATCCATGATTTTGTTAATGTTCCTGAAACAAAATCTGATTGTGCACTTCCCCAATTTCCTTCATTTAAAGGCCTTTGCAAGAGAAAAATTATATAAACCCAGAAGATTCCGGAAGAATAATAAGGCTGAGTAAAACCCCTTCAGCTGTTTTGGAGTTTACTAAAGATGATTCTCCCCTGCCCACCCCACACATATCAATGCCAATTTTGCTATTTTAAAAACTTAACTGCATGTTTATTTAAACAGGGCTACAGCAAAAATGACTGAAGACTGACATTTCATATAGGCACAGTCCCCACTGAGGAATATTGCCTTTAATTGGTTTGAAAAAAAAATCTGTTTTAATTTAGCAATAGATACTGGTTTGACCATTTGAAAACTGCATACCGATCACAGGCAGTAGATGTTCTTATCGCACATAGGAGCACACAATTCACTAAGGGATGAGGTTTTGCCACTCTTTACATTTAGTACTTTACTGCATGTACTACTCAATGTGAGTAAGGGTGATGGAAGTATTCTCTACGTTTATTCTTGGTTCAAAGGACTTACAAGCTCCACCGAAGTCAGCGGAGACTGAAAGGTGCACTAGTTGATTACCTTACTTTTTTCTCCATACAACCTATAATTTAACCTATAATTAAAAGTCATAGGAAATTAAGTGAAAAGAAACTAGCAATAATGTAATATGACCAAGAATTAGTAAGTCAGGAAATTTCAAAAACAAAGGCAACGTTAACTCAACCATGTTGCACTTTTCCTATTCTTTTTTCCCTGGTTAAATGTTAAGAATACATTACTCTGTTTAGGGTTACCATATTTTGTGCCTCCAAATGGAGGACACCCCCAGGGGCCCCGGCCCCGCCCCCAGCCCCGCCCACGCCCCAACTCCGCCCCCTCCCAAAGTCTCCGCCCCCTCCCCTGCTTCCCGCGAACATTTGAGTCGCGGGAAGCCTGTAGCAGGTAAGGGGCGGTGTGGGGGGAGGAGGGGCGGTGTGGGGGGAGGAGGGGCGGCCCAGGCTGGCCCCCCGGCGGCTCCAGCCTGGGTCGGCTCGGGCCCTGGGGTGCCGGCCCCGGCCCACCACCCCCAGCCCGCCCAGCACTGCCGGCCCCCGGCGGCCCAGCGCACCCCCCCGGATCCCGGCCCCGCGGACCCCCCGGCCCCGCGGACCCCATGGCCCCCGGCCCCGCGGACCCCCCGGTCCCGCGGACCCCCCGGCCCAGCGGACCCCTCCGGCTCCCGGCCCCGCGGACCTCCCGGCCCAGCGGAGCCCCCGGCTCGCGGCCCCGCAGACCCCCCGGCCCCGCGGACCCCGCGGACCAGCGGAGCCCCCGGCTCGCGGCCCCGCGGACCTCCCGGCCCCGCGGACCCCCCGGCTCGCGGCCCCGCGGACCTCCCGGCCCCGCGGACCCCCCGGCTCGCGGCCCCGCGGACCTCCCGGCCCAGCGGAGCCCCCAGCTCGCAGCCCCGCGGCCCCCCCGTCCCCGCGGCCCCCGCGGCCCAGCGGACCCCCCGGCTCGCGGCCCCGCGGACCTCCCGGCCCAGCGGAGCCCCCGGCTCGCGGACCTCCCGGCCCAGCGGAGCCCCCGGCTCCCGGCCCCGGCCAAAGAGCCCTCCCGATTTTCCCGGACATGCCCGGCTTTTGGGGATTTCCCCCCGGACGGGGATTTGAGCCCTCAAAAGCCGGACATGTCCGGGAAAATCCGGACGTATGGTAACCCTAACTCTGTTATAAAATGTTCTCTCTACAACATATAGCACAGAATGCACAATATGGTTGTTTAAAATGCCACAGCAATTGTAACCTTAGGAATTCCCTAGATTTGAGTTCCTGACCTTACAATCTTAACATTTAATATTGGGCTTCTGTATTTACTGTACAGAAAATCAAAATTTACAGGATTAATGAGTAGCCCCCAAAAGGCTAGCAGTTGCAATCCATGCATTAGCAAAAAGCAGATATTTAAGGTAAACACAAAATTGTCATTATAGCAAGTTAACTGAAGGGTACTGTTTCTTAAAAACGCAAGAATTATTTTAACGAATTGTGCCTCTTGGTGCACACAAATACTGTGAAGAGGGTACCCACAACAAATTAATCTGTCCATGTCTGATGACTAACTCTGTCTCCCAGAAGTTAAAGCTCCTGACTGCTTGTCTGTATAAAAGGAGCTTGCTTCTTGGGGAGAAGGACACAGTTCACTTTCCACTTTCAAGCAAACAGTCTGAAATGGAAAGTTTTAACTTATCACTTCAAATTTGCAAAGATTCCTTTTAACTAGTAAAAAAATTCCTTGCTCTACAACAAAAGTTGTCATGTCATCTGCAGAAAACAAACATTTTAGTAACTTGAAAAATGAAGTCCACCACAGAATATAGGAATTTAGATTCACTGGCTGGTCTAATCTATAATGGAGTCATTCACAAGGGCAGATTAGGCAGTGGAATCATTAACTGTATTTTTCAGTCCAGAATCTGGAAGTTACAATGGCAGACCTGGGGAAGGTTTCCCTAGACTTGACACAATAGCAACCATGATGATGAAACAAAATAAAAATCTGTTAATAAGCACAGAAGTTGTCTAAGAAATATTAGATTGAGTGTCCTGGAAGGAATTCAGTTAGAGATAAGGAAAATGTGTAGTATTGCCAACCCCAAGTGTTACAAACGAACGCGTTTTTAAAAAAACATTTTAAAGTTCTTATTTGCTTTCTGGGCTTTATGGTGCCCTAGTGTCACATTTTCAACCTTTTCTCTGCAACCATGAGGGCTAGATAACCTCCTTAAACAGGAAAGCTGAGCTTCTCACCTAATCATTTGTCTCCAGGAGTTGGGACTTTAAGAGAACCCCAAAATATTGTGAGACCCATAAGAGTTGGTAACACTATTTAAAATGAGCTACTGAGTGAAGCAAGATCCCTCTACAAATGGCATTACCACAGGAGTTGCCAAATTAAAGAACCAACTGTCCCATCTCTAATCTGCCCAGTCTGGTTACTGGAGAGATAATTAATGAGAAATAGAAATGAGATTCTGACAGAACTGTGGTGGACAGTTCTCACAGGGGCAGTTTTGGACACTGAAATGCTACCACTTCTAGAACTAGAAGACTAAAGTTTGAAGTAATAATCTTGGCATTTTTTCCCCTTGTGACAGCATATAGCACATAAATCTGCAGAAACATCTGACTGTTTTGCAGAAGAATTACAGATATTGGACAAATTTCATTTTCTGTTATACCTGTGTAACTCAATGGAATTACTCTGCAGTTACATAGGTGAAATTAAGAGCATAATTTAACCATATGCTCATGTAAAATTGGTTATGTTTGTCGTTTGATCCAGAGCGGGTGCAGTGTCCCACCCATATCTGTGCATGCTCCAATAAGGTACATATTAACTACAGATAAAAACTAAATGTTTATAAATTATATGTAGCTACAGACTAAATATTAAAACAGTAATACACAATATACAATACTTGGAAGGCCATTTCACAGTTTAGGGCTTGGACAACAAGGCTTCTGCCAATTCGGAAGAATTATTTTAATAAAAGGGTATGAAAAGGCCAACTCAAATCGAATCCATCCTTTACGACATAAATATCCTTGTGAAAACAGTTTAAAGTAGAAAAAAGCCATGAGAAAGTCATCAACTGGAGGAGAACTTCATAGCAAAGCCAATTCTCTAGGTAGCATTTAAATTAAGTAACCAAAATGGAGAACAGGCCATTTTCTTTTAAAATTATTAGAGCACTGAAATTACTTCCACATGAACAACTTCTTTTCTCATGTTTTTTTGAGCTTCAAGCTAGTAAGAATAGTTTAATATTTTGTTTACAAATTGCTAGAACTTTCACAACTATGCTAGTGCTACAGTACAACAATATTATAAGAATTTTAACTTCATTCATAGAAGCAAGATTTTTAATAGTATTCCTTTACAACTGTCTTCTTGTAAGTTTTTGTTCTTTATTCATTCTTCAAAATAATATGAAAACAAAGAAAAAAACATTAAACCTATTTCTTTATGTAGGAATGGGGAAAAACTTTTTCCCCCCCCAAGGACCAGTGAAAGTTTTTACTTCCCAGACTTTGGTGTATCAAGATGACAGTAGACAGTATCTTTTAATCAGCAGAATCACAAACTTCTCTCAAGATGATCCATCCAGGAAGAACAGTGAGAAATCTCTTTAAGCTGAACTTGGATTGCACTCTGAAATCAATATTACATTTCTGGAACATCCTAACTTATAAAAATCTTCCAGGACCTATTTCCTGATGCCAAATACCTGAGATCACATGGGGCTACAAAAAATACTTATCTAATTTACTTAGGAAAAAGTAGAAAATGAACGATTCTACTTTCTTCGGTTGGAGAAGAAATTAATGTAAAAACAGAAAAATACACTTAAAGGCACATCTTATATATAACAGTGGGGACTGATTAAAACTACCCGCTACCCCTATACTGCCCGGCAACACTGGAGGAAAGGCAGGAGGCAATGAATGTGGTTTAATTAGGCCACAATTTTATTAACTTAAAAGATGTGGGAAAACCTGCCAATAAATTGTACAATGGAAGTCATGATCATTCTCTTATTTCACATAATCCCCAACCTGATCCCACCTATCCCGTTGCTGGGACCTTGCCACCCACCCCACCTATAAGGTTTAAGGAGATTTAAAAGGATGGGGGTTGGCTCTCTCTGTACCAGATTCAGAAGATCTGAACCCTCTTCCCTTCTGAAGCTCCCTTAAGGGATGCTTTCCTTTAAATCCTTTTCCAGTACATTTTATCCAATGACTGTACCCTTCCATAACAAGCAGATGCACTTCTTTTTTCGTATTGCTGATGTAGAGAAGCAACTACAATTTCACCTGAAGTTGATTGAGCCAGATGGCTACATCAAGAGTAGCAGAATTTATTTTAGCGATGCCTCCTTCATATTTATAAATTGGGCAGTAGGTGGTCATATGTTTGATGACCTGTCGTGGGGATTCATACTCGAATGCTGGGGAGTCATTGATCTTCTATTTGTGCATTAGATGTCCATATCTACCATGGTTGGTTTGGATTTGGTTCAGAGTTGACCAAGATGTCCGTGGAAGATTGAACCCAGGAACTTTCTGTGTGGGATCCGGCACAAGATGCTTATTTTTAAAGTCTTGTTAAGCCCAGTCTGCTTTCCAAGCCTCCTTCTCATCGTTTAGCCTCATGCAATCAAGCTATGAATGTTCCCAGAAAGGCATGCGGGACTTAAGACGTTGGGGGAGTGGGGGGCGAGAGCGTTGTCGAGGTCTTGGCGGATAGGAAGACATCTGTTTGCCTGGATTCGCTGAGCTTCACAGAGTGTTGCGGCAGTTTGGCGAATCAGCGGGGGAATGATGTTAGAACAGTAGCCATGGTGTTGGAGTTGACTTAAGGGTTCCAGTGATACACTGCATCACTGTATTCAGCTGGGTGTCAACAAGTTGTGTGTGGCTGCATCTGCTCCATACCAGTGCACGATATTCAGACACTGAAAATCTACTACTAATTTTACATACTAAATTGTGTCATTATAATTTAATCATCCTGTGGGGAAGGTGAAAAAACCCACATCATTTCAGCCAATCTCGCAGTGAAGGAAAAAAGGGGCGACTAGCATAATGCCCACAGTGGGTCATGAAGGAACCCACTCTTTTCTTCAGGTTTCATTGGTGGGCAGGGGGGTGCTGCCAGCTTGATACTGGTTAATGAGGGCTTCTTCGGGAGTGCATGAGATATAAATACCCCCCTCTTTCTTCCCATCAGTGGGAGGGGCCAACCTGGTCCAGCCAACCATTTCCCACTCCTACCTGTTTTGTTTGGGTAAACTTTTTTCTTCCCCCCCCTCTACTAGTAGTTGCACAGGGAACTCTTAGAGAGGAGACAACCTCTCTTCTTCTGGCCAGCTGGACAATGACGAGCGGCATACAGTTGCGGTGAGCACACAGTAATGGAATACGGTTCAGGGCAAGTTTCAGATATAATATGTTGTGGGTGGATGGTGATTTCCATCAGTTCTCTTTGTTCATCTCCACAACACAATCTGCCAGCTGAAGACTATTTGTTGTTTTCAGATTTAGAAGAATGCTGATATGACAGTGAGGACTGCTATCACAATATTTGACCCAGCTGCAGTACCTGTTCACCCACAGTAAGAGGATTCTGCCTGGCTGCATTAAAACTACCAAAATTAAAGGGAAATCTAGTGGGAAGTTCAAAAGATTAATTCTGTATCATGTTTTAATTAACCCAAACAAACTATTATGCTGAACTTAGGTTCTAAGCTACAGAACACGCTTCTGCAGTTTGAGACCTGGAATTAATTACTTATTATTTGATCATTTCCCTCTTTTGGTCAAGAACTCTGATCTTCAGCCCCCTGGCTGCTTCCTTGGAGATTGATACCTTCACAGAAGTACTTTCTCCAGAGTAACTAATCCTGAGGTTGGACACACTAATTGTGCGTCACAGTAACTGACAGCTGGGACTTTATTCTCAGCCTTCGCTAAAAAGGCAATTACTCCCTTTAGACCAGCCTTTTGTCTCACTGAGCAGTGCACCTGCCTAGTCTATCATTTCAGCAGCCATGCTCTCATACTCCCATCCTGGTATGACTGTGCTGCATATTATAGCCGCACCATTGATTAGAGTCCCAGGCTTATTTTTTAGAACTCTACCTTCTGCTCCTCTACACAGATGGTAGGGGCCAATGCAGCTGATCAAAGCCTCCCAAGGAGTTTTGCGCTTTTTCTCTATGGTACACATGTCAATTTGGGAGGGAGAGCATACCTTATATTCATATCTCTTGCATAGTGAAGTATTGTGTTATTGCTACACCACAAAGCTGGTCATAAGCAAGGGATTTAATAGATAGAAGATACTTTGACTGGAAATATTTCTTTCTTTCTTTTTTTTTTTTTTAAAGTGAAAACATACATTTTACCCGACACACGTGAAATTTTCTGCAAGAGACTCAACTCACAGTTAAAAAACATTGTTGGCTCTTGAAATAAGCTTAAGGTTATTAAGCCCTGCCCCAAAGCATCACAGTCATCTCCCAGATGATCCATCAAGGACAAGCAGTGAGAAATCTCTTTTAGCTGCACTTGGATTACATTCTGAAATCAGTATTACTTTGTAAATTCATACAAAGGCTTTTTCAACTGGGTGAGAGAAGGTAAACACAAGTTTCCATTTTGAAAACAGGCACCAAAAGAATGGTTTAAAACAATTTATCAGAGACCACATACATCAACGGTGGCAGTAGATTTACAAATAATGTGTGCAACTTAAAATGCATATGCGATTTGCAAATGTACTGGAGCTTTTTCCTGTACAAGAATTGGGAATCTAAATTTGACATACATTTTAAATATAATTAATTGTTAAAGTGTTATACAATATATAGGAGAGTCGCAAAGAATAAAAGCCAACAAGTAGTATGACCATCATAACACATTTAAAAAAAAAACAGATTTCTATATCATTCCACCATGATATGCCCCTAGTGATTTCATGTAACTGTTTACACATCTACATTATTTTTTATGTAAGAAAAACTCCTCCGCTAGCATACACATTTCCACAAATTCATCATCAATCTTGTAAATTAGATGCTCATATGATGGAATTCTTGCTATTTCAAAGTACCTATATTTTACAGCTGGAGTGCATATACCCTTACACTTTTTCAGGATTTTCTCTATGCACAGACAAGACCAGCTACAATTTATTTTTAGAAACCATTTGTACTCCCAAATATTTGAAATGTGTTACTTTTTAAACAGAACAATACATGTGTTAAATGAATTCTTGTCTCAGAAATAGCAGAGGCAGAGGTATTGTTTATGTATTCAACTACCACTGTGTAAGAGAAAATGGCACACTGTTAATTAAATGAACTCTAAGGAGTTTCAACTTCCATTCTACACCTCTCCCTTTTTTCAGTTGTTCATAACCTTTTCAAACACATTCCTTTGGAGCTGAAACTTGAAACATTCCATAGGTTGGTCTCAGTCCAAAGGTGAACTTTTTTGGGGAGGGGAAGTTTAAGCAAACTGACCAAAAATTGATTTTCTTATTACAAACCACCCAAAAACAAACAAAACAAAACAAACAGCTGCTCTGGCCTCTTTCTCGACCAGGTTACACACATTTAGTATTTTCTATTCCTCTTTCTCTCAAGTTTAATGTATTAATGTGTTGTCAGTGTATATCCTTGGATATATAGGATATGCAATTTAGCCAAGTTTCCAAAACTACCCTAACTTTTGAAACTTTCTGACTTGCATTCTTGCTCTTATATCCTTAACATTTTTCATGCCACATTTGTACATCAAAACACCCCACAAATACACTTATTTCTCTAAATTTCCTTCTATGTAGGTGTAATCAGGGCCGTCTCCAGGCACCAGCCCTCCAAGCATGTGCTTGGGGCGGCACCTGGAGGGGGGCGGCGCTCACCCGGGGAGAGCGGGGTCGCGGCCGGGCTCGCCGCCCTCCCCTCAGCGCTCCAGCTGCCGGGGAGAGCGGAGCCACGGAGGGCTCGCTGCCTTCCCCTGCTGCGCTCCCCGCTGGGGGGGCGGGGGGGGGGGCGGCGGGAGGCTTTTTTGCCTCTGGCGGCAAAAAAGCCAGAGCCGGCCCTGGGTGTGATGGGGTATCTGAGCCTCACACTGGTGCCCTAAAGGTTAAAAAAACCCACCCAGCCGCACCTGCTAGGCATGCTCACATTGGAGGCTGGGCTCAAAAGGGAGAAGCTCACCTCAGTCTAGGAGAACAGCCTAGGGAAACAGATGCGTGCTGCAAGCTCCTGCAGAGAAACTGACAGGACTCCATAAGGCTAAGACCAGGCCCCACTGGCAAATCACCATACACCCTTCACCTCTCAGATGCTAGGAATAATGGGCTGTGGCTGATAGATGGGATCCTACCAAATTCATGGTTCATTTTGGTCAATTTCATGGTCAGAGGATTTAAAAAATCATAAATTTCATGATTTCAGTTATTTAAATCTGAAATTTCATGGTTTTGTAATTGTAGGAATCCTGACCCAAAAAGGAGTTGTGTGTGTGTGTGGGGGGTGGGGTGGGGGGGTGGGTGGGTGGTCGCACGGTTATTGTAGTGGGGGTTGCGGTACTGCTACCCTTAAATTCTGAGCTGCTGATGGTGGTGGGGCTGCCTTCAGAGCTGGGCAGCTAGAGAGCGGTGGCTGCTGGCTGGGATCCCAGCTCTGAAGGCAGAGCTGCTGCCAGCAGCAGCAGCGCAGAAGTAAGGGTGGCATGGTATGGTATTGCTAACTTTACTTCTGCGCTGCTGCTTGTGGGGCGCTGCCTTCAGAGCTGGGCACCTGGCCAACAGCCACCGCTCTCTGGCCGCCTAGCTCTGAAGGCAGCGCAGAAGTAAGGGTGGCAATGCCACAACCCCATTAAAATAACCTTGCGACCCCCCTGTAACTCTCTTTTGGGTCAGGACCCCCAATTTCAGAAACACTGGTCTCCCTGATGAAATCTGTATAATATAGGGTAAAAGCACACAAAAGACCATATTTCACAGGATTTCAGGGTCTGAGACGCGTTTGCCATGGCTGTGAATTTTGTAGGGCCCTAGTGACAGACGAAGACGCTCTGGGGCATGATCAGAAAGGACTCCTGGGGGACTCCAGAAGGAGATCAGTGGTGCGGATGGAGGAACTGAAGCTGGGGTAAGAATTGGCCATGGAACAGGTGTAAGGGCACTGGCCCCTAGGCCACATATTTGAACTATTATTCACAGGCTCCTGGGTTGGAACACAGTGGAGCAGGGAGGGCCCAGGTTCCCCTACACCCAGCCACTAACTCTCACCACTACATGTTACAGACAAAATCACTGCCACTAGGCAATGCTGCCAGATTTGGACTTCAACTTCCCAAAAGTAGGACAAAAGTCATTGGTAGAGAGGAAGAGGTAGCAAGCCAGCTTATAAAATTCATTATTTTAATTGCTTTCTTTCCCCAATAAATATGAATCTCCAATCTCAGAAGCAGTATATTTAGAGTTAGCTATTTCACTTGCAGAAACACGGTTTGGAAGAAATTTCTTAACATGATGTATGCTACATAACACTGCTGCACCTGTGATACAGCGTAGGGTAGTAATCTCTTAAATGTATTGAAAGAAACAAAATATGTCCATTTTCTTTCACACTCTATGAAAATAACATTTATTTTCACTATTGTGCTGCACCACAGATTTGAACATCAAGGCACACTCATTTCGTTTAAATCTATTTTGATATTCAACTGGTGAATATTGGGGATTAATGAACAAAATGGACTTGTGGCTTTGCAGCAATGGCAAGTAGTTAAAGATTTTATAAATTTGATAATTTTTCAAGTTAAGTATTAAGTAATCTGAGACAGCAGCATTAAAATGTATATTTTGGGTATTTGGCCAAAGACGTTTGAAATGAACTATCAAGTGAACATTACTGTGAATAGATCTTCAAGCTTTTTCAGCTATAATTTAAAGCAATCAAAATAATCACAGACACACTTTTTTCTTCTTTACTACATTTTCCCACTTCCTGGGGCTCCTCCCATGCTCTTCTCCAGGTAGCCTTTTCCTCACAAATGTCTAATTCACTTTCCAATTCCTCCTCCCATTGTCTCTTTTGTATATACATCAGTATCTTTGTTTCAAGCCTATTTCCTTCTCTGTGATCTTTCCGCATTTCTTCTCCCCCCAATAACCTCTTGATTAATTCAGACACCAGTGGCCCACTAAACAATGCAGCTCTCCCAGTACTCAACATAACAGATGACTCTGAACAACAGTGAGATCTCTGTAGTTGCACTAGGACACCTGTATAAAGACAAAGTATAACTGGGAAAATCAATTCAGTCAGAATAAATTCCTGGTCCAAACCATAGTCTCGCTCTCTGTCTGAACCTTTGTTCAGTCAATCCTATGATTTTTTGGGGCCTGACATGATTTTTGAACAATTTGGGTTTGCAGTATAGCTTTAGAGGGGAAAAAAGTCACGGTCTCTGCACTGAGGAGCTTACAATGTCCGTCCCTAAATGTGCAAAGGAAACATTTGGATGAACCTCTGTGCCTGCACAGAGCCCAGTTAAACTCAAAGGAACTCAGAGTACAGGTGAGCCAACAGTATGGGTTTCTGTAAATTTGGGATCTAAGGGCCCAATCCTGCAAACACTTATGAAAATCAAAGGGACTACTCATTATACTACATAGGGTTTGCAGGTTTGCCTTAAGTTAGATAGGACAAGGATATATGCAGTGGTGTTGTAGCTGTGGTGGTCTCAGGATATTAGAGACACAAGATGGATGAGGTACCGTAGTATCTTTTATTGGACCAACTTCTGTTGGAGATAGAGGCAAGCTTTCGAGCTCTGTGTAAGCTTGAAAACGGGTGCCTCTCACCAACAGAAGTTGGTCCAATTAAAGATATTATCCCACCCATCTTGTCACTCTAATGACATAACAACAACATATAATGGACACAGGAAGAGATGACATCAGGCCAAGAGGGAGAGGTTAAATAAAATAATGCTAGTTTTGTTTTAAATATATATTTTATAAAGTTAGATTTTATTAGGTCACAGCCTAGATTTTATGTTGATAAATGCTTTAGAAAATCAATAGATTAGAAAGAAATAATAGGGCTGAGAATCATTATAAATAAAATAACAGTCATACAGAGCTCCCTGCAGCTCCCATTGGCTGGGAATGGCGAACCGCTGCCATTGGGAGCTGTGGGCAAACAAACTGTCTAGCAGCCTGCCAGCGGATTACCCTGAGGGGCCGCAGGTTGCCCACCACTGGTCTATATGTTTTATTGCTTTTTTTCCTGTGCCAGAGAGGCACAATGGGGTTAGGTTACAGCTCAGAAACTTTTTTACTTATCCATTTTAAAAAATGCAGGACAATCATTAGCCAAAACTGTAGGACTTTCATGTGTGAAAGTCTGAGCAATTTAAAGTGGCATTCTACTTTACAGAACATCAAACACCAAAATAAAAGTAATGGTAAATTAAATTAAAATCCAGGATTATAACTGGAATGTAGGGTATTGGTTACCAAGTGTTTATAACTTAACTTTCATGTGTTTAGGACATGCTGAACAGTTATTGTGATTTTTTTCTGTATGGTAGTTTAAATAAATTACCAAAGTAAGTGACACTGGTATGATTATATTGCATTATTTTGACAAATAAAATATGCATAATTTTGCATTTTTTGGTGCAGAATTTGGGATTTTTTGGTGCAGAATTCCCCCAGGAGTAATCCTTTAGAGGTGAGCTATACACAAATTATTTTTTAATAAAAAAGCCTGGATTTTTAACCATCAAAAAAGATGGGAGGGTAGAAGCTCAAAGAAGTTGAAAATGAAGACCTTATAAATAATTATTATTTTCAGTTGGGGAAAAAGTCTGTAAATATGGTCTTTACTGACAGGTTTCAGAGTAACAGCCGTGTTAGTCTGTATCCGCAAAAAGAAGAACAGGAGTACTTGTGGCACCTTAGAGACTAACAAATTTATTAGAGCATAAGCTTTCGTGGACTACAGCCCACTTCTTCGTCGTGGACTACAGCCCACTTCTTCGCGAAGAAGTGGGCTGTAGTCCACGAAAGCTTATGCTCTAATAAATTTGTTAGTCTCTAAGGTGCCACAAGTACTCCTGTTCTTCTTTTTATGGTCTTTACTATTTCTTTTCCTCTGTAGGGGGTAATTTGCACCGCTGACTCAGACCCCATTTAAACTTTATGCTCCTAACCTCCAGATAAAATTTGCATTGAATCCAGTCATTGAATCTGAGGAAGCCTTCAAGCAACTCACTCTACTGCCTGTCAACACGTCTTCTGAAGTAGCTAAAGGAGTAACCCCCACAATGTGAGGCTGGGAATGAAAAACACAGACTAAGTTCCCCAAATAACTGTGCTGTCCTGCCAGTAGATCACATTTTGTTTTTGTTTTTAATTTTAAACACAAATATTTTCTATTTCCTTTCTACTGTGAACTTACAACTTAATGAAAGGATAACTTAAAGAAAAATGTGTGTGTGTGTGTGTGCGCGCGCACATTCCAGATGGGGTTTAGCAAGTGCCTTTAATACAAGTGCTCTTGTGCCTCAAATTACACAAAAAAAGTGTATTAATGACCCACTTAAAACATGCCCTGTTTATGACATCTAAACACATAAACAACATTCAAAGTAGTGAAAACAAAGGCTGAACTAATGACTTTGAACCACACTAAGTGATTACATGGAGAACAAGAGTGCGGTTCCAATACAGAACACACGAAAATAAGGTCAAGTTAATGAGAACAGATTCAAACATTGCCATTCAAGGTTAATCAGAATATACCAGTTTCTATTTTCTGTATTGTTTAGGAAATCCATTAGTAAAATGGTATTGAGGGATAGTCTCTCTGTTTCTTTTAAACTCAGGGATGAACACTAAAAACTCCTCTCCGGAAACAGAACTGATTGCTGCCACTTTATTTTTCACCAAAATGCACAATTTGGTAATATAGTATGCTTGTTCAGAAAACATAATAATCTTGGTGATAAACGTAAGCAGGGCTAAAAGCATTTTTAAATGCATAAATAGATTATAAAGCAAGAATGATGAAAGCTAAATGACTACTGTTTTTGGAAGAGACTTTCAAATTTATTAGTGCTAACATCAGGCTGTGATTAGGGAAAAATAAACAAACAAAAAAACCTAACAGTAAAAGACCAAACATAGTCTTCAAAAGCATACATTTATCAGAGGAACTCCGTAAATGTGCGGTGTTAGTTTTCCTTTGAAATATTAACATTAACTACATAGAAGAAGAGATACAGGAGCAAGAACCCTTAAAATCAATGTACTTTATATATATATGTATTATTTATACTGTGAAAGTGAAATGAATTATATTAAAGAAATAGAATGAATTAAAGAATGCTTTAAGTAGAAATGAGAAATGCTGCAAGCCAGGGGGCAGGAAAGCAGACATTAACTGCTTAATGAATTGCCCCACCTAAGGGCAAGTGGTGAAGCATTAGCCTTAGATCGATAAGAGTTAATAAGAAAGCAGGATATGCATATTGTGCCGTATGCAAATTTTACAATTTAGCTCTCTCTGTCCCTTTGTTTAGTTCGCACCCTTTTATCTGTATAAATAAGACTGTTTGAATCTTGCATGGGGGCTCACATTATCTGAATGTATTAGCAGAGCGCTGTGCTAATAAAACAGAGTGGTCTGACAAACTCTGAGTCCTGAGTCTAACTTTGACAATACATATCAATGAAAAAACTCTGAAAGCAATAAAATGGCTACAACTTACAGACCAAAGTCAAGTACACACAGATACTCAGTAACACTACAATATATACATCAAGGCTATTCAATCTCTCACAAACTAATTTTTTATGTGATATACTAGCAAACAGGTTAATAAAGTTCCACTGAAGTTTCTAGCAGTCTTTTCTATCACAGATATAAGTACAGAAACATAACACCACTTACCTTAAAGTTTGCAGATATAACACAAACTTCTTAGGTAAGTAATTAATAAACTTGCCTAGAACTATCTGGCTTAGGACAGACAGAAAGACACACACACACACACACACACAGACAAAGCTAGCCGCACAGACTGGTCCCCGACACACAAAAGCTGATATTGTTCTCCTGCTGAGTGAAAATTTCACTTGTAAATCGAATGACATCCGTATTCAGAATCACCCACAAAAGCTGTCCCTGAGAGGTGACCAAACTGCTTGACTCAACAAGAGACAGATTTTACTGGTAGCCTTCAATGCAGGCAGCTGTATAATGGCAGCTGCTGGTTTTACCTTCTATCAAACCTGCCTTCCTTTCAGCTAGCCATAGATGGAACATGTTCTGCTAAGATCCTCCCCCTAGGCAAAGCCATCATGCCAAAGTATTCTTTAAAACAACTAATCATTAGGGTAAAATCTGTGTCACACTGATGTAAAAAATAGCCATTCACGGATGTCTCCAAAATCAGTAACTACATTCATGCTGTGCCAATACTGCTGACATACATAATGCACAATGCTTTGTGGTATCTACCTCATGAAAGTCAATAAAATACTTTAATCAACGTATTTGATAAGGTATCTAAAATCTGCCGATAGAAATAAAAACCTGTTCCACTACATTAAATTGTGCCATGCTTTTTCATTAAAAAACTTGTATTCTTTACTTATCTGTGTTACTTTTTTTATTAATAATGCTACATTCATTATGACCTAAACTGGACATCAGAATCAGTCCATAAAGCTTTATATAGGCATAACAATAGGAATATCTGCTTGAATTGGATGCAGGAATGTACTGCATGATTCATTAGAATTTGGAACATCACATTTCCAAAAGAGAGGGAGGGACATGTTTCCCTGTGTAATACAAGTGACACTGTCCAATCTAAAACCACTCTTATTCTTGAAAAAAATTAATCAAGTATTAAATTTGACTGTATTTTTGTGTTTCCCAAAATGGTTGTTTCTCTCTCTCTCTCTATTGTAAACACATCTAATACTTTAGTAATGAATCATTGTTTTTTTTTGGAATTATCAAACTATTTCTGAAGAAATTAGTTTTGATTCTGTATGATTACTGACAACCATACAACAGGAACTATTTTGAAAGACCCTTCCAGGAGATGCACTAGTGCTTTGCAGAACTGGGCCCAAAATGAGTGCAGGATCCTGATCTTTACATAAAGAGAACTGTTCCCTAGCAAAAAGAACAGGAGTACTTGTGGCACCTTAGAGACTAACAAATTTATTAGAGCATAAGCTTTCGTGGACTACAGCCCACTTCGATATGCAAACTAGACACAATCAACTCAGGATTGAATAAGGACTGGGAATGGCTGAGCCATTACAAACATTGAATCTATCTCCCCTTGTAAGTATTCTCACACTTCTTATCAAACTGTCTGTAATGGGCTATCTTGATTATCACTTCAAAAGTTTTTTTTTCCTCTTACTTAATTGGCCTCTCAGAGTTGGTAAGACAACTCCCACCTGTTTATGCTCTCTGTATGTGTGTATATATATCTCCTCAATATTTATTCCACTCTATATGCATCCGAAGAAGTGGGCTGTAGTCCACGAAAGCCTATGCTCTAATAAATTTGTTAGTCTCTAAGGTGCCACAAGTACTCCTGTTCTTTTTGCAGATACAGACTAACACGGCTGCTACTCTGTTCCCTAGCAGGGACAAAAACCACATTAAAAATACATCCGGTAGCTTTCCTGTTTTACACTTGTAATTTACTATCTGCAGGAAACAAGAGCTGAATTATACACTTTGTCGCATGTATCTTAATTGGTCACTACCAAAAACACCAATTTAAGAATTTTTTCCCTCTGAACTGTACACAAAAGTTTAGACACAAAAACGTAACTGGAACAGATCTATGTTGCTGTGGCACAGCAAATGTTGCACATGCTGTTTGTATGAATTTGTATTTGATATTTTAGCTCACAAATGATATATACATGTCAGAGTTTGACAGATATTTACTTAGCAATGAAAAAAAAAGTTGAATTTCCACTCTCCACATTAGTGCTTCTGTTTATATCATAACATACTAGTCTATAGCTTATGTTCTGAACTTAGAAAACTATTGGAGAAAAAATAATATTAAAAACACACACAAGTAAGCTACTGTAACTAGACTTGTTGGTGATCTTTAAAGAGTAGGTGATCCAACAAAGAGTAGGTACAGTATACAGTTTAGGTTCTAGGAAAAATATGACCATAATCAAAAGGCTACAGTTACAGTTCAGACATCTCAGTTCATAGATATATATTTTATGTTGCACAGATTATCCTGTAAATTAAAAGGAATAAAAAGGTATTTTTGTTTTTGAACTCCTTCGCCAATGGAATAAGCCTAAACAGATGAGTTTCTTAAGAACTGCAAGAAAAGCTTTTTCTTAATATAGCTTTTAAAATAGACATATATAAATGAACTCAAACAGTGGAATAGCAGAAAATACACGTCCATAAGTAACTTTATAAAGAAAGAATCCCCGCTTGATGTGTGATCTTTATTAGCTGAGAAACTAAAAGGAAAGGGATAATTTTCATTCCTTTGTACAGAGATCCTTCCTCTCTTTTGACTTTAGAGAAGATTTAGTTTAGAAGTCAGGGAAGAGATTCCAATAGATAAATCACATGCTTAGTCTAAAAATAAGAACTACTCTTGAGAAAGAGGAGGAACATGTGAACAAATTTAACATATGGAAAAAGGCCAAGAAGTGGGAAGCACAGTTTTTCATGCAACTGACATTTTGATTTGACAGTAAAAACTCTACAACAGATCCTAAAATTCTTACTCAGCAGAAGATAATGGGTCAGAGTGTGTGTTCTGGTAGTCTCACTGACCCAAACCATTCCAAGGAGAACAAACTCTTCCTCACAGACTGTCACTGAAACATAGAACATGACCTTCACAGAGGCAAAATGGCATCATATCAATGCATGTGTACAAACTGCCTAACCTGCCTTACTGAAATAAAAATCTTACTTTAGTAATGGGCGGGGTCTTTTTCTCCCTTATTCAACATATTCTAGTACAATATTAAACTGCAAACTGGCGGTGGGGAAGTTTAGGCTTGAAATAAGACGAAGATTTCTGACGGTCAGAGGGGTGAAATATTGGAACAGCCTTCCGAGGGAAACGGTGGGGGCGAAGGACCTGTCTCGTTTCAAGATTAAGTTAGATAAGTTTATGGAGGGAATGGTTTAATGGAAAAACATGATTTTAGCCAAATGAATACCGTGCCTTGGTAGGTAAATAGTATAATGGCCAATGAGGGTCAGGCTGGAGACTCTTGCCTACATGCTCGGGGTTTTACTGATCGCCATATTTGGGGTTGGGAAGGAATTTTCCTCCAGGGTAGATTGGCTGAGGCCCTGGAGGTTTTTCGCCTTCCTCCACAGCATGGGGCAGGGATCGCTAGCAGGAGGGTTCTCTGCCAATTGAAGTCACTAAGCCACAGGATTTGGGGACTTCAACAGCAGAGTCAAGGGAAAGGGTAGGGACGGCTTTGTGGCCTGCGACATGCAGGGGGTCAGACCAGATGATCATAATGGTCCCTTCTGACCTTAAAGTCTATGAGTCTATGAGTCTAGTACAATGGTGCTCTATTAAAACACTATCTTAATGTACCTTTAAATTGAACCTTTTCTGTCTCAGTCTCACTCACAGAACTACCCAGGCTTTTGAAAAAAAAAAACTTCTGAGAGACAAGAACACATGCTAGTCCTTTGCTGCATATAAATCTTATATAGCATTGGTTACACCATTACTAGAATGCTTGTCCAGTTTTGGACTTTAAAAAGGATGTCAAAAAACTGAAAAGGTTTCAGAAAACAGCCACAAGAATGATTCAAGGGTGGTCCAGATTATGAGGGAACTGCCTAATGCTCCTTGTAGCACTCTAGGATCTGACCCAACAGTGAGGTGTTCCCTGGTTAAAAATAAAAGGTCTCAGTACCACTCTTATTTATCTGTTACAAAGTTTGGCTTCCCCATTCTGCAAAAAGGTATGTAAACCAAGAAAACCTGTGATGGGGGTACATGTGGCCTGGAAGTTCATACTTAGGCCACCATATGCGTTACTGGATATGTAGGCATTCTCAGGTAAAATAGTTGCATCTAGTTGCATGTTCTGCCAACAGCTATATTCAGTAATAGACAGTCACCCACCTCACTATCACACCAGCATAAGGGCCAAGATCAGAGAGGACCTGGATATTTGGGCTTTTTTCTCCAAGAATTTAAAGGGTCAGCATTTTAATAATCTAATTTTACTCTACCTCCCGGGACATAAGTTTTGGTATATATTTTTCTGGCTACTGATGTGCCCATAGGAAGATGGAAGAAACATACCTCCCACCAAAACAAAACACAACACTGTAAAACACAATTCTCCGATGGGGAGAGAATGAGAGCACAAAACAACGTGACAGAGGTTAGTCACATCATTTAATGCATTACTGGAAGGCATTCAGATAGTACAGTGGCAAATGCAGCCAGCTCCTCGTGTTTTCCATTCCAGTGAAATATTAAACTGTATTGCACTACTCAGCCACTAGTGGTACTGTGTAAAATACCCTATTTAAACGAACCTCAGCCATTCTTGGCAGAGCATTAAAGGATCTTATGATGGACACATCTGGTATGTAAAAACAAGCACTGTAGCCAGTCCATATCTGGTACAGAAGAACATCACCTGGTGTCAGGAGTAAACTAAGAACAGAAACAGAAGGAAAACAGCAACAAAGGTTGCAGACAAAAGGAAGAAAGACTGCAGGATCTCACCAACATACCTTTCTTCAATGCACCGAGAACTTCAGTTTTGGCAAACCTTCAGAATGGGCAGACTGGAAAAAATATTTTGCAAGATTTCGCACCGCTACAAAGCTCCACAAGGAAACTGATGACATACAGATATCTTTTAATGTATCCTTTATACCTCAGAGAAAAGTGGTTTATGAAAAAGCATGTTTTCACCAGAAAAATCAAGAACCAGGGGGAATGTTGAATGTTTTATAAGAGCTTTGCATACAATGGCTGAAAACTGATTTTGGGAATGCTAAACATGAAAATATCAGAGATAGGATGGTTATTGGGTTAACAGATAAAAGCCTTTCACAGCAACTACAAATGAAGAGAGATGTTACCCTAGCCGCCATAGCTTTACAGGTCGTAAAGCTGTCAGAATTAGTCAAACCACAGAACAAAAGACAGGAGCAACTTGAAAAACCTGAAGCTAGCTTAGAAGCTATAAACAGACACTTGAGTGTTAAAACATATCATAACACACCTAAGGCAAGGAGTGAGAACTCCCAGGTTAAGGGGGACAAACTCCAGCCTACATGCACAAGTTGTGGAAAAAGTCATAGCCATAGAGATGATACACATCCAGCCAGAGGTGCATGGTGTAATAAATGCTTGAAATATGGATGTTTCGCTGCTGTTCGCCACACAAAAGCACTCCGGGAGTTGACTAATATTACAAACAATCCAGAGCCATTGTTTCTCTGATCTATCACTTCCAACGACATAGAGCCTGCCTGGAGAGTGAAACTGAATATTCATGGCAAGACTATTGACTTTAAAATTGACTCAGGAGCTGACATTTCACAGTCATGCCAGAAGGGACTTTCAATCACCTTCAACCCCTCCCAGAGTTAAAGTCACCTGATACAGGTCTGACTAGCCCTGGAGGTATTCTGAACTGCACAGACCAGTTTACCACAGAAACAGCTTACAAAGACTAAAACTGTGCATTCAGAGTGCAAGTGTTCAAAGGATCAAAGACCAACAATCTTTTCAGCCACAGTGTGGCAGCCATGATGGGCCTAGTGAGAAAGGAGAAAGAACTTGATGGAGGATTCGATTATACTGAACTTTTGAAAGGAGATCCAGTATAGAACAACTTAATAGACAATGGTTGATCAATGAAATGTACAAGCACTTCTATCAGAGACACACTGGAATAGATTAGTTGGAAATGTATGTGAATTCAGAGGACATCACTACCTGGTCATTGTGGTCTATTTTTCCAAGTATATAGAAACAACATATTTTAAAGACATAATATGTGGTCCACTTTGGTATTACGGAACAACTAATGATGGACAATGAACCACAATTCACTGCAGCAAAATTTAACTCATTCCGAATGTTACCCGCTAGTGAATGGAGAGGCTGAGAGAGCTGTACAGGCAGCCAAGA
Organism: Chrysemys picta bellii; assembly: GCF_011386835.1. NCBI lineage: Eukaryota > Metazoa > Chordata > Testudines > Emydidae > Chrysemys > Chrysemys picta. The sequence continues at coordinate 202,537,218 of NC_088791.1, read as the reverse complement.
AAATCCTACAGCAGGAAGATCCATTCCTTGCTCTTCTCACCTAAAAATCAACACCCAATAGCAGCTACGTGATATAGTTCAGCATAGTCCCTGATGGGAAGACAACTGAGAACTACTGTTTCAACTTTGAAACAGAATCTATCTCCAAAGTGGCCCAATGTGAAGAGAGTAGCCAAATCAGATAAAAAGGCAAAAAGAGCCTATAAACACTTTTACAACAGATAACACTCAATCAGAGAACTGCCAGCTCTCGAAACTGGTGACCATGTTCATGTCAAACTGGATGGAGAAAAAGGAGGGACAACTTCAGCTGTTGTAAAGAAAAAGACTTCACTGCCCAGATCATATGTGATCGAGACCAACAGTGGAGAGTTCAACAGAAACTGCTGACATTTACAATTTGTTCCTCAGAAAGAACAATCAGCAGAAAAAAAATCTACAGATGGTGGATGCAGAACAAGATGACGACTCAGAGATTCCAAACTGACTACAGCCAGTTGTTGCAACAAATGGACAGCCAGGTGACCCAAGGTGTTACATGTTAGGGTTGTGTAATTAGAAAACCAGTATGATTCAGAGACATTTGAGAGACTGATTCATACTAAACCTCAAAGACAGCGTGATAGCGTAAATATTGTAAGTGGTAGGAATGTAGAGCTTAAAGGAGGAGGTGTAATGGAATGCTAAACTGTATTACCCTGTTCAGCCACTACATGGCTCTGTGTATAAAATACCTTAGTTAAACGAACCTCAGCCATACCAGACAGAGCATTAAAGGATCTTATGATGAACACACCTGGCATGTATAAGCAAGTCCATATCTGGTACAGAAGAACATGAGACCTGACATCCAATGACCTGCAGAAGTTTCATTTAAAGTATTGAGACTACCACCTGGCTTGTGCAAGTAAGTTTAATCTTCTTATGAATGAAAAGGCTTTGCTCCACTTCCTCATCTGTTAGGGAATCATTGTCCCAAGCAATACTGAGACTTTGGTAAAAAGGTCACAGAATACATCACTTTAAAAAAAGAGTATAAATCTGCATAATTCAAATTTTGAATACAAAATAGAAGTCAGATATCAACAAAAGAGCCACATTCTGTGAATCAGAATATTTTTAACACTATACCCATTTATTCAATGTGTAAACTCACAAACCAAGTCATTAATCACGTGTGCAAAAATCGCATTTTTAAAACTCACACTATGCAGTACGATAAACTATAATATAGTTGTATTTTAATATCAAGTTTTCCTTGAGTAATTTCTTACATTTACCACTTATTAAATTCATATATTTTCTTGTTTGTAACAAAGTCAAAAGTAAGCAGGATACAGAAAAAAGAAGCAAATACTACACAGTGAATTTAAAATTCCATCAAAAATGAAGAGAAATATTTAGCTATTAAAGAAGAAAATATATTCAAATTTCTACTGTAAAAATACTTACATCTAGTAGTGTGTGAAGATGCTGATCCTGAAAAACACTGTGTAGAAAATCTAAATCTTTTTCACTGCAGTCTGTAAGCGCATGAATTTCCTCCAGGCTGTCCAGCACCTGTGAGACTGCTCCTGCAGGCAAACAAGCAGAAAATAAACCAATAGAGCAAAGACTCATGGTAAACTGACCTTTGGAACAGGAATCTTTCACTTCATTCACTGTGACTATCTAAAACAGGATTTTAAAAAGGCTAGAACCTTTATTGAAGAACACACTGAATGAACTTAATGTTATTTAACAGTGCAGTATACATCTTCATTTATTCACAAGCAACAGTTTAAGAGAGCTTTAAGAATGTCTTTGTATTTTTAAAAATCAGATAACAATAGGGATGGATGTTTAGGTGAATTACCAGAATGCTCAACCTGCATTTGCTTCATCTTACAACCTACAGTTAGTCTTGAATTTTTCTATAATTAGCTGAAAATATCTGAAGATTTGACACTTTATCCAGCTGTTTATCTAGAAAAAAAGTGTATGAACATAAACTGTGAACCGGGAAATGAGGAACAGCTGAATAATCATTGGTAAATTTCTAAATCCCAATCACTTGCATTGTCATTCTATATTTCCCTCATTTCTCCTCAAAATGTTCATTTATGCTGTTTGTTTTTATAGTCTTATTTGCCAACATACAGTAGTGAACATAAAAAGTCTGAATGTTTAAAATATATATTCAATTAAAAAAGGGTGGTCTTAAAAATGTCTCTTCTTCAGTAATGTTAAAAATCAATTAGTTCAGCTTTTTTCTCCTAAAAATATCCTTGAAAAACTGGGATCATTCATATTAGAACATGCAAAAGACTACTATAAGAATTTCTTGGCTCAATGGACAAAAAGTGGCAAAAGTAAAGGTATAAGGAACCTCATATCACAGTAAGTGCAATTCTTAACATAAGATTTTTCCTTACAGTGGAGGGGAAATCCACAACCCCCAAGGATTTCTCCCCCACCATAAATCTGGACAGTGAGTGATTAAAGATGTGCAGATGGCTCCTCTGACACCCCAAATCAATGCATGTGTGTTTTATTCTACTTAGGCTTTTAAACTATGCCTTCTGCCATGGTATCTAAGTGTCCCCATCTTGCCATGCTACTGAATAAGTGCTCCCCCCACACTTGCCTGCAAAAGAATTGAGGCAATAGAATAGCATGGTCGCAGGCATCAGAAAACTATTTCTGCATCTTCTACATGAGAGAAAATGATGGGTTTACCACAAAAAGATACATCTATAAACAGTCTAAATCTCTTTATAGTTTGGAAATTGGGTCTGAAGTCTTATGAGATTCAAGATCTCTCATTAGAATACCTGGTTTCACAAGAGCCAGAAATACTGTGAAAGTAGCCCCTCTCATAATATTTCCACTTTTCCCCCAAACTAGAAAATGGAGAGATGAACGAAAATTAGAAGCACACAATGTTAACTCGGCTTTATCAGACCCTAAAAAATGGTTGAGATTTGAGAGAGTTATTGAGGAACTGTAACGGGGTCTACAAATCCCATACTGAGCATAGACAGTCTCCTGTTTACAAGCAAGCAGCTTGATCACACCCCTACGCAGCTGCTAGAGCTGCCAATCACAGAGCTGCAGCCAATAGAAGAAACAAGGCCTGCTATAAACGGGAGCGTACAGACAAGGAAAGGGAGACAGAAGGGCCTGGGATAGCAAGGTCGTGACAGCCTTATACGAGGCTGCCTCCAGGAGACTGAAGAGTGACTACAAGCCCAAAAAGTGAAGGGCTGACAGGATTAATTAGAGGTGAGGGTCCAGGAACTGACTTGACAGAGCAAACTAAGGAGGGCCAGTCAGGAGAAACTGAGGCCCATCAAGAGACCATCCCAAGAGGTGGTGACAGAAAGGTTCGGGTGGATTTTTATTTTATCTGAATTAGTTCACCCATCCCTAGAAAGAGTCAGTCTTTTGTTTTACCATAAGGAAAGCACCCTTAAACATTTTAAAACAAAACACTTGTTATCAAGGTGGTGGAGCAGGACCCAAGGCCTATCTACAATAGGAAAATAAGGACTCTTACCACTCCACCAGTGCAGCTCCACTGGTAGTAGAAACAGGGGTAGTGCAGACAGGGTTCAGATATTTTTACCACCATTTTATCTAACCATTTATTTCTGGCTTTTTGGAGAAGGTTAAGATTATGCTCCTGGAGATAATGAGTGGAAAGGAACTTTCTGTAGTTGATTCACTGGGAGGCTGAGTTGAGTTAATTTTAGTTTGTGTTTGAATGTTTGTTTTTTTAACGCTGCTGACTTATTATGCTATTGTAAAATAGATTTAGGTCCTCTGATTATTACTTTTATAGATCTTTTACTACTACTTAAATTTAAAGAAAGAAATAAAACAGATAAATATCACTAGAACCTGAATTCTATTTACATTTTCCATAATTACTACAACCAGTGGAGTTACACTAGTGGAGAAGTACAGGCCCCAGTTTTCCTAGTATAGATGTAACCTGTGTGCTACAGCTATCCTCCATCAACAACCTTGATCTACATTGTCAGTAGAGCGCTGTAGGAATAGGAATTTCTGTCATGTGGAAAATTTCTCATGTCTGAATTCTTGTCATTCAGAATTAGAACAAAAGTTGGACATGTGAAATTTTCCATGGAAGGGTCTGTAATGGGGCATACAAGCCTCTACGCAAGGCAGGATAGAGTTAATGGGCTACGGAAGGCCAATTACCCCCAATTAAAACACCTATAGCCGGAAATAGGCCTCCAGGGAGGGGCTTAAAAAGAAAAGCCCTGCTCATTTGGAAGGGGCAAGCAGAGAGAGCAGATGGAAAGTGTCGTGGAAGAAAAGGCTAGGTAGGCCCAGGGACTGGGGAAGACTTATGCCTAGTAGAGCTACCAAAGGAATTTAGTTTATGTTGCTTTACGCTTGTTTTGGACTTTGAATGTCCTGGAAAGGGTAGAACTGTTAGAGACCTAGCCTGAAGGCTGAGTCTTTGTAACCCAGAAGATAGAGGGTAGGAAGAGCAGGACCAGCTGGGAAACTGAAGCAAGTGCTTGCTGTACCACACAATGCCAGAAGGGGGCGCTCTGGTAAAGACATGCAGTAACACATGGTGGAGAATGCAAAGTAGTTGATCAGCCCTTGAAATTGAGGGGAAATTGAAGCTTGCGAGTACTGACTGACACTCCTCCCAACCTGGGTAATTGGGAAAGATGTTGGAGGTGGTACCATTGGTTACTGCAGCAGCAGTAGACAGCCATGCTACAGTGGCAGCAGGAACAGCACAAAAAGACGCAGATGCTGCTCCTGCAATTGATGGAGAGCCTGCAGAAACAGCAAGAGGTACAATTTGCTACTCAACAGCTGTTGCAGGAGTCCCACTTCCAGCAACAAGAGTGGTTGCAGAAGCAGCTTGGCCAAGTTGCTCCGGGGGCTTTGGCTGGTACTGGAGAGAGTAGCTTGGGCAAACTGGTTCCTCGCGTGTCAACAATGGTGGGGCCAGAGCCTGACCAGGAGGATCTTTCTCTGTACCTTTGAACAAGTGGCCAGTGCAGTGGGCTGGGAAGAGCACCATTCTGGATGTGTGAGATGCAAGCAGCCTACTGCATGGTGACTGACAAACAGGCAGGCTCCTATCCTGTGATAAAGGCTGTTCTCTTGGATAGATGGGGACTGACAATGGAAGCGTACCAGCTTGTTTCTGGGTTGAACCATTCCTGCAGAGACCACGACCAAGGGTACTGGCTCAGAGGTTATGGGCATAATCATCATGCAGCAAAATCCCAGAGACCTGTTCCACAGGGAAAATTGTGGACCAAGTGGTCCTAGGACAGTTCTTGAAGGTTCTATCCATGGGAGCCCAAAACTGGGTAAGGCAATTCTAGCTTGCCTCAGCAGGTGTGGCCCCCAAGTGGGAAGAAATCTCTTTTGAGGCCAAAGGAACCAAGTGGCCTGAACGGTATGGCAGACTAGGAGTGGCCCCTACGGGAGACCAGAAGAGGAGATATCCCAATCTGGGGAATTGCAGGATAGACCTCAATGGGAGAGGGTCCCTGAGTAGCCCAAAACGTGTGGATGCACAGGAGCTACCAAGGCTCCAGTCACTCCTACAATCTAGCAGAAGCACGTCTGGGTGTGGTCAAGAAAGCAGGGTCGCCTGGGTGGGGGGGAAGAGGGGCAATTTGCCCCAGGCCCCATAGGGGCCCCCACGAGAATATAGTATTTTATGGTATTGCAACTTTTTTTTTATGGAAGGGGCCCCCAAAATTGCTTTGCCCCAGGCCCCCTGAATCCTCTGGGCGGCCCTGCAAGGAAGTCCAGTGGTGTGCTTCAGATGCTCAAGCACAGGAATATCAGACAAGAATGTGATTACTTGGGATGTTTTTACAGGCATATTTGTGCCCTTAGGTCCTCTCTGAATGGCAATGGGACTCAGCGGTATGTGGTACCAGTTTGGCTGCAGGCATGTCTGTGGAATATCTCATGAACTCAGGTTGCAGGCACACACTTGTTTGCGGAAAATGGCGTTTTGGTAAAGAGGATGGACTGGCACATGGTGCGACAAATGTCTACTACCACCAATGGCAGAGGTTGAGCTGGGAGTACAGGGCTAGAGAGGTTAGCTATGTATCGGGGTAGTAAAGGATCTTCCCTGACTTGTGAGTTTTGGAAGTGACTGGCAAGGTTTCGCAACCCTGCTGTAGAGAAAAGTAGCACCCAACCTGGCGGAGAGGAAAGGTGTCATGAATCCAGAGCAACAGCTTAGAAAATCAGTGGCCCATCGGAAGAAGAGTGGAGGAAGTGGGAGGTTCAAGTTGAGATAGCTGATAGGGGCAGAGAAAAAACCCTTCATCATCTTAAAAATGTACAGAAACAGCTGAAAGATTATCAACATAAGCACCTCCCAGTAGAAGATCACTAAACAGACGACAAAACTAAAATAAGAATTAGCACGATCTAGAGTCTAAATCGGGGTGGGCAAACTACAGCCCACAAGCTCCCACTAGGGAGCTGGGTCGGGGGCCAGACCACGTGGTTCGGCCCTGCTCCGGCTGGGGTGCTGAGTCAGGGGCCAGACCACAAGGCTCGGCCCTGCTCCCGCTCTCCAAACCCCTCGATCCAAGCCTAAAGCACCCTCCTGCACCCCAAATTTCTCATCCCCAGCCCCACCCGGAACCTGCACTCCTTCCTGCACACCCGCCCCAGCCCTGATCCCCCTCCCGCCCTCCGAACCCCTCGGTCCCAGGCTAGAACACCCTCCTAACACCCCAAACTCCTCATCCCCAGCCCCACCCCAGAGCCCACACCCCCAACCAGAGCCCTCACCCACTCCTGCATCCCAACCCCAATTTTGTGAGCATTCATGACCAGCCATACAATTTCTATTCCCTGATGTGGCCCTCCGGCCAAAAAGTTTGCCCACCCCTGGTCTAGGCGGAGTATGGGGAACAGGACTGCTTGATGCTGGAGCAAGAATTAGCTAGGCTCCAGGCAGGGAAGAATGCCAAGGAGTGGAATCTTATGACAGAGACTGGACAGTGTACAGTGGGGATCTGGACAGTACATCATGCAGAAGCAGGAGCTATGTGGGTCACTACAGCCCCTCATAAACAGGCTAGGGCCTATGTGGATGGCCGGGGTGAAAGTAGTGTTCCCTTGTGGAAGGGGAGTCAGGGGACAGCCCCTCTGCAAGAACAACTCATGGCCACAGAACATGCTCTACAAGCAACCCTGAGAGAAAAAGAACAGCTGACTGTGGAACATCAGACAAGTCATGGAGTGGTCATCTGCCTATGATGATTAATTAACCTGAAGGAGATTTGGAGACTGAGTGTGGAAATCTCAAAACCCCAGGGAAAGAAACCTATAGAGCCTGTTAGGTACACTCTTAAGAGGGTGGGTGTGTAACGGGGCACACAAGCTTCCATGGAAGCAAGAAGGGGTTAATGGACTACTGAAGGCCCTATTAGCTCAAGGTATCTGGAACATGAGGTAAGCCTCCAGGAAGGAGCTTAAAAAGCAAAGCCCTGCTTAGTTGAAGAAGGCAGTAAGTGAGAGTAGACATGGAGCTCTCATTGTGGGAGACATGGTTGGCTAGGGCCAGGCGCTGAGGAAGATTGGTGTCTAGCAGATCTTCCAGAGGAACAGGAAGACTATGTTACTCTACACTTGTTTTGGACTTTGAGTGCCATGGAAGGGGTAGAACTGTAAGAGACCTAGCCCTCAGGCCAAGTCTCCGTAACCCAGAAGATGTTGAAGCATGGGCAGAGCAGCACAAGACCTTGTGGAAAATTAAGGCAAGTGGTTGTTGCACCAGACAGGGCATGAAGGGGTGCTTTGGTAAGGACACGTAGCAATATGGACCTTTCCAAAAAATATCTGTTGGCAATTATTTGAAAATTTCTGTCTCAGCTCCCTGGCAGCCTACAGGGGGTTGTTGAGGAGCCTAAGGAGATGGGTGGGCAAGCTGGCAGGAAAGGAGGCAGGCAGGCTAGATTGTCTGGTTTCCATGAAAACTTTCAACATAATCTACATGTTCTGGTGAAATGTTCCAATAATGCAGAACTAGCATTTTCTGACAGAAAACTGTTCAACTGTAAAATTTTCAATTAGCGCCAACTGTCATACTGCCATACAAATTGGAACCTGTAAGATCACTTCCATCCCCTTGGCTCCTCCAATGCAGCAAAACACTTAAACACAAGCTGAAGTACTTTGCTGGATTAGGGCTTAGATGACTAATGGGTTTGTCTATGTTCGGTTTCTATGAAAATATACAGGTGTGACTGTGGAGGAAAGGCTGTAATTCTCATGTGATATTGTTAGAAGAGCCTTTTGTACCTCTAAAGAATGGTTACATGCCTTAAAGTAACTGTGGTTCTTTGAGATATTGTAGTCAGTGTGGATCCCACTTTAGGTGCACATGTGCCTCATGCTTGCAAGATCAGATTTTTTTTTAATAGCAGTGTCCACTGGGTCTGCACATGCGCTCCATACTTTCATTTGAGGGCATAGAAAGGCAGGGTGGATGCAACCCTCACTCAGTTCTCTTGCACTTCAAAGCCTGTGTTGCTGAGGACTCCAAAAAGCAGGGATGGAGGTCAGGTTGTGGGATCCATACGGACTACATCTCAAAGAACCACAGCTACTATAGAGTAAGTAACCATCCTTTCTTCTTTGAGAATATTTCAGTATAGATCCCACCAGGTGTGACTGGAAAGCAGTATCCCCTCTGGATTGTGGGATTAAGATGTGCCAGTCTCAGACCGGGTCCACACTAACCCCCCACTTTGAACTAAGATACGCAACTTCAGCCACGTGAATAATGTAGCTGAAGTTGAAGTACCTTAGTTCGAACTTACTGCGGGTCTAGACGCGGCAGGCAGGCTCCCCCATCGACTCCGCATACTCCTCTCACGGAGCAGGAGTACCAGCGTCGACGGCGAGCACTTCCGGGATCGATCCCAGAAGATCAATTGCTTACCGCCGGACCCGGAGGTAAGTATAGACCTACCCTTTGTCAAATGATGACTGGAGTACTTCTCTCCCAAATTTGGCATAAGAACTAGTCACCATATCATGAGTGTAATGCTTGTAAAAGTCAGCTTTATACATCTCAGATACTGACACATTTCTGAAGCAGGCTGAAGACACAGGGAGCACACCCTGACATTCACTAGCTAACTGTTAGTAGGTGGAAATACTTTGTGACCCACAAAGAAATTCTCTGTGATGAGATCTGGCTTGACCTTTTGATGAGTCAGATATAGCCAGAAAGCAATGAGGAGACAGTCTAAAGGACTTGGTCCTGCCCAGGTAATAGAGCAAGACTCTGGGAATGTCCAAAGAAAAGTACCTTCTTTTCTTCCTGAAGCCACAATTGATGCCGGGGCGGACTGGAATGTTAATCATAGAAGATTAGGTTTGGAAGAGACCTCAGGAGGTCATTTAGTCCAACCCCCTGATCAAAGCAGGACCAACCCCAACTAAATCATCCCAGCCAGGGCTTTGTCGAGCCTGACTTTAAAAACCTCTAAGGATGGAGATTTCACCACCTCCCTAGGCAACCCATTCCAGTGCTTCACCACACTCCTGAATAAACTGATTCAGATGAAACTCCAGGACACCTTAGGGATGAACTTGGAGTGCTGTCTCATTACCATCTTGTCCCTACTAAAGGATGTGTGAGGAGATTTGACTATGAGCAGCGTGGCACTTGCTGACATTCAATGCTGAGGTGACGGCCACTAGAAAGACGTTTGAGGGTAGGGTGATGTAATCAAACAGTCCAACAACAGCTTGAATGGAAGCTCTAAGAGCTTCAGGAGGAAGATGTTGAGATTCTACGTAGGAATTAGGTCTCTAACAAGTGAGCAAGTATTCAGAAGGCCCTTGAGGAATCTCAATACTGACTAATGCCATTCCTGCCACCAGGGTGCCTGAGCCCTATCGGGAGAGCTGGCAGGCCTTTCAGTGATGTCAACCTTGGTCCTCAGAGGAAAGGTTTTTTGCTTGAAGGGGGTGAGAACGTACAGCCTGGCGATGGAGAGAACAGCTAGACCTCCCCATAGGCAGTGCTGAGGAACACCGTGCTCTCGGTAGCAGGGTCTGTATTGGTACTGGCAGCTGTCTCGGTACCGATGACAGTCATGTTTTCCTGGTGGCTTATCTTCTGTTATAGGTATCAATGCCGAGGGGTGCATTGCCAGAGTCAATGCAGGCTCACCAGCCCTCAATGCCATGTGGGGCTTGGTGGCTTGGTCCCCTGCGGCTTTAGGTGGTCTATCTTTATGGGAGGATACTGAAATGTGCCTGGTGTGTCTGCCTCTTTGTTTAGAGCAGCCCATTTGGTGTCAGACTTCAATATCAGAGGTGCCTGTGGCATGGGTATGGTCTGATTTGGTGCCGGGGTATCAGTGCTGATGTTCGTGTTTGTACCAGGTCTTTCCTTGGCATCATCTTCTCTGCACTTGTCTTCAGAGTTGCTTGTCTGCAAGATGGTGTGCTGGATGAGCCTGACTTTTCTGCTACCTGGACTGTGGAGCTCGTCTCCGCAGGATCTGAAGATACCTATATAGATTGCTCCAAGAAATGAAGATTCCACTGTGTGTCTTGCAATTTGTAGGTTCTCATGGAGAATGAAAGGCACACTTAATGTCTACTCAGTATGTGGGATTCTCTTAAGCAAAAGAGCTGCTGCTGTATCCATCTTTGAATGGAATTAGCCCACTGCAGGACAGGCAGGGCTTGAAACCCAAAGGTTTTGAATCTGCCATTTTGAGAAATCCCGTGGGGGGGGGGGGGGATGCTGTACTGGAGGTCTGAGTATCAATCTTCAGTCCAGATGCATTGATATTGTTCACAGTAGGTGCATGTCCAAGAATCGGAAGATTTCTGAGGGTTTTTTATGAGGGGTTTAAAGAAATTTAGCCAAAGTAAAGACCTAGTGTGTCAGACATGCCAGCTTGTGCCCCCCTCTGCCCTTTATGCCCTCGTACAGGAACATACAGAGTGCATGAATGGCCCCAACAGACATGGCTATTAAAAAAAATTTTGATCTCATGCACGAGGTGCACCTAAAGTAGGATCTACATTGATGCATACTCGAAGAAGAAAAAATGATTAACATTTATTTGAAAATTTCAAACCCTTTCTCTGGTAATACCAACTTTTCTGTTAAATAGCGAGCAGATAAACATTTTACTATAGAAAAGTGAACAGTGTTTTCTTCATTAGCCCAATGATTTATTTTACCTTTCACATCCAGTTTAGCAACATTTAAGCACATGCTTAACTTTAAGCATGTGTTTAAGTTTAATTGAATTCCACATTCTTAAGTGATTTGCTGGATTTGGGCCTGAATGGAGTAGGCACAGAAGGATATGCCATACTTGTATTTCTGCTGCTAGAAGAGGATATAAATATTTTAATAAAGAGGGTGATAAGGAGAACATTCATTTCTATTCATCCAGGTCAGGAACTCTATTTCCAACAATTTTATTTTAAAAAGTAGACCCGTGCACTAGGGTGGTATCTTTATAATAACTGACACTCTGCCCCATATTCATAATAGTAGTATAATTATGATATGATTATGACAATTATGATGCATCTTGTACAAATGTGTCATGTGAAATGTCTATGGAAAAGTTATGATTTGTGAATATGATTATCCTATTTGTATGAATGTATCATTTTTGTATCTGGAGTTATGAATATTGACTATGTATTTCTATATCTAATGCGTTTACTCCTTGGTAAGACTCAAAGGTTCACTTGCATTCAGGCTAGTCAGCACATCATGAATGGCCTACTCAAGTGGAATGACCCATCAGTAAAGACAATGAGCCACGGAAAAGGCTTGTCCTCACCTGGCAACGCTTCAGCCAGCCTATGAATAATGGCTGCTATGACTCAGCGATGCATGCAAGGGCATGTGACCAGACCACATGATACTGAACTCCATTTTGGTACCTGTATTTTTCCACAAACTGGGCTGGGAACCCAGCTTAGAATAAAGGGGTTCCCGCCATATGGAAAAACTATAAAAGAAGGAAGTGACATCACCAAGGGGCCTCACTTTCTCCACAACTCAATACCTGAAGATACCTTAGAGGAACAAAGACTTTGAACAAGGGAAGTGCTGGTCGCAGGCAGGAAAGAAGGAAACCTTGCCTATATATGAAACATCAACAAATTGCTTGCACTATCTAACTGGGTGCAACGCTGATTCAAATTCTGTTGTTCAAATAGTTCACTTATTTCTGAATATAAGGGGTTTCAAAACCTAATGCTTGCACTAACCCACTGCTAATCGTTACTAGTTGGAATATTTTTTTCTTTGGGGGGGAAAAAAAAAAGAGTACCTTTTGCCTCTCTTGTTATAATTCTATCCTGATTCTACCTATGTATAGTAAGTCTACAAAAACTTTACTTCCTATAAGTTTGATTTTTCAAAAGCTTCCAGCTATTTCTCCCATCACTTTTACAGCTTATTCACATAGTATCTTTTGTACTTTACCCTACTTGGACAGTGAAAAGGAATTTCAATCGTAACCTGATCAGTGATTTCTTCATAGTTATTTCCTATATATTACATAATTATATACAAAAAGCTAATGGAATGAGAAGTATTTTAAGTACAGAAACAAACACACACAGGTGACTTAGGCTCCCACAACCTTAACTCTGTCTCCTTGTATGTTTGCATTACAATGGGTACTTTCATTATTTGGTTATGCAATATATATGAATATAGTGCTACAAAATAATATATATATAAAAATCTCTAGAATTACAGAAAAGCATGTAGTTTAAATATACACAAATACCCACATCTTAGACCCCAGCATGCAGCCCGAGTGGTTGGGCTGTACATCATAGGCAGAAGAAAAAGTCCTTCAAACTTAACAGTGCAGTCTTAGTGGAAATACTGGCCCTAACTCTGCCTCTAAAAAGTCACTTTTCTTAAAACCAATACTTTTCTGTTGCTCTGGCTAGTCTCAACCCTTGCGTATTTCAGATTTAATGATACTGTGACCAAATACAAGGCCTGAAAGAAGCAATACAAATCCCAGAGGGAAGCTAATCCCAGAGTCCTCAGGCAGGGGAGAAACTTGCTGGTGATTTGGGGTGAGGAGTAAAGAGGGAGGCAGACATAGGAATCTAACCTAGAGTTCACACCAGAATTGGAGGAGAAGATTGTCCAAGTAACTTCTGGCCTGATAATCTTTTTGGCCATTTAAAAATACAAGCGCTTCCAGGGGCCTCAGAGGACCCTGGACCGCTGCTGAAAGTTGTGCCCCCTCCCACACTGAAATCTGAAATAGCACCTCTGTGAGTGAGCGCAGGGCAGGCTTTGCAAAAAACACACAGGGCCTCCCTCCCACCACTGGAGGGCAGGGCCCCGACTCCCCCACCCTTCTGGGTCTATTTACTGGATCACAACATGCCATCAAAGTTTAAAAATTGGTTCTGAGCCCAAAAGGTTTGGGACTTTTGGACTGGACCAGACGATTTATCTAATGGTCCCTTCTGGCCTTAAAATCTATGGAAAAAAATCAATTCTACTCTTGCACAAGCAGGAACAGAATCCAACTCATTGTCTGTTACCTATGCTGACTCTGCAGGGCTAACACATAAAAAGCAGTATCAACACACTCTTCTCATTAAAGGCAGTGGATAGATTGGCAAGCGCTAAGAGGATCCACCCCCCATCCACTTACACTGCTACACCCTTTTGAACTAAGGCCAGGTCTACACTAACCCCCTAATTCGAACTAAGGTACGCAACTTCAGCTACGTGAATAACGTAGCTGAAGTTCGAAGTACCTTAGTTCGAACTTACCTCGGTCCACACGCGGCAGGCAGGCTCCCCCGTCGACTCCGCGGTACTCCTCTCATCTAGCTGGAGTACCGCAGTCGACGGCGAGCACTTCCGGGTTCGACTTATCGCGTCCAGACAAGACGCGATAAGTCGAACCCAGAAGTTCGATCGCTCGCCGCCGAACTACCGGGTAAGTGTAGACCTACCCTAAGATAAAACTAGCTGGGGGACAGCTGAGTCCCCATCTGGATCTTCAGCATCACTATCTCCTCCTCCTCCTCTTCATTGTAAGCTTGGCCTATGAACTTCACAGGAGCTCAAAGACAGTGTGGAGCATCAGCTCACTATGTGGCATTAAGAGGGATCTTCACTCTACAGCAGCTGTGTGTGTAAGTGCACGGAGTGACTCTACGGTGAGCAAATGGCAGGTGTAGGCGCATAGTGGCCATGGGATGAGGTATCATAAATGTGTGTTACACAGCACATACTGTAGTTGTGTAGTTGCTGTTGAGAAGGTGTCATAGAATGAAATGACTGGGAATCACAAGGTTCAGCGTGGGGAGAGACCTAAAGGGGTAGACAGAGGGTGAGTGTATGTGAAGAATATTACATGGGGAGTGTAGACAAAAAGTTGAAAAGGTGGAGAGGCAAGTAATAAGGGGTGTTGAGAAGCAGCATGGGGTTGAAATTAAAAAAGGGGATGAAAAATAATGATAGGTGGAAACATGGGGAGCAGCAGGCAGAGAGGGAAAAGTGAATGAGGAAGAGAAAACGGACATGTTGGGGAAGATGGAGAGAACTCAGGAAGGGAAAGAGAAAGATGAGCATGGACAATGTAAGGAAAGAGATGAGGGAGGAAATGAAGAGAAAGGGAGAAGAAAATAGGTAGCAGTAGGAATACAGGAAGAGCTGAGTATAAAAATAGAAAGGAGGAGATAAAGAAATATGATGATCATAGGAACACAAATGAGAAAGAGAAGGGATAAAAGAAATGAATGAAGAGACACGAAGAAAGGAATTAAAGCAACAAAAAGAAAAAAAAACATTTATCTTAAAGATATAAAAATATATTAATTTAAAAAAAATCTTAGGCTCTCCTCTTCTCTGCGAGACCCATGCAGGGCCTCTCCACTAAGTCTTGCTAGTTTTTTTTTTTTTTTTTACTTAAATCTGACCCTAAATGATGACTCACCCAGGGATAGCATGAGACATAGAGGGAGTCGATATGTTGGGTTAGAAGGTGCAGCATTATACACAATCACTTTTCACAGCTGTGCCACACATTAACAAGCAGCACAGCCACAAGCAGCAAAGTTACTTATAAAATGTTGATTTAACTATTCTAAACAAGTCCTTCCTACCACATCCCCTGTATGAAGTCATGCCTCTTTCTTCCTACTGCAGCCACAAATGAGCTCCCCCTTCTGGCTGCTGGGAGGGTAGTCTTGCTCTCACTCCTGTTAGCTTGCTGGAGGGAAGGCCACTCTCCCGGCTGTTTGGCTGCTGGGGGAGGAATCTCTACCAGCCTTTCCACTCAAAATATGTGGTGGTGGTGGGGAACCAAGAGATTTCTTCTCTTCCTTCCTGCATTGTGTGCGGGTGGTGCTTGGAAGCTAAAAGAGGTCTGGGAACTCTGAAGTAGTGTGGCAGGTCAGTTCAGGGGAAAAAAAATCCACAATGAGAGAGTGGGTTTAGAGAAACTGGGGCATAAGACCATTATCTAAATCTGGTTAGGTAGCAAAAATAATTGATGACCCCAACATTTTAATACTGTGCTGACACCAACATTTTTAACTGCAATTTGAGATTTGGAATTTGTTCCCTCTGAATTTGCTGTGGTTTGGGTTGGAACCACTCTCTCAGTGACTCAGAGGGACTAGAACTTCACTCCCTCATCCCTGCAAAACTTATTTGTTCTGACCAATATCATCTATTTGCAGGTTCTGGAGGCACTTGGGTTTCAGTCTCTCTCAAAGCATGCAGTTAATTCCTAACACAAAAAACCCTCCCCGTTCTTTGATATGATTTTTTATATAAACATATATGGCACATAGCAGATTAGTTTTATACATATACACAAATGTATCTACATATACTACATAACACACCAACATAAAACAAAACAAAAAATTCTATCATGCAAAGTCAGTAAAAAATGTCATTTAAAAATATAGGTCTAGTACTATAATAAATAACTGCTATTCAGGGAAAAATCCAGTATTCCCTGATAATTTGGGAATCAAGCTACAAAAGTTAGACATTTTGTCCTTTTCTTAATAACACTTAATGGCATTTTTATTTGGGTTGTAAACTAGAGTTTAGATTTTATATTATAATAAATACTAAAAACAAAGAATACTAACAATTTTTAATACTGCCTCTAAATTAATATATCACATTTTACTGGGAATAAATTTTAATATTGATTGCTCAGCTTTGAAAAGTTATGGACAGAGTTACTACCATATGCATGGGCTGTTCTAATTTTCTTCTGCAGGCAGTATTAAAACTGAAGCATGACACGCTAAGGAGAAAAAACCTGAGTTTTAAACATGCACAGCCACACACTTAAAACAGAATGATAAGCCTTAGAGGAAAACAAAGGGATACCTACTTTCTGCTGCTAGAAGTCCTAGTAGGAAGGCAGCATTTGGACAAACAACAACAGTATGAAGATTTCAGAACAAGCAAGTTATAAAGCTGCAACTTGGCACACTAATTTAGCCACGAATAGTATGAACAAACTCAACACTTCTTTTTTTTTTTTTAAACTTTGTATGTGAGACAAATGGCACTTGAAAAAAAAACATTTGGGATTGGGGCAGGTAGCACATTTGCACACTGTCAGGTATCTGAAACTCCTATATTCGGACACCGGCTGAAAATGAAAATCCTAACAAACATTTATACTGTACAGGACATCAGAAAAAAGATCAAGTAAAATTCTCAATGAGTGGAGAACCGTTACACTTTCTCCTTCAATTTCTATGATTTCCTTCTCCTTTCAAAACTTTTTATGGTACACAGAAGCAAGTAAGGCAAGAAAAGACAGTCAGACTTTGTAATTGTATTAATATTATATTTACTATTATCACCTGAATTTTTCAAACATTGATGATTAAAAAATTGTTAACTAAAGAATTTGAAAAATTGGTGATGATGATTTAGCATTGCTAACTATATTATATTGTACCTGGTAATGATGGAGACCACTAGTATTTGAACTGCAGACTAAGACCTTAGCCTAGAAACACTTATGCAATGAGTAGTTCCATAGAGTTCCATGGGACTACTCAAGTGCATAAAATTACTCACATGCATGTCTGCAGCACTGGAGCCTAAATCTAACCATTTATCCTTCTCTCCCACAGTGACGGGCTGGAAGGTTTGGCTTTCTTTCTCTTTTCCTTTCAGTTTTAATTATCAAGAGTTTAATCATGAAGAGTTAATATTGCTAAATTTCTATAATTTACTACGACATAATAGATTCTAAAAGAACAAATATTTACCCACAATAATCTTGAGGCAAAAGTCATTTTCAAATTGCATTTATAAACAGAAACCTATATGAAGCCATTGTCATGCAATTTACGCAAAGGATCCAAAAACACTGATGTGGTCTTAAAATGTCAGCTTTATGCTCTGTGAGAAACTGCTGCTTGCATTCAGTTAAACATTTACCACAGACCTCAGAAGGCAAATAGATACTCAGGAAATACTGCGAAAAGCAGTATAGTGCAAGCTGAACGTGTGCACTTGGTCAATCACCCTTTTAGATACATGCTGCTGTACCTTCTTTGTGGTTTAAAAGCAACATTTGTAAATTGTCTTGCACGAAAATCCAGTAGTATGTGAAATGGACAAAAATAACTAATAATGAAATATGAAGTCATTAGTGTCTCTCTCTCACCAACAGAAGTTAGTCCAATTAAAGATATTACCTCACCTGCCCTGTCTCTCTAATGTCCTGGGGCCAACACAACTGCAAACAAAGTATGAAGTCACCGTGAAACGACAAATGACCCTCACAGTGCATGAGCACTACAACTGAATAGCTCAAATGTGTATTTATAAGTCCTCCATAATAAAAGATAAAGTATGCTTTTCTTTAAAAATCAATTACCTGATTTTCAAAGTCGGTGAGCACCCATTGATTTCAGTGGGTTTTGTAGTTGCTCAACAGTTCTGAAAGTCAGGCTACAAAAAGGTGTTTGGAAGTGAAAAAGTTAGAGTTGATATTGTTATCTTTATGGGCTTTTCTATTTATTGGCTAAGCACATGGGCTTATTGTGGGGCGTAAACCCTGAGATTCTGAATTCAGGTAAAAGACTTAAGTATCCAGCATCAGCAAAATCTCTTTCCAGTTCAGCTTCCAAAGCTATAATAATAATATAATATATGGAGATATACCTATCTCATAGAACTGGAAGGGACCCCGAACGATCATCAAGTCCAGCCCCTTGCCTTCACTAGCAGGACCAAGTACTGATTTTGCCCCAGATCCTTAAGTGGCCCCTTCAAGGACTAAACTCACAACCCTGGGTTTAGCAGGCCAATGCTCAAACCACTGCACTATCCCTCCCCCTCAAACAGCTAACAGCTGTTCAAGCAGTTCCATGACCTTTCTCTGGTCTGCCACCTAGTAGATGACTGAGGAAGTTAACTTAGCAGAAATGAACTGCTTCTTATTGCAGCAACATCATGTGAAAAGAAAAACAAGGTTTTAATGTTTGTTAGTGCAAGGGTCTTTTATTTTTGGAACACGGATTCTCACATAACATCTTGAAGGTGCTAAGTATTAGGAATATATATGTTCCTTAACTTTGAATAAGAAACAGTCATAAAATGTCTAATTTTAGAAGCTTGCTTTATTTCTAGTAGGACTTACTGAATGTAAAAAATGTAAAATATTCACTGTTAAGGAGGCATTTTAATTTAACATGTATCCCAGAAAAATCTGTAAAGCCACTATTTTATTATTCGCCTTCAAATTCGTCAAGACTCACTTCTGCAATTTTACCCACAGAATACTCAGTTGATAACAGCTAGGCAAGTGGCAAGCTGCAGATAACCTACAAAGCTGAATGACTTTTGTATTGTTTGGTTCATCCATCTGTTGCATCTTGTCATTAGAGGAAACATGCTGATGAAGGAGAGAACAAGTCCTCCCAAATAGGACAGGACACTAGGGAAATGATCATGTATGATCAGTGGGCTGGCTGGCTGAAGACCCAGTGCAACTTCCAGTGAGCAGGAAAGAAAGGGAGATTTAAAGTGGGGGAAAATAATCCATATAAAATTAGCAGCATCTCCCTTTTCATTTCTGTTTGATTCACTTATATGTTTTGCCGTTGATCACTGGACAGCACCCAGTGTAATCTAGCAACTACTGGAGAATTGCCTATTTGTTGAATACAGTGCCCTAAACTCTGAGGCTGTTACTCCATCAGTATAGGGTGGAAGTTCAAAGTGCCCCCTCACCTTTGTAGTAGGGCCCATCTTCACGGAAGGGAGAGCAATGTGACAGATTGAAGTGGATGAAGCATGGAGCTGAAATAGGGTGACCAACTTTTCAAAAGGCAAAAGTGGGACACATGCAGGGACCCTGCTCCCTGGCTCCACCTCTTCACTCTGAGGCCCTGTCCCCATGCCAGGCCAGAAGCCAGAGCCCCCTCCAGGTCACTGTGCGGAGCCCCAGACCCTCCACCTGCTCTGGGTGGGGTGCCGGGGTGCCTGAGGGAAGCCCCAAGCCTGTGTCCCCACCCCCGAGGGTGCACTGCCCCAGGCAGATGGAGGGACAGGAGCTTCCCTTAGTGACCCAGTCTCCCCGGAGAGCTCTTACTACTGCCCAGCTCCAGCTGCCCTCCGGCCCTCCCCCCGCGCCCCTTCCGGCGGAACAGGCTGGCACTGCTCCTAAGCCTTGGGCAGGCGTGGAGTGGTACCACAGGGAATCCAGGACAAACGCTGTCTCGGAGTCATTCAGCCTACTCCATCATTTATTTTTAAATGACAAACTTCTCAAATCATGGGATTTTATCAAAGAGCTAAACAAACAGGCAAATGGCATTTTAAATACTAAATCTTCAACTTGGAGTTTCTTATCTGAAATCCCATTATTGCAAAATGCAAAGGCATAACCATTTAGGCTGGGAATTACTGAGGAGCCCAAGGGAGTTAGATGTCCACCTCCCACTGAAATTCAATGGAAGTTGGGTGCTGTCATAGAGAAGCCCCACCTGGAACACCCTCAGGATACACATGACAGACATGCCTGCTCAGTTTCCCTCCTTCAGAGTGCCCAGAAGTAGTTCAACTAGTTGTGGGGTTCATTTATTGCAAGAGCCCCATGCACATAACAAAACAAAAGTCCCACAACTATAGTCCAGATTCCCCCCATCATAGTCCAGAGAGTACATGCAACATACCGCCCCAGCATCTATCACCAGGTCCTGGCTCTTCAGAACAGTCCTCTTGTCTTTGTACCAGGACTGCCTCCCCAGCACTTCCAACTGGAATGCAACCTTGCTGCTCCCAGCAGGAACCCCACAGCCTCTCTACTGAGAGCACCCTTGCCAGGGGAGCATCCCTTACTCCCCAAAGGCCCTCTCAGTTCCTGTGGGTCCAGCTCTCGGAACCCGGAGATGTCAGCAGGGTCCACTGCTTCCGTGCCTTCAGAACTCTCCAGTCCTCAGCTCTAGCTCTCCAGGTTGGAAGGCAACTCCCTCTGCTTCTCCTGCCTTCAGCCCTGGCTCTCTGGCTTGGGGATGACAGTCAGCAAATCAATCTCTGCTGCTCTCCTGCCTTCAAGTTTTCTCCCAGGAACCACTTTCTACTTCTTTTTGGGACTCTTCCAATCCCCTGGTCTCAGGCAACTCTCACCTGCTGCTGACTAACCCAGTCTGCTCATTGGGTTGCTCACATCCTCTAAAAAACAGGTGCACCTGCTTTGGCTTTGGGGAGCTAGACCTACTTCATTTATTGGGGCTAGCCACCCTGTGACAGGTGCTTAATTCCTTTAGGATCTTTTGAAAAATCCCATCTTTAAGAACTGGTGTAGTTTACAAGCAGGCTTCAAACATTTGACAACACAGCAAATATGTAATTGAAGTGCCTTTTTGAAGGGGGAGAGGGAGATCTAGTTCTTTATTTGGCCTAGTTATTTCAGAAAGCTGAAAGTTGCACTATGGTTCTTTTCCTGAAAGCCTCGGGATGTTTATTCTAAGTAAATTAGCTGAGTGGAGCTCTCTGAACTAAACAATTTAAATTAGTCAATCAGGCATCAATAAAAATATCCCTTGGGAGCAGTTTCTCAACCTTTGGGTTGCAACCTCCAAGGAGATCAACAACTGTTGTCTTGGAGCAGGAGCCTGTTCCAGCTTCCTCCCAGAGGAACTCAAACTACTGCACCGGTTCCTCCAGAAATTAATAGGAAGTTCCAAAGGATCCAGCACAAAAGGTCTGAGAGCACATATGTGAATATCTGGCTACATGGTTCCTGGAAGAAAAAAGTTGAGAACCTGTGCTTGTGACTTTATTTGCAACCTCAAACCCAAATGAGGAAGAGAGACATCCTGTTGATGTAAGCCTGAAGCTGAAATGAGGAACCTAGCTATTCCTGTAACAGAAAAATTGCAGACATGTATGTGGCCTACTTCTGTGACCTGACGAAGCAGCGGGAAACAAAAAGTATCTTTTAAAACACGCCAAATAATCCTAACTGATGTCCAATCAAACACACTGGAAAGATCTCTCTGTAAAATGATACATCAGATCCCCTTCTGTACAATACATAAAACGTTCAAATCTGAGTGCCTAGAGTTAGGTGCCCACATCCATATTTAGGCAGCTAAATGAGTGGTAAGTTCCTACTGACTTCACTGAAAAAGTTGTGAGTTTAAAACATCTGACAATCAACCTTTTTATTTGGGCACGTACATTTTAATATTCCAACCCAAAATTAAATAATATTTAAAAAATTTACTTTTCCACTATTTTTTTCTCTGCCATACTTAACATTTGCAAGCCCCCTCTACCTCCTTCCTTATAGAAATATTAGGACAGGGAATGAGAACTCACCCTTCCCCACCAATCCAAAATACATAATTAATTCCCTGAGATATTTTCTAGTATACTAAGCTTTCATGCTGTCACACTGACACATGCTGCAATCACATGAATTGCAACCATTGTTTATTTGTTAAGAAAACTTGTTTAGATGATAATTTACAAAAAGCACAAGTAATTCTATTGGTCTCATGTTTTCTAAAAGCGTATTTACTCAAAACCTAAATTCTGGAACACCTCTGACATGTCAATAACCCTTTAACAGGAGATTTTTTTTTTTTTTAAATCCAGTTCCAGAAAAGGAGACCAACAAGCTCTTTATACAAAGATACACAATGAAAAACATTCGCAGGGCAGAACCACCCCAAGCCCACTAAAGGTACAGGGCACAATTTGAAAAAGCTCTCAGACTCAAGTCATATAAATAAATAGATACGATGTTATGCCAGCCTTTGTAATGAAACACTGTCAGGTTCAATAAAAATCCAGGAGGATCCATTCTATATCATTCTGAAGAAGCATTCTCTGGACACTCCCTTGTAGAACCACTATAAATGAATAGCACTGAAATGCTCACACAAACTCTAATATACATGCTGCTGCTCTATGACATTATGGGAAATCAGCAAACAATATGGGACTAAAGCTAGTAAAGATTTAAAACCCAATGTGAAAGGTAAATATGCTTTCAATGAAATTACCTGAGGAGGTAGGGTCTTCAGAGAAGTCTGGCAGCTCTTCAGGGGGATCCCCATAGAAGGAATTGAATTTGTGGCTTGATACTGCTGCTAGTACTGCCCCCTGAATAAACAACACAAAGTCTCAGTCATAAGCAGTAGGTCAACAAAACATGTTTACAAACACTGTGGATCAGTCAGGACTGAAGGCCCCAAGCCCTCCCAGACTGTTCTTCTCGTTGGAGTTATGAGAGAGATTTCATGCACTCCATCAATGACCTGACTGCTGCAGTGAAACAAATCTCACAGCACAGCCAGCTATGCACCATTCCAAAGGATTGGATATGGCAACCTGCCTCTCTGTGATGGATATGGCAAAAGTGCAGCATTTATTTTTACATTATTGGGCTGCTGCTGCTTCCCCATACTCCTCAGATTAATGAAGAGCAGCAGAGAAAAAGACAAAATGCCCCAAAGCACAGCTTTCACTAGTGCACAAGTAGAGAACAATGGAAACCAAAGCCCCCTGATGTAACAGGAACTGCAAGCCCTAGTTGACAAAAATAATGTCACCCTCCAATGGAGCTGGTTTACATTTTTTTTAAAGAGCTTGATGGGCAAGGCAATGACAGTCACACTCAGGAACTCATTCACTTTACATGGGCAAGAAGGAACTGGCAGCTAGAGCATTAAGAGTCAACTATATTCCACTGCATAAACTGGCATGAAATACAGGTTTAGAACGTTGAGAAGTTTCTGCCTTCGTCATAAGCAGGAGAACAAACCTCAAGAGTAGGCTCTTCCACAACTGTATCTTTGGAATGTGTTAAATGCGCCCTATGAGTTTCATCTAATTCACCCCACACAATCAATAGTTTTTTGGGTATGCTGCTATCTAGCAATGGAGGAGCTTTTTTCAGCCAACCCTACTTTTAATCTACAAATTAGCAGGCAAGGAGTATAGTCTAGCATACAGTGGGCTGCATCATTCCTTCTGATACTACATGTGTGTTCTTCACTAGGAAATTTTTTACTGACACTGACTAGCTTCCTCCCACAAACCTTAAAAAAGCTTATCACTTTAGTATTTCAGGACATTATACAGAAATACTGTACATACTGGTCTTAAAATAACACTCAGAACCAGAGAGAATGAGCTGTGATGATGATAAAATAGCCCTTGTTTATTTTCTACTCCCTAAAATATCTTGCCGTGTTTAGATTGAAATAAATTAGGTACCTTACTGTCTTACTTGGAAAAAGAAAGCACTTAATAGTTTTTGGAGTGTTCCACTCAAATCACATGGTAACCTACTGCTGATGTGTCACTGATGTGTCTCTTAATTATCTGAGATCTCTCTCTCTCTCTCTCTCTCTCTCACACACACACACACACACACACACACACACACAAATTTCAGTAAACAAATTACTTTAATATGATTGTGGTCTAGATATATGTAGTTTACTGCTCAAAGTAGCAGTCATATTTAAATTTATAGGTATTTATTTTTTGGACTCCTTACACTACTTTGAAACGCTGGTACACATGAAATAAAAGTCAGGCTTTTAAAATAGGTTAACCTCATTATGTGGACATGTTAACAATTAACAGAATTATTAATATCAAGGGATGATCAGTGAAGAATCTACACAACACATTATTAACACAACATAGAACTGTGAAGATGTACACTGCAAGAAAGAGAAAAAGGATGCATTGCTGCTTCTTTTGCCTTTTTGGTTTGCAATTGTGATTCACAGGTATTGCTCAAGAAAGCAAAGCCAGCTGACAGTTTTCTTAAATTGGTGGCATTCTGCATTATGCCTTTATAAACATTCCAACAGCTTAAGAAAACATGAGACCTTTTATGTAGTTATTACTTGAAATATTACTGATAAAAATATTGCTTCATCTAAGACAGTTATACTGGGAAATTTAAAAACAGTTTAAAGTGAATTAAGCAGGAAACCTGTGGTTTGTAGTTCTGTATGTTTATGAAAGTTAAAGATCTGATCCTTAACTAAATCAAGGAAGGGCAGAGCTTGGCTGTGGAAATGAGAAACATTAGTTTACCCTATTTATTTTTGGAACGCCCATTGTGTCAAAGGAGAATTGCAATATTCTTGGACTTCAGCTCTAAAATGCCAAAAGGTAACATTAAAGATTCACAGACAGCAAAGACTCATTTTTGTTTAAAGTGGATCTCATTCAGTAACAAATATAAAAATAGCTGTCGTCTCAAAACCACTTTAAGACCACAGTTTTTCACGTAATGTCAAGTGATACTAATGAAGGACTAATTTTTGGTTTAAGTCATGTTTTTAGTGTCTGACTGTTTTCGAGTGGTGCTAAATGACCCAGATCAACTAGCCTCTGATATAAAAAAAATCCCAGAAGCTCTCACAGAATGCAGAAGATACTTTAATTTATGCAATGAAGCCTAAAACTATACAACCTAAACTTATAAAAAACTAAAATATAGTCATTTTCCCAGAAGAAGGACCAGATACTGCCTTTAAAGCACAGGGCTGTGTCGAGGAAAGAGCTGAACTCCAGCATCCCAGGTAGCGCTCTGAATGGCACTGTGCCTCAGGGAGCAACCTGGTGCATAAGAGGGAATTTGCTGCTGCTTTACCCATTGAGAGACTGTAGTGTACATTCCTCTTTGAGGCTAGTCAGCTGTAGTGATCACTACCTCCCATTTGGAGTGGCTTGCGGGACATAAAATGGAGAAGTGTCTGTGCTCAGGAGAGCTTAGGGCCTGCAATGTGACTGGTGTCTGCATGGGGGAAAGGGAAGGTTTTTTTAAGCTTCCATACATTCTTGTGCACCTGCACATAGCCAGCCACAGTATGACCCTATGTATAAAGCATTAAAAAAACCCCAAACAAAAAAACACCATTCTGGGGGGAATTAAGCAGGTGAAGGGAATTTGGCAGATTTTCTATTCAGATAGATGGTTAAGACAGGTAAACACTTTGGAGCATATACAGATTTCGAACAATCATACCAGAACAATTTTATTTGAAATAAGTGTAGAGAAAGAGATATAAGGAATACATTCCTGAGCTCTTTGGTTGGCAAAGTAGTTGGCAAGATAAAAATGATAATTCTAAGATGCAAAAATGCTCTATATGTGTGTGAGTCTCGCATAATGTCCCCAATAGTCTGGGCAAAAGATCAAATACCATGGTATATAAACCGGTATATAAGGGGAAAAAAAATCAGGGAAAGATAGTGGTATTAAGCCACATCAATGATAGTATGGAAAAGTGCCACCCTAATACAGATCTCCCAAATGCATCAAGTTGAGACAGGCACAGTGGCTCTGTGAGCACAGGGTAAACAAAGCAGCTGCTATTATAGCCTCTTTTCTTCTTACTCTGTTTGGGCAGGCTAGCATCTCTAGAGATGGCGACCTGAAGCACTGAGCACAAGGATTGCCACTGTGCTGCCCTGAGTAGGGGAGTGGGAAAGAAAGCTCTGAATTCTCTCACTTGTGCAGGGTTGGGCACAATCTGGTCCCTAGAGAGAAAATTAACACTTTAATGGATCAATACAAGGAAGATAGTACAGCTGTCCCAGTTTTTTAACAACTCCTTGAATTCTGAAACAAGCAGTGGTTCCAATGATTGTTTCTGGTTACAAAGGTTACAGTAACCAAATAACTGTAAAACTAATATTTTCAGTTAGGAGATGTGCTGCAATTCTGGCAACATTCAGAAAACAACACTCGAATCTCTTTGGTATTTGACTCAGACATATCAATATGAAAATATGATATTCTCAGACCTCCCGGTAGTCATTATGTGAGGAATTTCAAAGTTAGAAAAAATAATGAAATACTAAGTATCTGATCCAGTGTTAAAAGGGCAATTTGTTGTTTGCTCATTACAGGAAAATAGGGTCTAACATACAAGTTTTATAGTGTTTCATGTGTGGGGTGCATTGCAATGAACAATTAGTACTTTCAGAACACGTCCTGAAGAACAGTAGCATGGATAAAGTAAAGTGGCAGTGAAAAGGTTGGTATAGTATAATATGGTAATATGGTATTGAATGTATATAAACGTAAGATGTTAAGAGTGGAGAATTGACTATAAAGTAAAGATTGAAGCCTTTGTGTAGACTAGAAAAATAGATTGTTTTAAAAAATGTTAGCTAAAGTTCTTTAGCTAACACAATTTTAAATAGGACTTTGTACCTCATGTAGGCAGGTTGTTTTTAATAATGTGTTACCTGATCATAGTTAAACATAGGAGGAAGCTGCTAACTTGTTCAGAAGCATGAGGATTATTCCAATCCTACATGCTGGACATGGTTAGAATTATGCAAAACTTCCATGAGGCAACTAGTTAAAATTAATCTGATTTTGCATTTTGTTACAAACCCTACAATTGGCACAGATTTGCCAAAAGCATGCCCGAATCTTTTGATGAACCTAGACCAAGTTTCAGGTAAAATCCCTCCAGAGAGGTCATGAATTTATGATTCTGAGTGGAAACCACACAATGTTTCAGCTGGATCTCAACATTCTTTTCCCTATAGTTGGAAACTGCTCCTATATAGAACTAAAGGCTGAGGGAACATTCTTAAGAATACCCCTTTGCAGAGAGCTATAACAGGGGTAGGCAACCTATGGCACGCGTGCCGAAGGCGGTACGCAAGCTGATTTTCAGTGGCACTCACACTGCCCAGGTCCTGGCCACCGGTCTGGGGGGCTCTGCATTTTAATTTAATTTTAAATGAAGCTTCTTAAACATTTAAAAAACCTTATTTACTTTACATACAACAATAGTTTATGGGTATTCACCCACGAAAGCTTATGCTCCAATATGTCTGTTAGTCTATAAAATGCCACAGGACACACTGTCGTTTAACAATAGTTTAGTTATATATTATAGACTTATAGAAAGAGACCTTCTAAAAACATAAAAATTTATTACAGGCATGCAAAACCTTAAATTACAGTGATTAAATGAAGACTCGGCACACCACTTCTGAAAGGCTGCCGACCCCTGAGCTATAACCTACCCCCCAAAAAGCAAATAAAATC
Source organism: Chrysemys picta bellii (assembly GCF_011386835.1). Lineage (NCBI taxonomy): Eukaryota > Metazoa > Chordata > Testudines > Emydidae > Chrysemys > Chrysemys picta. Next base: position 202,509,613 of record NC_088791.1, on the reverse strand, counting down.
ATAATTGTCCTTTATGAACATCTTATGTTGGCCCTCCATATTTGATGACTGGTGAAGCCAGTGGAATGCTTATCCTTTGTTGATATAACTGATTACAAAAAACAGAACAACGTAGATGAAACTAAGCACTAGGAATTAAATTATGCTGTGGCACAGGAGTGACTCAAAAATGTACAAACTGGCTATTCTCTAAAGAAGCAAAAACAGGCTGCAAGAATATTTTTCACATTTTAGAAATTATATTTAGAACCTGTTAGGAAAAAAAAAACAGTAGTCTCCCTCACACCCAGTCACACAAAAGACACACTTTCTCCAATTGCGAAGAATAAAGAACAGATGGTTGCAGAATTTGGCTCAGTAAATGAGTGCCCCACCCCAAATGCTTATAGTCACAACCTCAAAGGATGTATTCTAGAAATGTCTGCAGTATGCTAGTCTGGTGCCAAGTGCATGCACCATAGGAACAGCAATTATAGTGAGGCTCTAATATAGACAGCAGTATTAGGGGCGATGGAGGGAGAATGTTGCTAGGTTACCATAACCATACAGAGTGGAAACAATGCAACTTTCTAGCAATGATCACCTATGAAAAAGGACAGTTACCTGTTCCGTAACTGGTGCTCTTCGAGATATGTTGCTCATGTCTATTCCACAGTAGGTGTGCGTGCTCACCACGTGCTGGAAGTTTTCCCCTTAGCAGTACCCGTGGGGGGGGGGAACCACCACTGCGACCCCTGGAGTGGCGCCTCTATATCACACTATAAGGGAGCCACGCGCTCCCCCCACCCTCGATTCCTTCTTGCCGGACAACTCCAACAGAGGGGAAGGCGGGCGGGATGAGGAATAGACATGAGCAACACCAGTTACGGAACAGGTAACTGTCTTTTCTTCTTCGAGTGCTTGCTCATGTGATTCCAAGCTATATCTGTTGGAGATGGGTAGGAGTTCACGAGTTCCCAGGACGCAATACCGCTCTGCCGAATCCGGCATCATCCCTAGTTTGGGAGACGATTGCATAATGCGCAGTGAGCGTGTGAACTGAAGACCAGGTGGCAGCCCTACAGATGTCCTGGATAGGGACATGGACTACATAGGCAGCCGACGAGGCCTGAGCTCTCGTTGAGTGCGCCTTGACAATCGGTGGCAGGGGAACACCTGCCAGATCATAGCAAGTGCGTATGCACGCAGTGATCCAGCGAGAAAGACGCTGGGTGGAAATAGGCTGCCCCTTCATATGCTCGGCCAAGGCAACGAGGAGTTGCGAGGATTTCCGGAACAGTTTAGTCCGATCCAGGTAGAAGGCCAGAGCCCTATGCATATCAAGCGTGTGAAGGTGGCATTCCTCACTGGAGGAATGGGGCTTGGGATAGAGGACGGGAAGAAAGATGTCCTGTTCCATATGGAAGGCGGAGACCACCTTCGGGAAGAATGCAGGGTGTGGGTGAAGTTGGACCTTATCCTTGTGGAAGACTGTATATGGAGGTTCCGAGGTCAAAGCCCTGAGCTCTGAGACACGTCGGGCTGACTTGATTGCTACAAGGCAGGCGACCTTCCATGAGAGGTGAGACAAGGAACACGTGGCCAAGGGTTCAAAGGGAGGCCCTGTGAGGCGGGACACCACCAGGTTTAGTCCCACTGCGGTACAGGGGATCTAGCATATGGGAATGAACGGTCAAGGCCTCTCAGGAAGCAGGAGGTCATAGTACGGGAGAAGACCGAGTGCCCTTGCACCGGCAGGTGGAAGGCCGATATAGCTGCCAAGCGTACCCTGACAGAGGCGGGTGCCAGCCCTTGGGTCCTAAGGGACAGGAGGTACTCGAGTATAAGTTGGAGCGGTGCGGACAATGGGGAGACTCCCCGCTCCCCAGCCCACCTGGAAAATCGGGACAACTTTGCCAGGTACGTCCGGTGTGTGGACGGCTTCCTACTTTCCAGGAGGACCTGCCTGACTTCCTCACTACACCTCCTCTCCTCCTCGTCTAGCCACTGACCAGCCATACTGTCAGGTGGAGAGCGGCCAGATTGGGATGGAGGCGGTGGCCTCCGTCCTGGGAGAGGAGGTCCGGGCGTAGCGGCAACTTCGTCGGAGGGGCCGCCAGTAGGTCCGGTAGGGTCCCATACCAGTGTTGATGGGCCAGGCTGGGGCGATAAGGATGATACGTCTGTTTTCACTTTTTCTAGGACTTTGCCTATAAGGGGAAATGGTGGAAAAGCATAGAAAAGCTGGTCCGACCACTGCAGGAAGAAGGCATCTGAGATTGCGTCCCTCCCCACCTCTCCCCCCACCCCACCCCCCCAGAACAAAACCAGGGGCAACGCTGGTTCTGGCGGGTCGTGAACAGGTCCACCTGGAGAATTCCCCACTCTCGGAAGAGCTGTTGAGTGACCTCTGAGTGGAGTGACCACTCGTAATGGGGGGAGAAAACCCTGCTGAGACGATCGGCCTGTGTATTGCAGGCTCCCAGTAGGTGGAGAGCCCTCAGGGAGATGATGTGGGCTATACAGAATTCCCACAGGCTGAGGGCTTCCCGGCAGAGGGCCGAGGACCATGCTCCGCCTTGCCTGTTGATGTAGAACATCGCGGTGGTGTTGTCCGTAAGGACTCCAACCACCTTGCCACGAAGCTGCGTGATGAAAGCTACGCACGCCAACCGTATCGCCTGGAGTTCCCTGACATTTATATGGAGAGACAGGTCTGAGGTTGACCACATCCCTTGGGTTTGCATGTTCCCTATGTGGGCTCCCCAGCCCAAGTCCGATGCATCGGACACCAGGTCTATTGACGGGGCCACCTCCCGGAAAGGAACCCCTTGGACCATGTTGTCCGGCGAGAACCACCATTGTAGGGAGGCGATTACTGGGGTCGGTACCGTGAGAACCTTGTCCAGGCCATCCCAGGCCTGGGAGAACTGGGAGGCTAGCCATAGCTGGAGGGGCCTCATTCGAAGCCTGGTGTGGCGGACCACATACGTGGACGCTGCCATGTGTCCTAGAATCTGAAGGCACGCCCTTGCTGTTGTCCCCGGAAAAGTGGTGACCGAGGCGATGAGACCTTTGAGGGTTTCGAACCTGCTCACAGGGAGAGAGGCTGTGGCCCTTAAGGAGTCCAGTAGTGCCCCTATGAATTCTATGCGCTGCACGGAAACTAGCGTTGATTTGGTCTCGTTTACCAAAGGCTGAGATTGGCACATGTGGACAGGAGCAGGTCCACATGGGCCCTCACATGAGACCGTGAGTTGCCCTTGCTAAGCCAATTGTCCAGATATGGGAACATCTGGACCCGTTCTCGTCTGAGGTAGGCCGCCACCACCGCCATACACTTTGTGAATACCCTGGGCGCTGTGGATAGGCCAAACGGGAGAACCGTAAACTGGTAGTGGTCGGGCCCCACGAGGAAATGGAGGAAGCGCCTGTGCCCTCTGAAAATATGTATGTGGAAATACGTGTCCTGAAGGTCCAGGGCCGCATACCAGTCCCCCGGGTCCAGGGAGGGGATAATAGAAGCCAGGGACACCATGCGGAACTTGGAGCGGACCATAAACCGAATGAGATTCCGCAGATCTAGGATGGGCCTGAGACCCCCTTTCGCTTTTAGGATCAGGAAATATCGGGAGTAGAAGCCCCTGCCCTGGAATTCTACTGGCACTCTGACCACTGCCTCCAGATGTAGTAGTCGTTCCACCTCCTGACCTAGGAGGTGAATATGCTCCGGGTCCCCCGAGCCCACCAGGGATGGGGGGTGGTTGGGCGGGGGTGAACTGAACTGCAATGTGTAGCCGTTGGAAATGGTGTTGAGGACCCAGCAGTCCGAGGTTGTTCGTGACCATTTCCCACGGAAGGCAAACAAACGGTTGCCGAACACAAACTTTATTAGTAGGGGGGTTTCCATGGCAACTGCCTTCGTGCCCCTCTGCAAATAGTCAAAACCGCCTCTTTCCCTTAAAGGGCCCAGGCTGTGGGGCAGAGTGGGACTGTTGTTGAGGCCAGCGCTTTTGGTCTCTCGGCCTCTTGTAAAGGAGGCTCATATCTGCTCTGTGCAGGGTGAGCTGACGTCTGCGGTTTGGCCTTGTCCTTGACTGGAGGGACGTAGAGGCCCAAGGTCTGCAGGTGGTATGAGAGTTTTTCATCCCGTGCAGCCTGGCGTCCGTCTGCTCGGCGAACAGGGCCTTCCCATCGAATGGCAGGTCCTGCATGAGGCACTGGTCCTCCGCTGAAAGCCCTGACAGGAGGAGCCACGATGCCCTGTGCATGGAGATCGCAGAGGCCATCGACCGAGCTGCCGTATCCGCCGCTGCCTGCAGGGCTGCTTTGGCTGCCGTCGCCCCCTCATCCACCAATGCCTTAAAGTCCTTCCTATCCCGCTCTGGGAGGAGTGGCTTGAACTTTGGCAGGGACTCCCATAAATTAAAATCATATCAGTTCAGTAAGGCCTGATGGTTGGCCACCCTGAGCTGGAAACTCGAAGAGGAGTAAAGTTTTCTACCAAAAGAGTCTAGTCTCCTGGCATCTTTATTCTTGGTGGTGGGCGCGGGCTGGCCCTGCCGCTCCTGGTGGTTCACCGATTCCACCACCAGAGAGTTAGGTGCCGGGTGAGAGTATAGGTATTCGTGGTTCTTGGCTGTCACGAAATATTTCCTCTCAGCCTTCTTGGAAATCGGGGCCAGAGAGGCAGGAGTTAACCATAGGACGTTGGAGATGTTGGCTACTCCTTGGTGAAGGGGTAAAGCCACACGGCCCGGCAGCGAGGGGGACAGTACATTGAAGAGGGAATCGGATGGGTCCTCCATCTCCTCGGGCTGCAGCTGGAGGCTTGACATCACTCGCTTTAGCAGGTCTTGATGCGCCCTTAAGTCTTCCTGCGGAACAGAGGGCAGCGGTGCCATGATGGTATCATCTGGTACAGGAGAGGAGGCCGGCACGGGGCTGTGGGCTGCAGACGGTGCCGGGGGATCAACCCCCAGGTCAGAGTCCAGGTGTGGAGCCGACAACTCATGCTCTGTCGATTTGTCCCTTGGCCTAGATAGTGAGGCCGACGGGACCTCGGATGCTTCGGCCACTGAGCGGGTTCCCGCCTGGGTGGGCATCAGTAGCCACGGTGCCCACTGACACCATTGTCCCTGCCATGGGGCCCCTTGCCACTGTCCATGCTGCGGACCAGGTAGCGCTATCTGGTCTGGCTGATCGATACGGCCCAGCGAGGGGTGGCTGGGTGCTGAGGCCGAGGTCACCACCGACCAAACGGTACCATAGGAGCGGTGGAAGCGACAGTGCCTACGATGCCGTCTTCCACGGGACCGGGACCTTGACGTCAAGGACCGGTACCCCCCGGACGTACTGATTCGAGACTCGCTTCGGCACCTGGAGCTGCAGTGCCATGGTGCTGGTGACATGCATCGGGAGCCCCATGTGTGACGTCTGACAGAGCGGGAGCGTCGACGTCTGTCGCGCCAAGACCGGCTACAATAGTTGTGTCGTGAAGAGGAGCGCCTTTGATGCCTATCTTGGTGCCTACATCCACTGCTGTGTGGTGTGGAGAGACCCCGAGACTCCTGCCCGGACAGCACCGATAACACCGGTAACCTCGCTGACGTCGAGGGTGATGGACGCAGGCTGCGAGTGAACCTGTTGCTGCATGCTGAACGAGGTAGAGAGCGGTCTTCGGAGTAAGAGCTGTGCTGTACCAGGGAAGCCTGTCAAGCACCCAGTGGCGGTTTGCCTCGGGACTGGGGGCTCGCCCTGGGCACCAGCAAGCTCAAAATGTCTCGAGTGGCCCGTAGAGCCTCCGGCGTCGATGGGATCCAGACCGCAGGAGAGGTGCATGTCGACACTGCCGGGCTACTTCACTCAGCACGAGTCGGAGGTTTTGAGCCCGTGGGGAACCGAGGGATCCCCAACATGGGAGCAGCCTCTCCCCCTCCCTTCTCTCAGCGCCGTTGCGAAGTCAAGCTCTTCCTTTGCTTCTTGGAAGGGGAGCGGTGCCGACTGGGGGAGGGGGCTTCACTGCGCACCGACGATGCGGTGCCTGGCGCTGAGTCCACTCGGTCTACTGGGGTTGGAGCCAGCACCGATTCCATGAGGAGAGCGTGAAGTCTGATGTCCCTCTCCTTCTTAGTTCACGGCTTAAAAGACCTGCAGATCTTGCAGCGTTCACTCACGTGAGTTTCGCCCAAGCAGTGGAGACACTCAGCATGCGGATCACTCCTGGCCATGGAACAGTGATAGGAGTTGCACGACTTGAAGCCTGGGGCATGGGGCATGCCCCGGGCCCACTCTAACTACTGAAAAACTTCTTCCTACAAGCTACTAACAACTAGCTAAATGTACCACTAAGATCAACTGGAAAGGCTGCAGCAGAGCTGGAGCAAGAAGTTCCGACGCACCTTCACTGGTGGCAAGAAGGAACTGAGGGTGGGGGGGAGTGTGCGGCTCCCCTTATAGCGCAATATAGAGGCGCCACTCTAGGGGTCGCAGCAGTGCTCCCCCCTATGGGTACTGCTAAGGGAAAAACTTCCGGCACTGGTGCACGTGGCAAGCACGCACACTTACTGTGGAATACACATGAGCAAGAACTCGAAGAAGAATACTTTCATAAAGAAACCTTATTTCTGTGGCTTGAGATATTTGCCTCATATTTCAACTATAGTGCATTTGGTTTGAGTTTGTCCAAAATCTCATTTAGGTCAATGCATGACAAGACAATCTAAATAAGACATCTTATATTCAAGATAATTAATCAATGATCATTAGACTAATTAAGATTCCTGACCTCATAATTCTAGATATTTCAGACTATAAACTCAATTTTTAAATGAAACCAAGAGACTAAAATGGAGGGGACTAGTGTCTGCAGCATGACACAGTTGCAAACTAATCCATTCTAAATATCTATTTCAACTTTAAATCTTTAATATTTTAAAAAATACATAGAACTCTTGACTTGTATTAAAAGAAGTCAATATGGCTTGTCTATATGGTGCAGCAATGCAGACCAGAAGGGTGTAAATAGAATAGCACTCTATAGTGTGGTGCTCTAACTGCCCTGCATAGATCCCACTGATGTGCTCAAAGGTTTCTAGTGCATGTGTTTGGGACTATATCAACATGCACTAGGTACCTTGTAGACCACGTCAGCAGAGTCTATAAGTGGCAGTTAGAGCGCAACACTTTAGAGCGCTCTACTATTTACACCTTCCTGGTGTGCCCTGTTGCACCATATAAACAAGCCCTATGACACTTAATATGAAAGTTCTTTCACAAAGAATTAGGTACTAAAGAAAACCATACAAAATTTAAGGTAATGCAATTATATCTGTCCTGTCAGATTCCTTTTACCTTTAGTTTCCTTCTTGCATTGAATTTCCTCAGTTGCTCTACTGTTTCTGGAAGATGAATCTTGTATGCATAGCGATCCCTCTCCTACAATAAAAAAAAACAAAACAAAAAACTCAAACTTCGCTCTGACAAAAAATATTAAAAATTGGCCAAGATATGCATTAGATACTAAATTATCACACAGCAAGTTAGGATTTGATTACACTGATGTAAACCAGGGGTTGGCAACTTTTGGCTTGCGGCCCATCAAGGTAATCTGCTGGTGGGTCACGAGACATTTTGTTTACGTCTGCGCCGCTTTCCGCAGCTCCCATTGGCCAGGAACGGCGAACTGCGGCCACTGAGAGCTGCACAGGGCCGTGCCTGCAAACGATCAACGTAAACAAAATGTCTCGCGGCCCGCCAGCGGATTACCCTGATGGGCCATGTGCCGAAGGTTGCCGACCCCTGATGTAAACATTAAGGAAATTTCTTATAGAAACCAAGATGGTTGGATTCCAGAATGGGAGAAAGACAGGTGATGTGTTGTCACTTCCTGTGGCTGAAATCTATTATCAGTTGGTAGAATATTAATGGAACAGATTCTGTAAATTGCTGGGTAAGAGTTTTTCCTAAAATGGCAAATTACAAAAGAATTCAAGTTAAATAACTTGGAACCCCCAATGTGAGCTGCTTCACTTAAGCTGGATTTTATTTTTACTTCCTGTACTTAGTAAGTTTTCGACAGCGACAAAAAGAAAACACACAATGTGAAAAAAAATTATGCAATCTATTCAATACCGGAGATTATAACTCCTAAAAGGCAGTGTCTTATAAAAATATATCTGATGCAAAGTTAGAGATAATGCAATTATTGCAAGTATGTTTGCTGCTCCCCATTCTTGTTAACAACATTCTTAAACACATAACACAATTTGAACACTTGAGCATCTAGTCAATTTAAAGCCATTAAATTGTATGTATTACTGAAAGGAGTGGAGAGACAATCTTATTGATCTCTTTCAGTTTTAAGATTAATTGGTTAAAATTTTAGTACACTACAGTAGCTTTAAGATGTTGGTCATTTCAACATTTAAATACACAAATAATTATATCAGTATTAACTGATCATATTTAAAATGGCTTGTGTCACTGCAGAATCCTTTCTTCATTACTATTAAGTTATCAAAGAATATTTGAATGTATCACCATATGTGTATATATATCTCCTCAATATATGTTCCATTCTATATGCATCCGAAGAAGTGGGCTGTAGTCCACGAAAGCTTATGCTCTAATAAATTTGTTAGTCTCTAAGGTGCCACAAGTACTCCTGTTCTTCTTTTTGCGGATACAGACTAACACGGCTGTTACTCTGAAACCTGTCACCATATAATATTACACTTCAGCTTTAATATAAGGAAAACAGATGTAGTGGCTCTGTAAAACATTAATATTAATTAAAAAATATACTCTGGAGAACCATATGATAGACAGCATCATCTCTCACAAATGACATTCACTACCACATTCATACTAATAATCTGTGTATATTGCATCCTGTCAATGACTCATGGCTATGTGGGGTTAATGAAATTTTGATTCAGGAAAGGAAGGCTGAGTTTAGCTTAGTAAGGCAGATATATGACCAGACTGAATTAGAGAATGCCAATAGCCACTTCAGGATTATGCTGGCTAGTATTTATTACAAACTCAATTTTGCTTCTTCTCGCCTGCCCAACCCTCTCACCCAACTTTAAGTTCACAAAATAAAGTTATATCAGCCTCAAAATGTGCAGGTTAGCACTAGGTAGGGCCAAGGTTACATTTTCCTGCCAAATTTGCAGGGATTTGGACAATAAAGCTCCTCAGTTATGATACCCTAGTGACAGACGCATTCACTAGAGTTAAAAAGTCTAACTTTCCTTTGGCCACACGACAGAAAACAAAACGCAAAATAGAAAGCAAGAGAGAAATAAAACTTTGTTAACCAGATTCTAACTAGTATCAATGCCCAGAACCAAAATTTATTAACTTCTGAATGTGGAATACTGCTATCGACCTCCAGCTCTGGTGAGTTTAGCACAGGACATCCTAGGGGCTGCTGGAGAGCTCTGCTTACATTCTCCCCAAGCTCCCACCTTTCTTTATAGAGATAGGCTTCAAAAACTCCTATCACTAGCAAGGTTTCTCAGTGGAAAAACATCTATTTTCATACCAGAAGGCTGATAAAAGCAGCTGCTGAGCCTTCTCAGGTCACCTGCAGGGGAAGGAGGAAGAGATGGAAGATAAAGCTTCTAAAATTCACATGGGATTCTATTATCTGGACTCCAGGAGGGCCATAGGAAGAAGTGGGAATGCTCCCCAAATCATCTTCCACACAGCACTACTCTACATCCCACAGTCCTCTTGAGGCACATATGGAGGCTCAATCCTGCAAGGTGTCGAGCACTCAGGCCCCAATCCAGTAAAGCACTTAAGCACATTTAAGTGTTTCTGTAACTTGATGGCTAATCAAAAGAGCAAAAAACCAACTCCATGTTTTTAAGGATATGAACTTTTGAGATGTTATGTTGTTGGCTTTATTTACCTTCAGCCAAGGATGATTCAGGGCCTCATAAACGGTTATCCTTTCAGCTGGGTCCAGCATAAGCATGCGGCGTACCAGATCTTTGGCACTTTCAGAGATATGGCTCCATTGCCTGGGATTCATCTGATTGTAAGAAAAAAATTAAAGCAAGTGACAGAGTACAACAATTATAGGATACAGTTATTCTGTACAATGAGCAACTAAAGTATAAGGGTAGGTGACATTGGTACTATTGTCAATATTTTATTACTATGAATGTACACATAAGACTTGTGTACCATTGAAAAAATAGATACATGCTAGTATGTGAAAACTAAAACACTACGTACAGTGCACGATGATTATACAACTGGTAATATGGTACCCATTTTTCCACCTACTTTTTTGCATGTAATGTTCCCTATAGATCAAATTCACCCTTCCCTGCACAAAGCAAAAGTAATCAGGCTTTGTCTGTGGAAATGAAATGGATGAAGGGACAAGTTTATGAGCTGCAGTGCAGCCACTCTACACCACAGTGAAGTGTTGAGCTGCTGGATCTGAATAAGAGGGAAATCAGTGGAGTTCCATGACCCCTCCCACCCTGTGGTTCTTAGGAATGCAGAAGACCTTGTGGACAACTGCTCCTTCCATAAGGCCAGTGTAAGGTTTAAAGGTTTCAGGAAACCTTTTCGCTATTTCCTTGCAAGGGTAGAATTTCATCCAGAATCATTGAGACAAAGAAATGTACACTTCAATGCCACTTTTAGAATCAGTTTCAGAGTAGAACCACACTAAGCAAGCAACAACATACAAGGCGATGTATAGTATAATCACACGTTTCAAGTGTGATCAGCTTTGTGCCTTCAGCTGTTCAAGAAGAGATGATTACCAATATAGGCACACTCAATTAAGTATCTTACTGTTGTTGTAAAACACTTTTTTCCCTGAGGCTCTCAGCTGCAGAGTAGACATACCCTGGTTAATTAATATAAAGAATACTACATATTATACGACTATCAAACTTTAGCAAGATTCTTACCATTTTGCTAATGTACTAAAGGTGTGATTTTGATGTATGCAAAGAAGAAATGAAATGAAAGGGCTTTAGCTCCTTCCTCATAATGACTCCATGATGTCGGAAAGTGTTATGAAACAAGTTTGTCCTCAAACACTGTAGTTTGTTATCAATTACAAGTAGCTCCTTAGTGAGTAATCAGTTATTTCATAGCTTACTATACAGTGTAATATGACAAAAGTATGATACCATTTGTACATTAAGATAACCACAAATATTTTTACTAAATTAATGAGATCATTCTTTAGCTATCACATTTAGCATTTAGAACTACAAACAAATGTGAGAAATTTTATAAAATGGAGGAATACATATACGAGTTTATGTATATATCAGTCATACAGATAACACAGAACATATAGTACATACTGAGGCCCTAATCACAAAAAACATTTATGCATGTAAGTAGTCTCCCTGAACTCATTGTAAGGTCAGGGTCCAATTTTGATGTTACTTTAGCTGCTTAATCTAGATAAATGATATGGTAATTTAAATGCCAGAGACTGTTAAACACATATACCATGGAAAAATGGATCAATAATGATATAAGTATCTCTATTTGCACATAGAGAGCTGTTTGTCTTGTGGAATTTTGCAAATTTCATTCAGGCTAATTAGCAGCCAAAATATAGAAAGCAACTTCCAGAAATTTTTACAGCAGTGTTTTACCTCAGTGAAAAAGTAATCATGCACACTGTCATTTACCTTATATTTTCCTTTAATAATGCCTTCAAATAATCTTTCCTTGGTTCCATAAAAAGGCAAACAACCACTTAGTAGAATAAAAAGGATCACTCCACAACCCCAAACATCTACAGGCTTCCCATAGGGTTCTCTTTTTACTACTTCTGGGGCCATAAAATGAGGTGTTCCTACACGTCCTAAATGGAAATACAAACAAAATTGAGTAAAGTGATGTGTTTCAAACATGAAAATAAAAGTGAATAGGAAAGAAATTAATCTGCATTAAACCGAAACAAACAGTTTTAATGGAAAGTTTTATTCACAGATTAAACTTTTTTTTTAAGACAATATTTTCCTTTTCTATAATCAGTATTTGTGAAATGTTCAGGATGGAGTAGTCATTAATTTCTCCGCTCCTTGGTTTACCCATCAATAAATTGGGTAAAGTATTTACCTACCTTCATGTCATGTAATTAAAGGTTATTTAAAAAGGCTCTGAGATCCTTGGGTGAAATGTACTGTATAACAAGTATTTGACAGCCATGGAGAGCAAGGCTCTTCATTTATCCACAGAACAGGTACAACGGAAGACTGTTCCCACCTAAATACTTTACCAAAGTTTCTTAACTTTGATTTGTAGGAGTCACCTCTAGAGCTGAGATGGCTGTTCAGGCTCCATGTCCTTTGATACCCTTCAGCAAAAAGGCCATCAAACAGTGCCTAATGTTTTTGTGGTGTGGACATTGTCCCTGAAGAATTATATTGACAACACAAACTCGCATCAGATGCGAATGTTTTGGGGGCAGGTTTTGAATTAGTCATTAAACAGAGGACCATGCAAACAATTATTTTTATGATCAATGCCCTTGAACTTTCAAGGGAGTAAAAACAAGCTTTTTTTTAGTATTACTTTTGCTCAATTACTAACTGACATGTTAAACTGAACAAATATAATAAAAGTCATTTTATCGCCCTCTATACATTCATCCCCAAATGGTCCCTGTTGCAAAGGAACTACAGAAGAATTGCAAATGTAATTTTCCAGCAATACGAGCTTTGTCTGTACTACATGAGCAGCCTTAGGACTTCACAGCCACTTATGGTAACATCTGGGGAAAATCACAAATCTGGCTAACAGCTGCTACCATCATCACTGGATCTAGCATCATTTATGCGCCCAGACTCGACAATGGTACTGCCCAAAAGCCTGAGTCAGGCCCACAGTGCTGGGTACTGTACAAATTCAGATGAAAAGATGCTCTCTGCCCTACAGGGATTATAACCTAAAGGACTCAACTGCTATCACCATTTAATGCTACCACTATTCAAAGTTGCCTCGCAGAAAGACTTCTGCTGGACTGCTTTTTCCTGGGCACCACAAGGCGACAAAACACCAGGAATATGCTTTCACTTGGTTGTACAATTTTATAAAGTTTACAAATTGAGAACTATCTGGCAATAACTTGTCCAGGGCAGGTCATCCTTCCTTTGTAATCCATCTATCTTGTAGTGGCAGGTTGCCCCTGCTCCCTGTAATTTGGTCCCAGCACCACTGGTGGGACTTCGCCACTCTCCCTTTGTATGAGGGCTAAGGGGTGGGGAAGAGGGGGTTGTTTCCTCACTGTCTCAGATTTTAGGAACCCCAACCCACCTTCTATAAATGCCTTCTTCTAATCCATTTCCAATTCCGATTCCGATCAATCAGGGAACTGGAGCCCCAACTGAATGATTACGTGCACTGGGCATGTGCTAATTTGTAATGAAATTAATTTTACAATCTTACCTATCCACCAGGTCCTCAGGCCGCTGAGAGAAAGGTGAAAAAAAACACCTTGCCCAGGCCAATGTGGTACTGAGGGAAAAATTCAATTATGAACCCCAAAAAGGAGACTAGTGCTCACAACAAAGCCCAGAAACTGAGTCCTACTCTAATCCCAATGGGAGGGAGAGGGGAAGCTTTCCTCCCAGTGCAGACTGGTGCTTCAGAGCAGGAGGAAAAGGCTTTTAAACCCTCCCTTGAGGTACCTGGGAGCCAAAAGACTTATCTTGCACCCATCTGCCAAACCAATCAGCAACAGATCCTCCATCCTCTAGACCACAAGGAGGGGAGGGTTATGTGGAATCCTTCAAAGGGTCAAGGGTTTTCTTTCCTCTGATGGCTCAGACTAAGCCACCCCACCTCTGAGGCGGGGCATTTATGGAGTCGAAGATTACCAACTTGCTTAGAATCATATGATTTTTTTCCAAGTGCCTACAGATCCATGTAGAGGATATCAATGCTAGTAGTAACACTGCTTATAAGAGAGTCTCCTTCAGCTTAATGGTAGAACTACTTGAATGAGGAGGTTACTTACCTGTAACTGGAGGTTCTTCGAGATTTGTGGTCCCTATCTATAGGCCACTGAGAGCTTTATGCATGCGCACCATGTGTCCAGAGCCAGAGAATTTGAAAGTAGTGTCCATTGATCCGTGCATGCTCCCTGACTCATGGTTTCGTTCAAGGTGATGAAGTGTGGGTCAGACTGATTGTACCTCCAATTCCTTCTCCACCACAAATCCAGAGGGGAAGGAGGGCGGGAAGTGGAAAACAAATAGAAGAACCTCTAGTTACATCTCAAAGAACCTCTAGTTAGAGTAAGTAACCTCCTCCACTTCTTCGAGCCTTCGTCTTTGTGCCCCCGTTTGTTGATGTAGCCAACAGGCATGGTGTTGTCTGACATGATGAGAATATGAAGCCCAGGAGGAATAGACTAGTCCAGGCCATGACTAAAGGATTCTTGGCTACGTGAGTTATGAGTTCTTGCGGAATCTGGAACCTGTCCCTTGGTTGGTAGGCTCGTGATCTGACTGAGTTGATGGTGGCCCCTATAAAGTCTAGGCATTGTCTGGGGTTTTTTGGTCCGTTTTTGACATTGATACTGACTCTGAGGGGAAAAAGGAGGCCAAGCAACATGGAAATTGAAAGATGCTGCCTGACTTTTTGTCTCATTTTGTTTTAGGTTAAATAAAGTCAATTCACTTGTATATTCTCAATATCAAACCTCATCTTTTGCGTTTCTTTAATTATGACCTCATAAAAATATTCAACAGTATCCTGCAATTACAAGAAAGTACTAGTATATATTCTTTCAGCATTTTTTCCACTTAACCAAACAAAATATTTAAGTTTATTAGTGGTTAACACCCTAAACAAAAAAATCCCAAAGCTATTTACACATTCTGATCAATACACTTAGCACGACAAAAAAAAAAAAAAAAAAAAAAAGACCAAAACCTGAAATTATTATCTAGAAACATTTTGAGTATGTACTTGAAACTGATGTACTAATCAGCTTCCTTATTTTTTCTAAAGGAAGTGTTACAATTCTCGGGTAACAGTTTCTAAATGGTTCCCCTTCTCTTCCTAATTATAGTTAGCATGTACACACACACACACACACACACAAAACGCATGTACACAGCTACTGTATAACAACAAACAAGACAAATATAAAACAAATGTAAAACTTTATAGTTGTCAGAACTGCAGCTGCAACCATGATATGCAAGGTTTTTTTTAAGTGTAGTACCCACCCATTTTGCTAATATTAATTTCAGTATTAACAAGTGACTTCAAATGGTAGTAGACAAGTAGTCAAACTTATTGGGTTTTATTCCCTACCCTGTTTTCACTGACTTGCTATGTGGCCGTGGACAAAGTCATAATGTTCAGTGTCTCAGTTTCCTCATCTTCACAATGGGCACATCAGTAATTCCCTATTATACAGGGATATTGTGAACTATTTTGTTCAGCACTTTGAGGTAACTGGATGAAAGATGTTAGCTAAGTACTATGTACTTACATAAAACAGAAAGAAAAAAGTTTTTATTGAAATGGGAGCTACATAAATTAATTTTAGAACTTGACAGAAAAGACTGCATCCTTGAGCAGCTCAGAAAATTGGCTATTGTATCAGCTCATGTCATTGCTGACCTGAAAAGGAACCTGGCAAAGAGCAGCCAGGAGAAAGCCCCCAGTGCAAATAACAAATCTCTTTATTTGTTTCAGCAAACTGTTTTGGTTTAAGAGCCTTCAAGAATCTAGGGACCATATAGCTGTTTTATGATTACATACTTCACCCTATACTTAAGAACACACACTAAACAAATGGCAACCTGATTGACTGTGACATTTAAGCTGGAAGGCAGGAAAAAAATAACATGAATTTTAGCAACTCTATGTAACAGAGTTAAAATTGTGTGCGTGGGGCAACTTGCATTTCCCCTGTGAGGCTACAATTGTTCTGGTCCTCATCAGAAAAGGAAATGAAACTAATGAGGTTATGTTTCAAAAGTTAGGTCTTCCACATTGCCTCACAGTGTTGCTGCTATGTCAGCAAAAGCAGATTAAACAAACTGTATACCATACAAAACACCTTTTAAAGTTGAAACTTCAAAGGTTATGTGCTGAATGCCCTAAAAAGGGTAAAGGACACTTCAATACACTTATGATATTTGCTAACTTCTTTTTTTCAAGTCAGCAAGCTGCTACCCTCCCCACCATATTTAATGTGGTAAAATGCTGCAGCTCCTTTTCTGGTGATGTCATACCTATAGTTTACATTTAATAGCCCTGGAGAAAGAAGGTTGCCTAGGTAGTAAACAAGTCCCTTTCCAAATATCACATCTTTAAATTAAGATAATTTCTGGTTTTATAGACTCCAATATAGAAGGATTTTTTTCCAATAAAACAATCTTCACACTAGGGTCCCTCCTGTTTCCTCTCTAAATGAAACAGTCTCTTAGGCCCTCAGGAGTCTTTGTTCCTTTGTAGACACCAGATAACTCCCTTTCTTCCTTCTGATGCACAAGGAACTCTTTCATCCAATAACCAGGCTGAGCCCTCCTCCATTTTTTCCCAATGAACTGATGTAAATGTAAGAAAAACACGGTATTTTATTTTATTTTCTATTATTCCTCACATCCAGGAAATAAACATAAGAAAATGTTTTTTATTTTAAAACAATTATAAAAAAGAAGAATGTAAGGAGTTCTCAGAGCCTCGATATATAAATAACCCGGTAACCCTAAAGGTTAGTTGTGCTATACACAACTTAGTTGATACACCTCTACCCCAATATAACGCGGTCCTTGGGAGCCAAAAATCCCTATCGCGTTATAGGTGAAACCCCGTTATATCGGAGTAGCGGCGGCAGGGCTCCAGCGGTGATTTAAAGGGCCCGGGCTCCCCACAGCAGCCAGAGCTCCAAGCCCTTTAAAGCGCCGCCGGAGCCCCAGGGTAGCTCCAGCAGTGATTTAAAGAGCTCCGGGCTCTGGCTGCTGCGGGGAGCCCCGGGTCCTTTAAATCACCGCCCGAGCCCTGCTGCCGCAGCCCCGGGACAGCAGCAGCAGGGCTCCAGCGGTGATTTAAAGGGCCCGGGGCTCCCCGCAGCAGCTGGAGCCCCGGGCCCTTTAAAGCACCGCCCGAGCCCCGCTGCCGGAGCCCTGGGGTTACCGCGCTATATGCGAACCCGTGTTATATTGACTCGCGTTATATCGGGGTAGAGGTGTATTTAATGCAAGCAAGTCTATGGAGACCCCTTTACTCAGACAAAAGGATGAAACTGCAATTTGGACTGCTATTAAAAAGACACTAAACTAGCAAAAACACCACTTTAGAACATTAGTACTGAGATCAAAGTGAGGAAATTCAGAATTATGGCTTCCCTGTAACGTCCATGATATTAGAGCACAGATGATATAATTTTTAATCAGAGTGTTCCATGACAGTTGGCAGCATTATATACCTTACCACTAAGAAAATATTTGGGGGCCTGGATGATCTGGAAGACTATAATGGGTAACATAGCTTTGTGCTTCTAGGTCACACTCTAATTTGATCTAGGTCAAATCAGATCAGTAACTGAAGGTCATTACCATCTGAAGGCTCTTCAGTGGCATGTGCTGAATATGATGGCAGTCTGTCCAATCTCCTGTTGACAAATATCAACATCACAAAATGATCTTATGTTGTCTTTTTCAGCAAAGAATGTGAAGTCTGAATAGATACAGAGACTTATGCCCTCTCACCATTAAAGGGGACCCTTCCAGATCAATCAGTTCTGAGGCACATTACAATGTCATGTGAGGAAGCTTGCACAATTGATAATTTTGCTTTGTGTGTTCTGTGGATAAACAGAGAGCTTCAGTCTCCAGTGTTGCCAATCTTAAAACCATTCACAAGTGCTAAAGATAAATTTTGACTTACCTTTGATCATTTAGTTTCTATGACTCTTCCATATTATTCCAGACAATAGGGTTATGCTTTCCACAAGAAGAGTATATATAGAGACCCAATCAGATTTTGTCAACCCTAAGGCAGGGGACTGATGACCAAGATATCAGTAGTAGATTCTTTCAACACCAGTAGTGTCTGAACGATGTATAAGGGAACAACTGGAACAAATAATTTTTAGGGAAAAAAATGTGAGGTACTAACAAACATCACCATCCGACCTCTCATAATAGAGTAAAATGTTTTTAAATTAAGGAATTCCAAAAAGAGTGGGATGTCTAGAATAATGTGGAAGGAATAAAGGAATCACAAACTAGATCAGATAGGTCAAATTTTACTGCCTCTAATTCCTTTCCACATTATTCCAGACAATAGAAACTTTTAAAGCAGGTGCGAGGGAGATGACTAGATAATGAAAAAAAATACTATTCAATTTCAGTAGAGACTACTGCTTGAAGAAACCTTATTTTGAAAGATGTATCTCTAGACTAGATATCTAGATGGTAGGGTCCAGAAAACGTATAAAAGCAAAGACCACATGGTATCCAGATAAGTTACAACAATTGATGCACGGGCCTTCCTTGCCCACAAAACTGCTATAGAGAAAGTAGACTGATCCTTAATTCATGAATAGACTTTTGTTTAGCCACACAGGTCTGCAATATGCACTCTGAAATCCACCTAGATGCAGAAATGAGTTTTTGGCATTTGTATCTTTTGAATAAAATGAAGTCTGTCAGAGTCAAAGCACTGTCAAAGTAAATTTTTATTTTCCTCCTAAAATCTAGTTTACGTAGGTTTCTCACCATACAGTGGGTTAACGTACTATCTAGGTGAAAAGAAGAAAATTTTGGGAATAAATGAAGGAATTGTGTGTTTACAATACTAACTTGTCCTTAGAAAATGTAAGGAACAATGTGCCACATAATTTGAACATTATAATGTAGAGCAAATGGCTACTAAAAATCTAGTCTGTATGGAAATAAAATATTCTGAAACGTCTAGCAAGTTAATGTAGAGCATTTAGCCCCACCAAGAATATAATTACATATGGATGGGAAACCATCAATATTCAGGACTTTTCAGACTGTCCCAAAAGCCACAGTCTGATCTTCAGGGAATTATACGATAGTCTCTTACTCAGCTATTTTGGTCAGAATTCTAGAATGCTGGCTAGTGAAGCACCAAGAGAACTGACTTTTTGCATATTACCCTATGCAGAGAAGACATCATATTCTCTAGTAAGATGAAGCTGATTTTTTTGATTTATGAGGATATTACATGATCCTGGGGGAAACTTTCTTAGGTAACTAATATTTAGCAGTTATGCCTTGAGCAAAATCAGTACTGGACTGGGATGGCACAATTGGCCTTGAAGATTGTTTCCTAGTAATGAAGTGAATGGAATTGTTATCCAGATGAACACTGAGTTTCAAGATCTCTGTAGCCAGTGCAGAACTACCAATATGTTTACCTTCTTTGCACTTATCCATTTTTGTTAATGGTACTAGCTTAACCTTGGAGAAAATACATAAGCTAAGTGGAAAAAAAATCACTGGTGGACTCAGTGCTTCTTTTCTGTCATACTTTTACCCCATAACCTAACTGAAAGACCTGGGGACTTGACAGTATAGACGTGTTTCTATCTGATCTACAGTTCCTGCTGCTGAAAACATACATCATTGAAAGTATTTTGAGACACAACTCCAAAGAATTGACAATCATAATATTGAACACCTTTCCTAGAAAAGAAGCAGAGATCACAAGGATGTGAGTTTACATCCATGTAACCACTAACTTGCTATGTTCCACCTGCCTCACCAATCACATTGTTACCATGCAGATATGTTGAACTGTTCCCAACATATTTACAGACACCTTCCTCTATGAAAGTAGCCTGCTGTTCACAAAGTATGACAATCCATATGTATTCTCTATACAGAGAAAATTCCATCTTGGTTTACTGTGAATTCAGAACACAATACATCTTGCTTCTTCCTAATGGCACTCAAGGGAACACAGTGGTATTTCCACACATTTCTTTTTAAACTATGACTTCCATGTCCAAAAGATTTTGTACTGTGTCCTTAATGGTCAGACTCTTAAAAATAATCTCTGGTGACTTGAGAGTTGAATAAATTGCCCATGGCTGTGTTTCTAAAAATTCCTGAGTGAATCCTTTTGTTAATTATCTCCAGTACACACTTGTCCAGTGTTAACCTCCTCACAGGCTTTTATGTTAATGACGCTTTGTCAGCTTGAAAGGATGAATTAGCTTGATAAGGCTCCTCCAAACAAAGCAAAAGGGACTCTAAGTTAAGAAGTGGAAGAATTTTGAGAGTGAAAGCCTGGCCTGATCTCAAGTACCTGGAAACTGAATTTACTGTCTTGACCAGTAGAATTACAGAATTGTTTTTAAAAAATCCTGTACAGTGGTAAAAAAAGACGGTTACTCACCGTTGTAACTGTTGTTCTTCGAGATGTGTTGCTCATATCCATTCCATTAGGTGTGTGCGCGCCGCGTGCACGATCGTCGGAAGATTTTTACCCTAGCAACACCGGCGGGTCGGCTGTGGAGCCCCCTAGAGTGGCGCCTTCATGGCGCTGAATATATACCCCAGCCAACCCGGCGCCCCCTCAGTTCCTTCTTGCCGGCTACTCCGACAGTGGGGACGGGGGGCGGGTTTGGAATGGATATGAGCAACACATCTCGAAGAACAACAGTTACAACGGTGAGTAACCGTCTTTTCTTCTTCGAGTGCTTGCTCATATCCATTCCATTAGGTGACTCCCAAGCCCAACTTAGGTGGTGGGGTCGGAGTGAGACATTGCTGTGTGCAAAACCGCTGATCCGAAGGCAGCATCGTCCCTGGACTGCTGCACTAGTGCATAGTGAGCTGTAAACGTGTGGACTGATGACCAAACCGCCGCTCTACAAATGTCCTGGATGGGAACTTGCGCCAGGAAAGCCGTCGAGGAAGCTTGGGCCCTCGTGGAGTGAGCGGTGAGGTGTGGTGCTGAAACACCTGCCAGGTCATAGCAAGTCCGGATGCAAGACGTAATCCAGGAGGATAGGCGTTGTGATGAGACCGGTGAGCCTTTCATTCGGTCGGCCACTGCAACGAAGAGTTGCGTCGTCTTTCTAAAGTGCCTTGTGCGGTCAATATAGAAGGCCAGGGCCCTGCGTACGTCCAGAGAATGCAAACGTTGATCCTGGCGAGTAGCATGTGGTTTAGGGTGAAAGACCGGGAGAAATATATCCTGGTTGATATGAAATGGAGAAACCACCTTAGGGAGAAAGGCAGGATGTGGGCGGAGCTGCACTTTATCCTTATGAAAAACTGTGTAAGGGGGCTCGGATGTAAGCGCCCTGAGTTCAGAAACGCGCCTTGCTGAGGTGATGGCTACGAGGAAGGCTGTCTTCCAGGATAGGTACAGAAGTGAACAGGTGGCTAGTGGCTCAAATGGATGACCTGTGAGCTTGGAAAGAACCAGGTTGAGGTCCCACGTCGGAACGGGCTGACGTTGCTGTGGGTACATCCGGTCTAAGCCCTTGAGGAATCTAACGACCATCGGGTTAGAGAATACCGAGGACGTGAGTTCCCCTGGGTGAAAAGCCGATATAGCGGCCAGGTGAACTCTAATTGAAGATATCGCCAACCCCTGCTGTTTTAGGGAGAGGAGATATTCCAATATGAGAGGAATAGGTGCCTGTAACGGGGACGTGGCTCGTTGTTCGCACCAACAGGAGAACCGCTTCCACTTGGCCAGGTACGTGGTCCATGTTGAGGGCTTCCTACTGCTCAGCAGAATCTGTTGGACAGAGTGCGAGCACTGCTGCTCTGCCTGGGTGAACCATGGAGCAGCCACGCCGTGAGGTGGAGTGATTGCAGGTCGGGGTGACGCAGGCGACCGTGGTCCTGAGAGATGAGATCCGGGCATAATGGAAGCGGGATCGGTGTCCGAACCGAGAGTTCCAACAGCGTGGTGTACCAATGTTGTCTCGGCCACGCTGGGGCGATCAGAATCACCTGTGCCTGGTCTCTGCGCAATTTGAGCAATACCTTGTGGACCAGAGGAAACGGAGGGAAGGCATAAAACAGGTGGTCTTTTCAGGGAAGGAGAAACGCATCCGAGAGGGAGCCCGGAGCTCGACCTTGCAGGGAGCAGAACACGTGGCACTTCCTGTTGTCTCGAGATGCAAACAGGTCTATCTGGGGAAACCCCCACTTCTGGAAAACGGAATGTATGATGTCCGGACGGATAGACCACTCGTGCGTCTGAAAGGACCTGCTGAGTCGGTCCGCTAAAGTGTTCTGGACTCCAGGAAGGAACGATGCCGTGAGATGGATTGAGTGGGCGATGCAGAAGTCCCACAGGCGAATGGCCTCTCGGCATAGAATTGACGAACGTGCTCCTCCTTGCTTGTTGATGTAAAACATGGCCGTGGTGTTGTCGATGAGAACTAACACACAGCGGCCACGTAGGAGATTGAGAAATGCCTGGCACGCCAAGCGTACCGCCATCAGTTCCCGAACATTGATGTGCAGGGCTAGCTGAGGTGCAGTCCACAGGCCCTGGGTATGGTGCTCGTTGAGATGGGCGCCCCAACCCAGAGATGAAGCATCTGTGACCAGGTGCAGAGAGGGTTGTGGGGCGTGAAACGGCATCCCTTCGCAAACCACATTGTGATCTAGCCACCATGTGAGGGAGGTCAGGACCGAGTTCGGGATTGTGACCACCATATTCAGGCTGTCCCGATGTGGGCGGTATATTGAAGACACCCAGGTCTGGAGTGGGCGAAGCCGAAGTCTGGCATGCCTGGTTACGTACGTGCAGGAAGCCATGTGACCCAGCAGGGTAAGGCACGACCTCACCGTGGTAGTTGGGAAGGCCTTGAGTCCTTGAATGAGGCTCGTGATGGTGCAAAAGCGATTGTCTGGCAGGATAGCTTGTGCGCGTCTGGAGTCTAGAACCGCGCCGATGAATTCTATTCTCTGGGTAGGTTCTAGAGTGGATTTGTCCTTGTTGAGTAGGATACCCAACTTGTTGAATGTGTGCACTATTATGTAGACGTGATCTCGGACTTGTTCTTTGGTGCGACCGCGTACCAGCCAGTCGTCTAGGTACGGGAACACCTGTATCCCTTGCCGACGAAGGTACGCTGCCACGACAGCCATACATTTCGTGAACACCCGTGGGGCCGAGGATAGGCCGAAGGGAAGGACTGCAAATTGGTAGTGCACCCTGTTTACCACGAATCGCAGGAAGCGTCTGTGAGGTGGGTAAATAGCAATGTGAAAGTATGCGTCTTTCATGTCGAGGGCGGCGAACCAGTCTCCAGGATCGAGGGAAGGGATAATGGCCCCCAGAGAGACCATGCGGAACTTCAACTTTACTACGAATTTGTTGAGTTCGCGCAAGTCCAAGATGGGTCGCAGACCTCCTTTGGACTTGGGAATGAGGAAGTAACGGGAATAGAATCCCCTGCCCCTTAATTCCACTGGAACCTCCTCTATGGCCCCCATAGCGAGGAGCGTAGAAACTTCCTGTATAAGAAGTTGCTCGTGAGAAGGGTCCCTGAAGAGGGACGGGGAAGGGGGGTGGGAGGGGGGGATTGAAGAAAACTGGATAGCGTATCCCCTCTCCACCGTGCGAAGGACCCAACGGTCCGAAGTTATAAGGCACCAAACACGGTGGAAGTGGGAGAGGCGATCCCGAAAGGAGGGGGCTGGATCCTGGGGGATGACTGGGGCGCCGTCCTCGACCGCACCTTCAAAAGTTCTGCCTAGGGCCTGAAGGTGGTCTAGGTGGCCCCTGGTTCTGACCAGGTTGAGGGCCGGTCCACCTTCTTCTACCACCTCGCCCTCGCCTCCGGGCCGAGTCCTGTCTCTGACGAGGCGGGGGGGGGGGGGGGTGGTAGAAGCGCTGAGGCTGCGGTCTAAATGGCCTGCGCTGAGGGCCCACAACATGCATCCCCAAGGAACGCATGATCGTCCTGGAGTCCTTGAGGCTCTGCAGGCGAGAGTCCGTCTTTTCAGAAAACAACCCTTGACCTTCGAAGGGTAGATCCTGCAGGGTTTGCTGCAGTTCCTGAGGCAGACCCGAAACCTGGAGCCAGGAGATCCTCCGCATAGCGATACCTGAGGCCAGGGTTCTCGCAGCAGAGTCCGCTATGTCTAAGGAGGCCTGTAAGGAGGTCCGAGCCACCTTCTTACCCTCCTCTACCAGGGCTCCAAACTCCTCCCTGGACTCTTGGGGAACCAACTCCTTGAACTTCCCCATAGAGTTCCAGGAGTTAAAACTATAGCGGCTCAAGAGCGCCTGTTGATTAGCCGCTCTAAGTTGCAGCCCCCCGGCTGAGTAAACTTTACGGCCGAATAAATCGAGGCGCTTAGCCTCCTTTGATTTGGGCGCTGCAGCCTGCTGACCGTGGCGCTCCCTGCGTTCACTGATGCCACCACCAGAGAACACGGCTGAGGGTGGGTATACAAGTACCCGTAGTCTTTAGACGGGACAAAGTATTTCCTTTCCACCCCTCTCGCTGTGGGCGGGATAGAGGCAGGAGTCTGCCATATCGTAGAAGCATTGGCCTGAATCGTGCGGATCAGGGGTAACGCCACCCTCGATGGGGCATCCGCTCCGAGGATATTCACGATCGGGTCGTGCACCTCCACTATCTCCTCCGCCTGCAGGTCCATGTTACGGGCCATCCTGCGCAGAAGATCCTGGTGAGCCCGAAGATCTATTGGAGGTGGGCCTGTGCACGATGTGCCCGCCACTGTCTCATCCGGAGAAGAAGAGGAAGATGCCTCCGGTGGAACAGGATCCAAGGGCTGGTCCTGTTCTCTCTGTTCCTGGGCTGGAACGTCACCTGCGCCTGGGTCCAGGGCGTCCGGTGGTGTGGACACAGAAGCCTCCATGCCCCCTGGCGGAGGCCGAGAAATGGTGGACTCCGGGGCCCTTCTGACGGAGTGACCGGAGTGAGAGGTCGAAGCAATTGGAGCCCCTTGCGCCTGATGGTACGCCCACGGGGTCCAAAACGACCAATGAGATGGGCCATGGAAATGGTCCCCTGTGTCCTGCCAGTGTCCTAAGTCCTGTTCCTCGGCTTGCCCCTGAGGGGGGTATGCCGACCTCGAGAGGTCCTCCGAGGAGCGGGACACCGATCTCGATGGCCACGGCGGTGCCGAGAGCTTCGAGACGATTCCTGTGGGCTGCGGTGCCGCACGGTGCCGGTCCGGAGATGATCTATCTCTACGCGGTGCCGGCGATCGGTACCGGGACCGCGACCGGTGCCGATGACCTCGTCAGTGCCGGGAGTCGGATCTGGACCTCGACGAGGACCTGGAGTATGCCCGGTGCCGGGAGCGGCCTCTCGACGTCGAGCATCGACCGTAGCGGTGCCGAGAACTACGTCTCGACGTTGATCGGTGCCGACGATCATAGCGGTGCCGAGACGTAGAGCGGTGCCGCGAAGATGATCTTGGCCGCGAGTACGACCGGTGCCGAGACGATATCCGGTGCCGGGACTGCGAGCGGCGTGGGGACCTGCTTCGGGACCTGGATCGGTGCCGAGGTTCCAGCCCTTGCGATGGAGGGCGCATCAAGGCAGGTTTCCCCCTCGACTGGACCGGGCGAGTCAACGGTGCCGTCGGTGCCGGTGGTTGGGGCGGTGCCGGCTCCGTGAGAGCTATTAAGTCTCTCGCCGCCGCGAAGGTCTCTGGAGTCGACGGGAGGCACTGTATCACCGCCGGTCTCGGTGGAGACGCTACCTGCACCGGACTCAACGGCCTCGGTGCCGGAGTCGACGGTGCTGGAGGCACCTGTTTCCGGTGCTCCACCGGTGGACGCGGCTCTACCCCCGGCACTGGGGGAGCCGGCGTCTTCGGCACAGAGGTCCCCGTCTTATGGGCTTTTTTATGCCCCGGGGATAATGACCGGCGCCGAGGCACTTGCTGTACTTGCGGTGCCGACGAGGTTCGGTGCCGGGGAGGCTTGTCCGACGCCACTCGCGTGGTCGTCATAGCCGGTGCCGCCGGGGCACTGCGCACCGAGGCGCTAGGTGCCGGGGCCTGACTTGTAGATGGAGCGTCCGGACTAAGTGCCGCCTCCATCAGGAGTTGCCGGAGCCGAAAGTCCCGCTCCTTCTTGGTCCTTGGTCTGAAGGCCTTACAGATCTTGCACTTATCTGTTTGATGGGACTCTCCCAGGCACTTCAGACAGGAGTCGTGCGGGTCGCTCGTGGGCATAGGCTTAGCGCAGGAGGCGCACTGCTTGAAACCGGGAGCGTTGGGCATGAGCCCGGCCCCGCGGTCGGGGGAGAAAGGGGGGGAGACGACCCCCCTAATCCCCTAAACTACAATAACAACTAAACAACTTTAAACTATTTAACTATTTAACTATAAACACTAGAACTACAACTATAACTATAACTGCGAATGACTAACTAAGCTAGGGAAAGTGGAGAACAGCTAAGCAGCGCTCCAGAGTTCCAACGACCGTCAGGGGCGGTAAGAAGGAACTGAGGGGGCGCCGGGTCGGCTGGGGTATATATTCAGCGCCATGAAGGCGCCACTCTAGGGGGCTCCACAGCCGACCCGCCGGTGTTGCTAGGGTAAAAATCTTCCGACGATCGTGCACGCGGCGCGCACACACCTAATGGAATGGATATGAGTAAGCACTCGAAGAAGAAGTTTCTTTTTGGTAACAGTATAGATTCAAGGCCTTACTAAAGTAAAAATTATTCCTTCAAAGGCAGCTTAATAGATTTTTGAGGATGTAACTGCTCTCTCCAATTGTGTTCTCCTGGATTGTGTGCAATTTGGGTTTGTCAGATACAGACATGTCTCTGTAAAAATTGTAGAGAAAACAGGCACTTTCCCATGAAAATAAATAAAAAATAAATCTGAAGAACTCAAATGTATATACTTATATATATTTTAGAGAAATCACTGCAAAAATACTGATGAGGGGCTTTTGAACAACAGCTTGTCTACATGGGGAAATTTACTGGCAGAACTATACCAGTATACTTATACTGCTATACTTATTCTGGTATACAGTGTAGTTTACACCACTGCAGTTATAGTGGTTTATCTTCTACCACTTTCAAAGTGACAAAGTAAACTGGGGCTGTGTCTACACTGCCACTTTCAGCGCTAAAATGTTTTGTCATTCAGGGGTGTGAAATTCCCTCCCTCCCTCCCCCCGAGCGACAAAAGTTTTAGCACTGAAAAGTGCCAGGACAGACAGCGCTTTATCACTGGGAGCCACGCTCCCAGTGATAAAGCTACCACTGCTTGTTTGGGGTGTTGGGTTTTTTTAAAATCGCTGGGGGAGAGCTCTCCTGGCCATAAAACGTGTCTATACTGCCTACATCAGAGCGCTGCCATGACGCGCTGTAACATGGGCAGCATAGACATACCCTAGAAAAAGGCACTCTTATTCCAGAATAAGCACGTCCACCTGGGGAGTTATACAGGTATAATTATACCAGCATAGTTCTGTCAGTAAATTTCCCCATGTAGACAAGCATGCAGTATATATGGTACTAGTTTCTGTGGACCTGTGAATGTCAGTGAGCATCTAGCATCTGCAGCAATTCTGCTACTGCACATTTTTAAGGTTTACTGAAGACCACTACAGGCCAGGAACACAGACTTTTTAAAGTCAGCAGAAGCAAGAAAGTGTGGGGACTGTACTCCCTAAGTCAACAATTCTTCAAAAAAATTTTGACTGAAAAAAAAAAAATCAGCACATACATAGCATTCTGCATCTGAGGAGAAATATAATTTTTAACTCTTTATGTGAAGCAGAGTTAATTTCTGAACTCAAGAAACTGCAACTTTCTATTTCAAAATTACATCTGTGACTGCAAACAGTTGGAACTGATGATATGCTGCTGATAAATTCCCTGTTCTTCTATAAAGTCTCTAGCTCCCATAATTCATACAGGAGACTCCTGACAGATGAGGAGTGATGAAACATTTTTTTAAAGTTACAAAACAAAACTTATTTACAGTACATAAAACTAGAAGAACAAATAGAGCTTATTGATGAGTGCTGACAGCATACTAAACTCTGAACAAATACGCAGGTAGATAATCTGCTCCCAGGAGATTACAGACAACACAGTTCAGACCCATATGATATACAGTGGATGACGTAAGGTCGAAGAGAAGAATTCTTGCAGAAGTCATCCTTCCAAAATTTTGTGAAAAAAGTATGCTTTAAGGAAAGATTTCTGGAGGAGGAAGAGGATGTTTGCCAGACATGAGGAATGCTGTTCAAAGAATAAGGAACAGAATGAAAGAGGGCATGAAGATGAGAGGAGAAAGATAAGGAGTCTCTTAAGGAGGAGGAGTACAAATAAGACTTGATACTATACATAGGTGGGGTGAAGTTTTGTAGGGTCTTGGAAGGTGAAGAAGAAGCAGCAGCAGCAGATTTGAATTTGAAGCTGATGGTAATCGGATGCCAGCAAAAAAGCTAGACGTGGCAAACTATGACCAAGACAGAGAGGAAGATTTTCACACTGGGGATTAAGGAGGACAGATTTTAGAGAGTCTTCAAAACAGCCACCAACAGGATTTAAAAACAGTAGTAGCACAGGAAGAAGGAATGATAGGGGATGAAGATATCACAGAGGCTGAGTGCCTCACTCATGGGTGGATAATGGAATTGTACATGGGGACAGAAAAGGGGAAGGTCAAAAGAATCTTTGGGAGAAATTCAGTTTTTGTCAGGTGGAACTTGGGATAATGGTTGGACATTCAGCAGAAGACGTCTGAAGGAGTCAGGCATGTAAGACCAGCATCATTGTAATGATAGCTGAAGCAAAAGGAATGGATAAAGTCACTCAGCAACAGAGGAGGAAAAGGAAAGAATCAAAACTAGAAACTCAAGAAATATCACTGAAAAAGGGAAAGAAGCAGAGATGCAGAAGAAGCTGCTGGAAAAGGTGAAAACCAAGAGAGCACAAAGACATAAAAAGCTCAGGAAAAAAGCAAATGGAGCAGAAGGAAATAATTATCTTATTCAAAAACAATGGCTCAGAAGGACAAGTACAGAAAAGAGGATCTCAGACATATCCAGAAGAGACTGATGGTTGTTGGTGTCAGTGGTTTCAGTGGAGTGTACAGAAGCCAGATTGCAACAGATCCATTCAAGCATTAGAGGAGAGAAAGTTGAGGCAGCACTTCAAGAAGCTTGGAGGTGAAGTGCAACTGCTCCCCTGTTGTAGAAAGAAAACCTAATGAAATCCTTGGCACCAATCCCCTACCCTGGCAATGAAGTCATCAGAAAACTGATTGGGTCTTCATCTGTGCAGGCTGAATATCGCATAACCCTATTGTCTGGAACAATATGGAAGGTAGCTAGAGGAAATAAAATTCACAGAAAAATGTAAGCATTCTGTCAGTAAATATATATGTATCAAGAAACAGACTCGAATGCAATACCCATACTACAGCATTACAATTTATAAAGATCCACAGGTTATAACTCATGTGACCACAATATATGACAGGAAAGTGTAGGTGTTATAACACCTGGGCACAGCAGAGCATCATTAAGGTTGCTCTAGTAACCCTTAATTCAATTTCCTTGGCTTTAATTTCAATCTTAATGTCAGTTGTTTCTTTTTGTGTGTCAACCGTGATGAAAGGACATACTGATATGGAAGAATTTCTGATTTTTTCAGCTGTAACTTGATCAATTACACTTGTAATTTTTAAGGGAATTTCTCTTTATATTTACACAATAAAATATAGGTATACTATTAATAAATTAATAATTTAGACTTATCAAGTATGTGTTTATAAAGTTCATAAAACCTTTAGTGCATGAGTTGCATACTAAAATGTTTGCAGAATTTTTAATTTGCAGGGCATGTTCCTCTTGGAAACGTACATTTTTAATGCTATAGCACTCTACACACACACTCAGTAGCTTAAGGTTTTGAAGGCAAAACACAAAATAAAATTCTTACCTCCAGCTACTAGTCCAGACTCCCCTAACTGAATAGCTACCCCAAAACCACCAAGCTTTACAGGTGCTGAATTCTCCTTTGAAGCAAGTAGCACGCAGTGTGGCTGAAAAGAGAAAACCCAGCAGACATGATTATACCAAAAAAAAATCCAACCTGCTTGAAGAACTGAAAATATCTTTGTAATATATCAAAAAGAAGCTTAAGATTTTTTCTGTCAAATGGAGTCCACTTTGGCATCTTTTTACTTCTTCATTTCAAACTTTTATTTTGGTACAGCATAAGCACCTCACCCCATGCTGGTTTCCCTCTGGTCTTGCCTTAACACAGCAAGGCCTCATCAGGGCTAGTCAGTACTCACGGAGAACACAGCCTGAAGTCACGACAATATGAAGAATAAGAATGTCATGAAAGGCTGCCAACTTTTCCAGCAGGATGTGGATCCAGTTCTCCAGCAGAAACATCCTGTCTCTGTGAGACCTTATGTTTCACATAAACAACATACAACCTTCTTTTGGAGCCCAAGCCCATCCCAACATAACCAGCACAAATTTCAACCTGCAAAAGGGAAGCAAGCTGCCTGTATGAGATATCTAGGAAATAGTGACCTTGAGGAAAAAATAAAAAAACAACTCAGGTGTTGATATGGATTCCCTGTATGGCATTTGTGCTTCTACTCTTCCACAATTCATAGCAACAATAATACTGAGATGGAAAATACAGGAATTAATAGTATTATGCAACTATTTTGGGGCAGGAGGTTAGGGAATCTTTGTGTATCAATGCAAAATTAATTATATATATATGCTGTTGATTAAAAAAATTAATCGCAATTAATCTCAGTTTAATGACTGTTAAACAATAGAATACTAATTGAAATGTATTAGTTTTGGATTTTTTCTACATTTTCATATATAACAAAATAGTATTTTTCAATTCACCTCACACAAGTACTGTAATGCAATCTCTTTGTCGTGAAAGTGCAAATTACAAATGTAGATTTTTTTTTGTTACATACCTGCACTCAAAAACGAAACAACGTAAAACTTCAGAGCCTACAAGTCCACTCAGTCCTACTGCTTGTTCAGCCAATCGCTAAGACAAACAAGTTTGTTTACATTTACAGGAGATAATGCTGCCCTCTTCTTATTTACAATATCACCAGAAAGTGAGAACAGGCATTTGCATGGCACTTTTGTAGCCGGCACTGCAAGGTATTTACGTGTCAGATATGCTGAACATTCGTATGCCCCTTCATGCTTTAGTAATTCTAAATCTGTAAGTTCAAGTTTCATGATAAAGAGATTGCACTATAATACTTGTATTAGGTGAATTGAAAAATACTATTTCTTTTGTTTTTTTACAGTGCAAATACTTGTAATCAAAAATAAATATAAAGTGAGCACTGTACATTTTGTAGTCTCTATTTTAATTGAAATAAATATATTTGAAAATGTAGAAAACATCAAAAAATATGTAAATAAATGGTATTCTATTATTGTTTAACAGTGCTAATTTTTTTAATTTCTTGACAGCCCATACACACACACACATATATAACCTGCTCTGGAACAGCAGCCAGTATTTAATATATCTAGCTAAGTTTATTCCTGGGGAATTCTGTGCCACTGAGCAATGCAGAGTTTGCACAGAATTAATGTTCTGCGCAGAATTTTCTCCCCCTGCCACAGAAATGGGCTGCAGAGCTGCTGGCCGCCACTAGGGAGCCACTGGATCCATCAGAGCCCAGCTCCCCAACAGAAGAAACAGCTGGTGGGAGGAAGCTGGAGAGTTCCTGGAAGCTGCAGTTCCCCGCCCTGAAGGAAGGAGGCAGCATGCAGGAAACTCTATACAAGCCTGGAACCCAGCATTAGGCTGTTTCTCCCTCAGGATCCCTGGGCTTTGAGAGGGTAGTGAATGCGTGATGGGCTGGGGGGCAGCCCTGCAGTGGAGCTCTGGAGGGTAAGAGGTGCAGGTGTCTGGCCCCCTGCTTGAGCTCTGGGAGGGAGGGGGCAGAGAAACATGAACTGGTTTGTTATGGAGGTTTCTTTAACTCTCTATATCTGGGGGAACTTTTGTGTGTCTGTATTGTTACAAACATAGTTGCTGACAGGTATTTTGAAATAAATTACCTAAATAATTGAAACTGACATGATTCTATGGTGTTATTTTGACAAATGAAATATGCAGAATTTTAAAATATTGTGTGCAGAATTTTTAATTGTTTGGTTCAGAATTCCCCCAGGATTATAAATTGCTCCACATGCACAATGAACCCTTGGAGCATTTTTTGCGTCTCCTCACAACTGTCAAATCAATCATATTAAGGTTAGCATGTTTAACTGGATCAATGTCAAAACTACATATTGCTTTTTGGAGAATAATTTACTGCAGAAATTGAAAAACTAAAAGCTACTGATGAGCAACATCTGTATCCCTCCCCAGCCCCTTGGGTGATTCTGGGGTTTCCAGGAATGTATTGCCATATGTACTAGGACTTGCTCTATAGTACAAAACTTCTGGAAAAGGATGGAACTTGTATAATAAATAACTGACAGGTTTAATTAACGTTAGTGCCACTGCCATTAATCTGCTTAAACCTCTGGCACACATGGAACAGATTTATTGAATAAGAGGACAGTTTGTTACACAGTCATTTCTATTGCTCCAGCTGCATTTTAATAAACTAACTATGGAGTATTTATCAGTCATCATATACGGTTAAAAAGAACTTGGCCTCTTGAATCTGGAAGAGTTGCTACACAACCTCCCAATATGTAAGGCTGAACACACTACTACTTTGGCCAAAAACACATAAGGACTAATTACATGGACATTATTTTATATTGGAGGCTCTCTTTGATGAAGCTCAACAATTTCTACTACAATAAAATATTCTGTTTAATTCAGGATATTAAAAGAAAAACACATGGTAGAAAACACCTTCTTCCATATCCCAGTCAACAATACTTCTCCAAGGAGTATCACCCTACATTTCCCAATCCCTTATCCCTGGGATGTGTTTCTATATCAGTATATGGTTTAGTTCTGTTAAGAAATAGTATAAACTATGACAGGTTTCAGGGTAGCAGCCGTGTTAGTCTGTATCCTCAAAAAGAACAGGAGTACTTGTGGCACCTTAGAAACTAACAAATGCATCCGAAGAAGTGGGCTGTAGTCCACGAAAGCTTATGCTCTAATAAATTTGTTAGTCTCTAAGGTGCCACAAGTACTCCTGTTCTTTTTGAGTATAAACTATATTACAGCTTATTCACAACAACCTTCCTGTGCAACTAAAAAAACCATTAAACCAAATGAGGCTCTATGCTACCTTTGTGGTTTCCCAGTTCTGGAATCAGTGAAGGCCACAAAACATCTTAGAGCATCTTCAGGGATGTTCTAAGTTGTGCCTGGCTGCCCATGGTCCCAAGAGGGCTGCTTTAGGAGCTGGGGATTGCTGGAGTGCAATGATACTGCAGACATGCCCTCTTATCCCTGGCTACAAAAACCACGTGTTGGAAGAATCTCCAGATAGCTTGTTAAATGACCATTTAAGCTTTTGGCATTGGAGCAGCAAAAAGGAGCCATATTGGCACAGAACCTGAAGCACACACTCAAAATTCCTATGAACTGTTTTGTATAAAACTCAAACTCTTAAGAAAAAAATAGTAGCCCCGATAAGAAGATATAGCTTCCTAATTAGCCTAATTGAAAGCTGAAGATTCCAGAGGCAGCTCTTGACTCCCTCCCAAATCAAATTATGGATGTGGTATTGTAGTTTTTGATTATCAGAATTTTGGAGGCAGATACATCCAAGCCAACAGCATCTTAATTATTTTTCCAAAAGGAAACCATCAAAAGTTTCTAGACAAAAGACAAAATGTCCACTTACTCTTGTATTGAGCCTTGGACAAAACAATATATACAGAAAAACTGACTAAGATTCAGCAAAAAACAAAACTACTATTTTAAACCGAGACTCAATTTTATAAGCTGTAAAAACCTTTAAAAAAAAAAATCTTTGCCAGAAACATCACCACAGCAACACGGGAAGTTTATCTAGCTGACTGGGCTGATTCTAATCACAGAGAAGCTTTTTCTATAGCTTTCTAATAAGACATGCACATTATCTTCCTCTTTCCTTTTACAGTGTTTTAGAAAACAGTCAGCAGAAGAGGTCCGTAAGTAATCAGAATGTGAGTATTTCGCTTTTAATTAAAGATATGCTAAATCAAATTTCAGATGAAATATAGGATTATAAAGGTACTACTGACCATTCAGGAACTTTACACATTTAGTTACAAGCCTCAAAATTTAAGTAAATTATGTCTGATTTGATATCTGTGATAGCATTTGTCTTGGCAGATGAAAAGATTGCAATACTTATATAACTTAATACTCACTTCTCTATTTTGTTTAAAAACTAAACTATATAAATCATAGTATCAAGGTTCCTCCCTCCCCATTAACAGAGCTTAAATTAGCAAAGTGAAAGATGGTCTTGAAAAGTACAATTGCAATAAACATGCTCTCTATTAGATCAAACCTACTTCTTTTACAATAGTTTGTGGCCTAAGTAATGCAGTATGACAATATTGTAGACATATAATAAGATGACGATCTGTATAAGATTATTTACATAATGTGAAGTAATTTTCAGTACTTACTATTGTCACAAGAACAGCCAACATGGTATACAAAAATATTTTAGATCTTCCATTCAATTATTCTGAATCTTTCAAGCGTACATATTTATGCTTGTTATTAGCTCTTAGCAATATTCAGATTTTTTCTTCTGTATTATATTGTTGCCATCTGCACTGTTAAAATTGTATCCCATACTCAATTACACTCTACATTTTAAAGAGTTAATACATAGATGAAAGTTTACTGTAAGATGGAATTTGGGATACTTCCCCCACCCCAAACCGTTACCCCCCAAAATCTGTTGTTCTGTTAGAGTGATAAGAGTTCAAACAAGTGTAAAACTGTGAGTTTATCAAAACCAAAGATCTGGCTTAAAAAAACAAACTGTAAACTCAATGAAGCTGTTATTTACTTTGTAACCCAGTATTTTAATTTCCATATTTTGACAGATGCTCTTATGCAAAAAAACAAAAAGAACCCATTAGCACTCAAATAAATTAATGTCAAAAGAGAGACTTAACAGATTAAATAGTGTCATCAGCAAAATATGTAGAATATTGAAATACATATACAAATCAAGTACAAAAGTGAAGAAATCAGTCAAATGTACATCTGATCAAATGTACATCATTCTATTATTTTCATTGCTGTTTTTCCCCTTCAGGATAACACTTATTTTAGACATTTCTATTAAAAATATATTTTTTAACTCTAATGTGAAGCCAAGGCTGAGCCTCTGTCTTCTGGTATTATTGTGGTTTCCTGCCCTTCCTCCCCCCCCCCCCCCAAACTCAAAGTTAGAGATGGTGTGAAAATAACTCAGCACTCTATGGAACAAATATAAATATACACAACAAAATAAAAAATTGTAAGTATAATTTGTCTTGCCTCTCCCTCATAGAAAATGTTTTTCAAACAACACACAAAAAGAGTTATATTTTAAAAAGTAATTACAACATAACTATAAATGAATTTTTGCATGATTTTCTTTCAGCATCTGCTTTTGCACACTCAGTGGAAGTATGAAAAGAAGAGGCTATAATATACGAGTGCCTCAATTTTGAAATCTGGTTGAAAGTTCTTCTGCACAACTGATGGTACTTAATAAATTATAGATAGTTGTATTTGCTACTATGGTTGCTGCCTTTAAACATCTATAAATAATTTGATTTAAGACTGTACCTATGACAAAGTAACTTAACATACAAAATTAATACCACAGTGAACAACTCTTATGTATTTCCCTTTGCATCCTTATAGGACAGTGTAAGAAAGCTCGAACAGACGATGGAGACAACTTCATCTGAGTTCCTGAACTCTTCTTCATACAAGGAAGTCTTCTGGAGTTACCAAACTGAGCTAACCAGAAACTTCTCTTCGGAAGCCCCAAATGATACTGTCTGTCTCATAAATGAAGGCTCCTTGTCTCTTGTTTTCATCATTTTTTACTCCATTATTTTTGTCATTGGATTGGTTGGCAATATTATAGCCTTGTTTGCTTTTTTCTACATTAATCACAAAAGAAATTCTATCCAGATTTACCTGCTTAACGTAGCAATTGCAGACCTTCTACTGATCTTCTGCCTCCCCTTCCGTATACTATATCATATTAACAAAAACACATGGATGTTGGGATTGATTTTCTGCAAGATTGTAGGAACCCTATTTTATATGAACATGTACATTAGCATCATACTGCTGGGATTAATTAGCGTGGATCGTTATGTAAAAATTAACAAGTCTATACGACGTCCAAAAATGTTAACAGCTACAGGAAGCAGAAATATCTGTTGCATATTGTGGACAATTGCAGTAATAGCATTCATAATGACAGTTGCTCAGTCTGTTAAGAGGGAAGAATACAATTCGACTATGTGCTTCCATTACAGAGATAAACAGAATGCAAAAATGGAGGCAAGTTTAAACTATATTCTTGCTATA